>NC_051245.2:90187476-90494399 GCF_015237465.2 Chelonia mydas
GCAACAGCTTATCTAAAGTGATCATCAAGTAGAGCCATTTCCAGCACAAATCCAGGTTTTCTCACCCTTCTCCCCCCCCCCCCCCCACACACACATACAAACTCACTCTCCTGCTGGCAACAGCCCATCCCCCTTTGAAACCCCTCTTTATAATGCGCATGATAATCAAGGTGGGTCACCTCCAGCACTAATCCAGGTTTTCTCACCCCCCCCCACACCCCCCCCTTTTTCCAAAAACCACACACACAAACTCATTCTCCTGCTGGCAACAGCTCATCTTACAATGTGCACAGCAATAATCCAAGTTTAACCAGAACGTCTTGGGGGGGGGTTTGCAGGAAAAAAACAAGGGGAGACAGGCTACCTTGCATAATGACTTAGCCACTCCCAGTCTCTATTCAAGCCCAAATTAATAGTATCCAATTTGCAAATGAATTCCAATTCAGCAGTTTCTCGCTCATGCTCAAATAAACTGGTTAGTCTCTAAGGTGCCACAAGTACTCCTTTTCTTTTTACGAATACAGACTAACACGGCTGTTACTCTGAAAGTAGTCCTATACAATTTTATCTTTTAGAAGAGATAGAAAAGCAAAGCAATTAAACCACTGTTTTTCTCTCTTTCTTAAATAAAGCATGTCTTGTTTAGTTGCAGTAGCCATTTGTATCTGGCTATTAATGAGGTAAGTGTGGACAAAACTTCTCCTCTCCCCTGCCCCAAAAAAGACTCTCTACCATCCAGGGAAGAACAGAAAACAGGTGGGTCCCATGGAGGCCAGGGGACTCCAAGTTAAAAGGAGAGTCAGGTGGGCCCAAAGAGTACCACTGAGAGAAGTGAGGGGTCCATGAGATCAGGAAGTGGGATCTCCAACATTAGAGGACCTATACTATGGTGAACCTCACTGGCGTAAAAAGAAAAGGAGTACTTGTGGCACTTTAGAGACTAACCAATTTATCTGAGCATAAGCTTTCGTGAGCTACAGTTGTATATGTATATGTGTGTATATATATATATGTATATATATATAAGCTGTAGCTCACGAAAGCTTATGCTCAAATAAATTGGTTAGTCTCTAAGGTGCCACAAGTACTCCTTTTCTTTTTGCGAATACAGACTAACACGGCTGTTACTCTGAAACCTCTCACTGGTGTAGTAATAGTCTCAAGAAAACCTTAAGAATTTCTTATAGTCTCGAGGCATGGAAATGGTGAACAGTGCTTTTGTTTAGATCCACTTTTTGGCAGATAATGTGATTTTGTAAATTGATCCTATTTGTAAGCCTGTGAAGCTATTCTTGAAAAAGTACCGAGAAACAGGGTTTTATATTTACAAAAGGGCAGTATCCTTTAGAGGACTACATGACAGCACATACTGAGTATCTCTTCCCTCTGAGAGTGTGATTGGCACTGCCTCTAAAATCTACTCTGACTTCTTTCAACCCTCTAAAGCAATGGGATATTTGTCTGGATTTGTTTGTGAAGGGGGCAGATAATCGTTTGTCCTAGATTAAAGCTGAAGTGTAATTTTCCCTGCTGGAATGCATTATAGGACTGATTATGGGAATTGTAACCATTTTAAACTCAAAGCTTTAGCCTTCCTACAGTCACTAGAGTCTGGCTGACAGTGGGGAAGAGAACATCTCTTTGGGTGATTGCGCAAAGGCATACTTTGTAAGTTTGACTCTATTAGCCTGTGAGGGCTGGATCCTGTGTGGGGCTGAGTCACCTGAACTCCAGTTGAAGTCACTGGGAGCTTAGAGAGTACAGAATCTTTCAGAATCAGCCTTCTATGATGGTAAGTAAACTCTGTGAATCTCTTCTAGCATCCTGTAGTCTTGGTTTTAGGTACAGCAAGTCAGTTAGGGCTGAAGGGCTTCTTAGGATCTACATGTTGCATCCTTTTAATCTCCTTCTTGGTTGGCTTTGGGGTGACTCACTTAGGGACTTGCTATTATCTTGTTCTGTTCTTAGAACTTATCCTAGGAGATCTGAGTACCCCAGGTGAGTGAACTTTGGTGGTTTAGGCTGAACTCTGTTAATTCCTGAAATTCGTAATACCCACAGGGCTGGATTAAAGAATTTTGGAACCCTGTGCACTATGCAAATTGGGGGATCCCATTTTTTTGGGAGGAGGGGTGGCAAATCTCCTGGTGGTTCAGTGGTCATGGTAGAAGTGGGGAGTTAAGAATCAAGTCGCAGAGTCACTTACCTAGATTTGGCCTGGCTGCCCCTTCGTCATGACACATGTGATATGTGTGAGGGGGACGACCAGGCCAAATTTGAATGAATGGTGCTGTGACCTGGCATGCAGGGTTGCAGCACCACTCAGTTTTGTTTTCCTCCCGGTGGTTGAGATGGGTGCCCAGGGAAAGTGCACCACGTGCACAGTGGTTAATCTGGACCAGATACTCACTCTACCCTGTTATCATTAATCGAGCAGTTGAGCTGTCCTGCTATCTGGACTGACCTTTTGGCACATTTGCCCTTCATCTGAGTTTCACAGTGTCTTCACTTACTGAATTCTTTTTTTTTTTTTTGGCTGCAGCGCTGTGCAATCAAGCATTTGAAATCTTCTACTTAGAAGCATCACACAGGGTCTTGTTCTGCCAACTTTGAGTCTGTTTCCTGTTGGGAATGACTTTGACATGAAAGGGGTACTTTCAACTTAAAGTCAAGCCAGACTTCTGTCTGAAAGTCTCTTACCCATTATTGTTCCAGGTGACACCTCATATTGATACAGCTTAAAGCGAATACAAATATATTGCTTTTTCTCATCTTGTTCACTGTGTGTAATCTGCCTTAGCAAAACCACATCCAGCATGAAGTTATATCAGCAAATGGGGTTTTCTGTTGAATCCTTCTTTTTTACATCCTCCTTTTGGTGGAAATGGATGGGATTCATTTTTGTCACAGTTACTATCAACTGAGTACAACAGTTCTGGAATAAAAAATGAGGAGGCAGAGAAATGCAATGGCAACAACATACAAATGTTCTGACATAGAGGTGTTGGTTAGAAGAACTTCCTGTAAAGTGAGATTGTTGCTATTGTTGTTATTTAATGATTCTTTTGGAGGAAATCACTCTGTGCTGAAAGTGCAAGTATAGTATTGTGTATATAAATAGTAGTAATTTTAAACAATGTTAGAATGCATTGTATTAATTTGGGAATCAATGGTAGATGTAGTCACTTTTGGCTTGCAGTGTATCAGTGACCATTAATAAGGAAGCAAAAATGTTGAGTGCTGTTGATAGACACCTCTTTGGCTCTGATAGTATTTTCAAAAGTATTTTCCACTCTGCAATGATCCTCATCAAAATCCAAGAAGGAAGTGGGCAGGTATTTGATTGATTAACTGTCAAGTATTCTGCGCTGGCTTGTTTGGAAATCTTTACCTTAAAAAAACAAAACAACAACACTCTTCGTACTGCCAAGTCCTTGCTTTGTTACATCCCATGTGCCATTTCTAATTTAGCTGTCTAAGTTAACCCAGTTTCGATGGCTCACCTTCATTCCTCCAGTTTTCAGAGAATACCTAAAAGTGTCATATGTCCCTTAGATCACTTTCCATCTGTTGAATGTCCCTTACTCTCTCTGCAACTCATGCACTATTGAATGCATATGCTCAAGATAATGATTGATTGTAAATTTCATAAAACATCCTAAGGCTGTACAGACTTATACTGGCCTACAGAGAAACTTCCCATGAATTCTCTACAAGCAGTGGCAGATCCTTTTGATCTCTGGAATCAGGTGCTGGCAAGCAGGGGGCCACAGCACCCAATATAATTTATATAGAGGTCCATGCGGGAGGCCTCACGACTGGAGAAGAAGGGGTCCAGGAGGTGAGGATCCCAGGAGAAGAGGGGCTACCCTCTGCCTTTTGCTTTTAACATATTACTGGGTTTATTCCTTAGGAAAACCCCCATAATGCTATGAAAATGGCAGGAGGGCAGCACATGAGGTAGGCCAAGCACTGAAGCATCTGGGCCATTGGATAATCGCAACATGAAGTGGTAGCAGCAACACTTCCAGTCCCCTTATCTGAGGGGACCTTTCCTCTCTTCTTGGGCAATATTGATTGTGAAGAGTCTGTGTGAGCTACCGCTTCCCAAATCTATCCTGAGGCCACTTTTGGCTCCTTCCCCTGGAGGTTCTTGCCTCCTTAGTCTGATGCTGAAATTGCATCACATCAGACTCAGGTCCATTTTATCAGGCTTATTTCTTTAGCTTTGCTGCTGAAAAATTGCAACATTCATTGTGGATTTTAACTGTTTCACAGCCAGCAGACCAAAAGATGACATTGGTGATAGTGAACAGGAATCTCTGGAGCACCGAAAATTGAAAGGACATGTTAGATTCTCTATTACTTGATCAATGCTGTCACTAATGCAAATCTATTCCCACAATGCACAGAGTGACATTAATTTTATGTTGTTTACGTACTCTTGCCATAAGGTTAAGCAATTCCTACTATTAAGCTAGATGAAATTGCATTACCTTAATGAAATGCACTTTACTGATAAAGAAGAATGTCACTTTCACAAGTGGAAGAACTGTTAGCAAATTTTTACGAGAGAATTCCCAAAATCATATCTTAATTGCTTGGACAGCTGTGTAGTTTACATAACGAGCAAACAATGCCAAGGTTTTTTATTTCCTTTGTCAGCTGTACTGGATGTTAGTATGCATGGTGGACCTTTTTTAGGCCTTTTATTACTTGATTGCAAATCATTCTTCATTGCTGCCCAAATTTATGGAAGGACATTGCTCCCCGAGGTGCCGTATCCTTTCAGGTCTGTAACTGAACATGACTGATGGCTCCAGTGTAACAGTTGCTTATTACGGCGCTCACTGAGCTATGATTGCTTCAATACTTTATGTTGGCAGATGTGTTTCCCTTGGAACAGCATCTCTGAGACAGAGGTCATTGATCAAACCCCCCTCTGGCTGTTCCATTATGTGCAAATTATTGCTAAAAGCAGAGAGACTGAGAGGGTGTGTGTGTGTGTGTGTGTTCATTGCAGAACTGATGGGGAGGGAAAAAGCTAATGTAATGAAGCAGAAAAAAATTCTGACTAAACCGGAGTAGTGTTTTTATAATGTGAATCAATAAGGGGAAGAAAAGAATGACATGAAGATTATTTAGATAGAGTACAATTACAGAAAATGATAGTGTTTTCTCTTATTGTTTTAACTGGGCAACGTACAATATTATTGGCTGTGCTCTGTGACTAGCAGAGTATTGTTAGTGCTGGAGTTAAACCAAAAGAGGGCCAATCGATACCCAACACACTCCTAATAACAACAGCTAGACATGTGAGAGAACCTTATGTGTTGGGAATAGCCTTGCTAATATGGACAGTGATCGAGCAGAGTTCCAGTTCTCAAGAATCACAGCAAAGATGGAAGAGGTCCTGAATAAGTAAAGAAGAGAGGCAACTTGAAGTACCTGCAGAAATGACTTTTACTTCTCTTCTTTCTCCAGCTGTACATTAAAGCTAGAATAGAGGCTTTCAGCAACATATACCTGCTGAATCAAAGATCCTTTCAATGAGTCCTGTGTTCAGGTGGTGGGTGGGAAAAGATTGTTCACAAATATAGGAGCAGGAAATGTGGTTGATCAAACAATGCTCCATGAAATGGTTTGGAAACTTGGATGAGCTTCAGATAAGTATCTGATTTCGGGGATATTTGTTCAAATGCAACTTCTAAACACCACAAACTCCTATCTTTAGTGGTGCTAAAAAAACCCATGATGATCCACTGTCAGCTGGGGATGTTGTTTTTTGTTTGTTTGTTTTTTGTAAACTTCTGCACATCTTTTGAATTTGTTGGGGAGTCTGATTTTCTGTATTTGTTCAGTAGGGACTTCAGAATCAAGAGAAAAATGACTCTCTTTTTTGGAAATGGGTGGCTGAGATTTCTTTTCTTTTTTCAAGGATGTGAAAAAAATCAGTGGGAAATAATCTATCCCTAATTTAAAAACTTGGAGCAAGTGAAAAATTAAACAGAACACTGGGCTGTTTACCAAATTGAAAATAGAATTTATTCAGAGTTAGAATCTAGTTCCAATCTTCTTGTCTGGGTTTCCCAAACTTCTCAGATTTCTTGTAATGTCAAATATTTGATGGTTGACTTCAAATGGACGGATGGACTTAGACAATCACACATGTGGATTCCCAGGGTAATTAAAAAAGACCACTTTTTAGCTCTTGGCAAAAGCAGAAGTCACTGCTTTTATTTGTACCATTCTTTTCCCAGCATTGTCTCTTCCCTGACTATTTTATGACTGAGATCAGCAGGAAGGGGCAGAAGAGATGCTGGTTAGAAGAAAAATAGTTTCACATGCCTGGCCAACAGTCTCCATGGCTGCTGACTCTATCATACTCATAATGTTCTGGCAACGGATGTTCAAGTGAAAGGGGATTACTCATCAGAGGATGGTAACCGATACTTTGTTTCCCATATGGGCTTTTGAGACCTGCCATATTTTTGATGATAAATCCAATCTATAACTTTCTGGTCATTTTTCTATGATCCTTTACTAAAAGGTGCTTTTTGTCCAGCACCAGTCTTTCACAGTTTCAAGCAATGATGAGCTTGTCATTTCAGTAAATGGTCTCTTTGGAGCCAAGTTTGGAGCCATTTCCATGCATATTCATTTGAGTTCAAAAGTAAACTTTCTTTTAACAACACTTTCTGTCCTTCCATTGTTATCTTCCATAACAACTTGAGATTCCCTCTGATAAGAGAAAATTTTAGCTGAAATGTCTGAATAGTCACCAAAAGAAACTTCAGATTTGAAAATGTGCAGTACATGTTATGTTGGTTAGTTATATAAATATTCCATACGGGGAACAGAAACATGATGACATGACTTACAGAACTAACTAACACAGAGAGATTTCAAATTGCAAATAATTGTAATTTATGAATGATCTGCAGGGTAATAAATATTTGAAGAAATTAATAAATTTTGAATAGTGAATATTCACTTTTGAACTGTAAAAAATTAATGGTCTGTTTAAAGACAATTCAAACCAGGGGGCAAAAGCAAAATTAATCAGTTTATTCATTATAAATTACACATTTGCCTCTAATTTTCTTTGGGATTTCATATGTCTGGTGAGTATAATACTGTCAATGAATTTTAATTTCCACATACAAGTTGCCCAAATGTGTGACACTAAGTGTTTGGGGAATAAGTGAAGAGAAGATTGTGCAATGGGTGGACACAGGAATGGAGTTAGAATTCCTAGGTTCAGTTCTTGTATCTGACTGGTGACTGTAGGCAAGCAACTTAATCTCTATGCCTCATTTTCCATACTAATAAAATAGAAATAATAAACCCCTGGACTTACGAAACTGACCCAACGCCTACTAGTCCAATAAGAAAGCCAACTGTTCTCACGGCCTAACAATAATGTAGATGGTTCTATTGCTTGTTTCTGTTGAGAGAGAGAGAGAGATATGGTTCAAATGCATGTCATTCAGCTGGGAGTATATCGGTGTAGCTCCACTTGAATGGAGTTTGCATGGTTATACACCAGCTAAAGCTCTGGCCCACTGTAGCTAGGTTAGTTCAAATCAGGAGAGCCCATTAACTTTTTCAGATAAGCTGCTTTAGTTTTTACCAACAAATACAATGAGGTTCCCATAAAACTGTTCAAGAATAGAATTCTCCCTAGGGAGTACTATTTTTCTTTATAAATAGTTTGATCGTGATCATGCTGGATACCAAGCAATTACCTTGTATAGCACTGTCAATTATTTTAACCATATGCTATATATTATACCCATATTTTTTTCCTTTTTAATAGAAAGACTTTTTCCCTTTCAGTGAAGAAAGTAATCAAAACCAGCTCTTCTGGAGAAAATAAAAGGGCCGGTGATTAATAGATAATTCCAGTTCTGTTTTCTTCCTCTTACATTTATTTTTGATAAGGGACTCCATTTTTAATTTAAAAGAAAATTAAAATGAAGTTAGTGGCCATGCAGGTTAAAAATGGATAGTCCTAGCGTTTTAAAAAAAAAAATACTTACCATGGTAAATGTGGCTCCTCAGGACTCTTGCCTCTGCATATTCACACATGTGAGGTATTATCCCCCCCCGCCCCAAGTGCTGGGAACTTTCTGGAATGCACTACCCATCGGAACCATTTGACAACATCTTGAGGCACTAAGCATTCGAAGCTAAGGTTAGAGAAAGGCCTTGTGGGCCCAACCACTTCAATCCCGTTTCTTAAACCTAAGAGTTATGAGAGTAGATCCTTAAAAAGTAAGGGAAGGCAGGTGGAGAGCATGCATACATGGAGGCAACATTCTCAAAGAACCACAGTTACTATGTTAAGTAACCTTTATCTTCTTCAAGGTTACCTCTGCATATTCTTGTTTTGTGGTTGTCTAGTGAGCAGTAAAACATCCAGGAAAGTGGGCTGAGGAGCTCATATTAAAAAAGTAATTTCAGCCCTGGATTGTTCTAGGGGAACAAAATTCTTTGGTGCTGAAGGAGTCCCCAGAGCTTACTGAGCACCTGATCAAGCATTCTCAACCAGAACTGGACTCAGTGGCTGCCCCTATTTCTTTAGCTGGTCAAACTAAAACCTGGATCCTAATACCCTTGAGAACTGGGGAAGTTTGTGTCTGAAGTTTGCAGCTTGGGCTCATCTCTAATTCTCTCTAAATCAGTTTAAATTCACCAAGCTAATGAAAATGCAAGAAAGGAATTTTGGATATAAAACCAGTCATGGGTCTTGTTCTTGCAATGCAGTCCACTACTGTGGAGGCTTTGCCCCTGCTAATGGTGAGCTGGGGTCTGTATGGGTGAAGGGATCTGCGTAGCAGATTGCATTGTGAGATAAGGGCCTTGAGCAGTACTGTAATATTAAATCAGGAAAAACTGTGGCAAATTTTTTCCTGGTTTGGAATTACAGTATTGTTCAAGGCCCTGATCTCACAATGCAATTTGCTAGCCCAGACCCGTTCACCCATACGGATGCCAGCTCAGCATTAGCACTGACAAAAGATCCATAATGGGATTGTGTTGCTGGAACAGGACCCCTGACTCTTTCTAGGAGAGTACTTTTCTCATTCCCCTTATGTCCCATTGGAAAGCAAAGCCTTGTGGGTAATATCTAAATCGCTCAGTAAAACAGAATAAATGTTAGCAAATCAAAGCTGCTAAAAGACTTTTACAATCATTCTACCAAGGCTGAAGTAGCAATCTTTCCAGGTCAGTGAGTATCTAGTCTAAGTCCCACTGAGTCTTCCTAGATTAGCAAAAGTATATCCATACTCTTTCCAGGTCAATAAAAGTATTTCAAGTCTCTAAGAGTCTCCCCAGGATGTTGGAAAGACAGTTTAAGCCAAATTCAGTCAGGTTCTGTTTCTTCTAGTTGAACTATTCCAGTATGCATAGGCTTTTATTAAGTCCTTATAGGTGTAAATTGGAACTACTAAAAGGTAAAATGACATCTCTTCTGGAAAGAAAAATACTCTCTATGCCCTGGAAGAGTATAAATAGGAAAACAGGTTTGCAAAGTCTAACAAGCAAAGTGATAGCTTTGTAAAGACCAATTATTCTGAATAAAAGATGAACAAGATACAGGATTATGAGAAACTTTGTTTGAATCAAATATTCATTTCTCTTTTGATGTGCAATACCCCGGAACTAATATGCTACCTATGCATTAAAATGGTTGGTATTTAACAGCTAGTATTTTTGAGGGCTCTCTAATTTGTGAAAATGAGGGACTATTTTCAAAGTAACATTCCTGAAGATTGCAATCAACTACAATAGTGTGTGGGCGTAATACATGGTCATCTTGAACAGTCCTTCCCCTCCATCCCATGCCACAGCACTTCTTCTCTAATTAGGGGTTCATTATTATTAAAATTGCATTTTACATGTTCTGATGCATTTAAAATAACTCGTCTTTCATTCGGTCAGTAGTATAAGTGGCATTTTACCATATCAGAATTCACTGCAAAGAAGACTTCACTCTGCGCATGTAATATATATAAAATATGCAACCTTATAAATACAGCTTTTTATAGGTGTGAGACTACATGGAGTTAATAATTGTCTTGAACACCATTACAAATTTATCCTCTTGCTGTTCACACAAATACTAGATTGCTTTGATAGTGCTTCTGATATTGTGGAAACCATTTGATACAGAGCAGTGGTATTGAGAAATATGGTATTACTGAAAAATAAGACTAAAATGAAGATGGAAGACAAACACAGCTAATACCTCTATAGGAAGAAGAGCTTATAGATATGCAACCTTGTTCAGATTGTGGATTATATTAAGAAAGCCGTATACCAAAGAACTAGTGGGTGCAGCACGAGGACATTGGGGTTCAACCACAGACTTCCTATATGACCTTGAGCAGCTCACTTAATCTCTCTGTGTCTCAGTTCCTGATCTGTAAAATGGGGATAATACTTTATCCTGACAGTACTCATATGATTGTGAGGCATTCTGTTACCTCAGATGGTGAGGGCCATGTAAGTAGCTAGGCAGGTAGATAGCTACGGAAGTACTATGCGGTACATGAAAGGAAATTGGAAAACTTAAAATTGTAGTTCTAGAAAGGGAAAGGGTTATCATGAAATATTGTACATAGCTACTAGGATATTAGCCACCCATTAGAGTCCAAACTACTGCACTTGAACATATACTATCATTCCTGTGTCAACACAACATATGACCCCATGACTAATACAGTAATGAACACTTCAGAGTGACTGAAGAGTATAAATGGCAAGAATTAACACAGAAGTGGGTGTTATGATATTAGAAGCTGGTAGATGCAGGGTTGCAGCGAAGGGACAGATGGAAACTGACAAACACAAGATCTCTAAAAATGTAAGCATTTAATTCTCACGTTTTTTTGCCCACATAAGCAATGCGAGTTGTGCTCTTAGATCTAGGTATGTTCTAGCCCATTGCTTTTTGACTTTGAGTGCTTAATTTGAGTGCTTGACTTAGCCAACTTTAATAACAGTGGAGTCACATGTTGGGGTGGCAATGCCCTCTTTCCTTGGTTCAGTGACAAGTGGGGAGACAGTGAGGATGCCAACAGCTTCCCAAACCACGCCTTGGGGTAGAATTAGCTTCCTTGGTCCTGGTAAGGGGGAGAAGGAGGGATCAGAATCTGCAATGGCTCAGGTGGGATAGAGAATAAAAACTTTGCAGCCCTTTCTGGGCTTTGTTGGATCCCTACCATGGGGTTGCTTAGCAGTGACTCTGAAATTTCTGTCACCCCAACTTAATTGTCCTCCGCTCATGCCAGGGCAGTAAAGCAACGTTGTCCTTGTGAAACTTCTGTTTGAGTGATTCGCTTCTGGAATTTCCTGACTTAAGGCTTGTTCAAAAACCTATTCAAACCAAAGGGGATATATCCATTGACTTCTGTGGACTTTGAGTCAGGCTTTTTGAGTGCTTGATTTCTTGTTATATTCATGCTACTTTTTTGCATAGATCTGACTGCTCTTTGAAATCACACTCATCTAAGCATCTGCATACAAATGGAAATTGATAGAAGTGGGAATCTTCCATTTGCCCCGTAGCATAACACTTTGCCACAATAGTGTACTCCATGACACATACTACTATAACCCTTGAATTCCATTCTAGGTGAGTGAAGATGTGGATACTGAATCTCAAAATTTATCAGTGGAAGAAACTCAGGAATATCTTGCTGTGAACCAACTCTGACTAGGATTCTACTACTATATTGTTCAGAAAAAAAACCAGCTTAATATCCTTTTACTGCATTCAAGCAGAACTGTCAGTGCACACCAAGCAGAATAAAATGCACAAAAGATAACATTCAGAAAGAACATCGATAATATGAGAGAAAAATGTGCTCTATGCCGGAATGTACACATCTGATGGTGGGCACACAAGTGAAATCCACAGTATTGCTTGGTAATCCTATTTTCTCTTACAATGATTATTCAAAAAAAGAACAGGAGTACTTGTGGCACCTTAGAGACTAACAAATTTATTTGAGCATAAGCTTTCGTGAGCTACAGCTCACTTCATCACAGCTGCTACTCTGAAACCAATGATTATTCAGATGCATTTCGTTTCCAAGTCGCATGAAACTATTCCCAAGGAGTTATATCAGTACAGGAATGGCTGAGTGAGTTTCACTAAAACACAAATCTGCTTGTTTATGGCATTGACTACTGAGTAGCGAGAACACAAGTGGTGATTGTTACTCCATGAGATGTCCACTGGAATATATAAAATAATTGGGCCACCCAGCAACTGCCATAAATCTGATGGACCTGGCCTCCTACCATGGACAAATCTTTGGGTGGTGTGAAGCTGTGGTAGTGGCTTCTCTGGCAGCCTCTTTATTGGCCCATGTGTGCAGACTGTGTGGCTAGAGAGAGGGGCATGGCTGAGATATCCCTTCATGCTTGTAATACTTTGCTGCCTTATCGGTCCCAAGGGTAGCTAGCCCAAATTAGAGCAAACTGAAGGATACTCTGTCTTGCACCAGGAATTTATGTATTCCTGGACATGCATTTTCTGAATAATTGTAAAGGTACAAGCTGTGTACACTTCTATCACTTCAGTGCGATGCCACCAAGTGTCCTTAGGCATTCATGCTCTTTCACTTCCCTTTTTAAAATACTACGAATCGCTAAAAATATTAGTTATAACTAGGCGTTTCTGTCCATTGTAATTAATGGAAAACACATTGATCCATAATCATCCCTGTCCTAACAGATAAAGCACAAGATGGGGTATCAATTGCGATCTACTACAGACCACTAAATCACACTAGCTAATAGGATTACCGGTTCCTTAAACAACTGTCCATAACATGTAAAGAAAAAAAGCTGCAGTATCATGGGGGACTTCAAGCTGAGTGACACATGCTGGAGGTCTCATGTGGCCAGTACTGTTATTGGAAAACTGTGTCCAGTTCTGGTGCTGAAAAATTGGAGAGAGCTCAGAGAAGAGCCCAGAGAGTGATTAAAGGATTGGAAATCATAGTGATAGACTCAAGGAGCGCAATCTATTTAGTTTATCAAAAAGATTAAAGTGTGAGTCTTTATATGCCTTTAAGTGGAACAGAAATTTGATCAGAGGGCTTTTCAATCTAGCAGACAAAGGTATAACAAGATCCAATGGATGGAAGCTGAAGCTAGGCAAATGCAGACTCAAGATGCAGATTTGTAACAGAGAGGGTAATTAACTATTGGAACAATTTGTTGTCCTGATTAGCTAATCCCTAGAGTGGCCTGGAGGAGGCACCAGACTAGCGGCGAGTGGTGCACCCTGTCACATACACTATAAATAATTTTCTTAAAAGCTGCTAGACATGTGTTTAGGTACCTGCCTGATCCTTTCAAAACTCCTGGGCACCCTACAAGTCCTACTGATCTCTGTGAGTTTACATAAAATTGAAAATGGGAAGTTTCTATCAGGTGCTCTTTTCTGCTTCAGAGGTTTGTTGATCTGTAGAAATGACATACAGTAAGCAGTGCAGTCCATTAAGTACATAAAAGTAAACTGAAGAAAGTATAGGAATATTTGGAGAGCCCTACCTCTGACACTCAACTTCCACTTTAGAAAATGTTTTACCATCTGTGGTGAATGCAACCACAGTGTTAACACCAGAGAGATGGTATTTCACATATTTGTCTCCGTCTTGTTTTAAAAGCAAAGTTCAAAATGGGAAAACTACATTGCTGAATTTTAATAGCAGTGCTATGTTGGTACTGCATGCACAAATGTTGCTATTGAGTAATACAGGGCTGTATGTTTCCCTTTACTCTGGTATTGTGGGAAGTAACATGGATCAGGATGAGGTAGAAAAGCCCACACAAGATAAGAAGGGGGAGTAGTAACTCCACAACGTTCATAGAAGCTCTTTGCCTTAATATGTGCCATGCAGATGGGGCTCTTTGGTGAGTGAAGTGCAAGGCTAGAGACTATTCAGTCATGGTAGCATCTCCACTGGAGAAGCATGTGTTTGGGTTTGTTTTTTTTTTTTTTAATTTTCCATGTATTCTACTTTTAGGATCAGCATTAGTTTTCATTCTGCTCTGTATGTTTCCTACAGAAAGGATTGAGAGCAAACAAAATTTCATCATGAATTTCTCTTTATTGTTGTTTGGATTACAGTAGTGCCATGGGCTTCAAGGATGACAGCCCCCTAGAGATTGCATGACGAGTAATAAATATAGTTCTAGGTTCATGGCAAGGTGTTAAAAGGGTGTCATAATAACGTTAAAATGAGCACATAATGAGCAGTGTTGTTGTAGCTGTGTTGGTCCTAGGATATTGTAGAGACAAGGTGGGTGAAGTAATATCTTTTGGTCCCATAAGAATATTACCTCACCTACCTTGTCTCATACAATAAGCAGTAGTCTCAGGCCATCATGCCATATGAGACGGTAAGTCTAGACAGCAGCATAGAGGGTCAGGCCCTCAGTCCGTGGCTAGTCTGGGACCTGTGGGTTCTGAGCTTCTTTTTCTTTGCTTTTTTTATGCTGTGCAGTTTTTAGAGTCCTTAGAGTTTTGCCACTGCCATGATGCCACATAATCCTTTCCCTTTATGAGAGAATTTACTGGAAATGTTGCAAGGTGAACCTTGTGGGGCTTCCTGAGGCTTCTTACCCGCTCTTTCAGACATTGTGGGACATATAGGATACCCTCTCAATCTGCACATAGAGTACCTCCCATACAATGCCTTTTAAAAATGGTCTACCAATTGGAAATTGACTTTTTTGTACAGAGTTTGCATACAGAGTTTTGTCTGAAAAGAAGAACAAATGGGCTGATTGGCTAGTTTGCCTGCTACCACTACTAATCTCAGTGAATTGTAATTAGTATTAAAGAGAATACTTGTAGAAAATGAACTTTAGGTTTTTCCTTTGTGATACTGCTGGTGTTGATAAAATTTCCATAAATTTATAGGAGAGTATTGTACTTAAAATTAATCTTAAATCTCTGTAGTAGGCTATTGTTCATTTATTATTAATGCAACATGTTAAAACATACTGTAAAATTCAAGTTGTAGGGACTTCAATAGTTTTGAAAAACAAAGTACCTATGATGATTGTTGAATAATAAAGTTCTTGTTGTTGTAGACTCAGAACGTATTGTTGGGTGGGGAGTAAGGCCAATCTAGTCATTTAGGGTGAAATTACTTTCAGTTGCATAAAGCAGGAGTAGTCTGACTTTATGTATGGGAAGTGTGGCAGGGTTGGAGAGGTGGAATCCAACTTAGTGTTAGGGCACAGGGCAACAGTACAGCTACCCTGTACTCCACATATACAGAGGCTCAGTGCCATGGGACATGTACCCTGTGGTCCTTCCCCCTGCCATGTCCTATGAGTCAACATACATATGATTTACTTGAGGTAGCCCACTTGTAGGTTTAAGTGAGTATTGTGTGGGCCAATCCACATCAGAATGAGTTTTCCCGGAAGACTACTGCGTGTGGGGGGGAGGGAGTAACCATGGCCTTAAGCTATTTTTGGACTCTCAGTTCAGATACTGAGACTTGTTTTTAGTTTAATTTTTGTACATTTACTTGGGGCTTATTAAATAAGCCCCCCTTACTGATCTTAAAGTAAAAATGGACTGGCCCTCTTCATTGTTCACTTGTAGCAAAATTACATGGGGTAGTGCAAGGTGTCCCTAGTGACCAGCTTCACTGTGTGCAGGAGCAGAGAGAAACAATCTGAAAGTACTTGGTGTTGTTCAAATACCATTTGTCATTGTTTCTGGAAATAAGTACAAACGGTTCTTACCACATGTTGCTCCAATACACCTTCAATGGCAGAAAAAGACAAAGCAGCTTTAGATCATACTGTAAAGAACAGAGAGGATCTGCAAAGAGGATTCTGATCAGTGGTTTCATAGACAAGAGGATTTTTTTTTTAAAGAAGTGAATAGGTTTTCCCCCCCAAAAACAAAGCATGTGGCATAAGTAAGAACAAAATGAGCAAAAATAAGGAGTGGGGGTTATTTAAATTCCTTTAAGATTTCTAGACTATAAAGAGAAAATAGGATATATAGCTAAAATAATAGGATACAAGAAGGATGGCTTGATTTGGAGAGCTGCAGTTGCTCAGTACCTTTTTGAAATTAAGGCCATTACATGTTAAAATATCCTTCTTTTTAATATGGAAGTGCCAGAATTACAGATAATATTGTGAGAAATTAAATTTTGTGTACTCACATGCTGAACCAAACAGGTGATGTTATATAAAGTAGGAAAAACGGTAACACTGCTGACCTCAAGATCAAGAAGTTGGTGCTGCTATTGAGAGAGAGAATCCTAATAATACCATAGAGATAAACATACACAAGAGTGGATTTAGTTGCAGCATAAAAATATTAAAGCTGTAGATAAAATCAATAAATGTACTTTCAACAAAACCTAGATGGGGGAGGACCAAGAGGCAAAAAAATGGAAGTTAAGCAGGGAAGAAAAATTAATCACATCTGTTCTAAGAAAGCGCTTATTCACTCAGAGAATGATGAATGTTTGGGATGGCCTACAGGTCAAAGTTGCTGATGCAAGGACACAGGGGTCATTTTAGAAGCAATTAGATGTAGCTCTCCTGGGAGACTGTGAGGAAACTAACTAAATGGTCTCTCTCTCATTCCAAGTACTTACTGAATCAGGCAGGCTTGCAGCACTGAGTGTGCTGAAGTGCTGCTGTACTGAGAGTTATATAATGCTGCTGCATATCCTCTCTATAGGATGCCAAAGTAACTCCTGTCCAAGAAATAATGTAGAGACCCTAAATCACATGGGTTAAGAATTACGAAGTTGCGGTGGACAGAGGCTCCTGGAGCAAGAGAACGATGCATTTCCTGCCACTAAAATTCAAACATATCGATAGGCACAGCAATAAAGGCAATATGAGTGACTGAAAGCTTAATCAGGCGTCCATGATCAAGGGTATAAAATTCCACTCCGGATCTCAGTATAATAGGCACCCTATTTAACAAGTTGTAGAAAGAGCAGGAAGGGATGGAGCCCATTCTGGCCCAGACTGCTACAGGATTGGGGGGAGGGGGCAGGTAACAAGCCTCCCCCCAGAAGGTGAGGATATAGGGTTTTGGGGAACGTATCTCCTATCAAGTCCTGTAAGAGAACAAGAAGTGGAGAAGATCAGGGCTCTCCATTCCACTGGGGATGAGGCCAGAAATCCCCTTGGAGATGTTAGGTACACACAACCCCACTAGAAGACTATTTAAAGAAAGGTGGAAAGGGAGGCTAAGGATATAGGAGAAAAAGTTTGAAAAATATTTGGGCAACTCCATCATTTTGGTAGCTTGATATCTCAAAGGGCTCTTATTTGTCACACTCTCTTTTCATGTTAATATAAGAAAACTTTCACAGTCAAAATTATGTTCACTTTTAATAAACATATAAATAAAAGTTCCTTGGATGGGAGCAGGGAGCCTTATTTTTCAAAATTGGATAATAGTTCATCCATCTCTAATTTGTACAATAAAATGTAAAGGTTTGCTATTTCCAACCCCTGGGTGCCAGTCAGTCTGGATCTTTCACTGTTGTCATGAATATTCCCTTATGTGTTACAGTAACTTATCAGGAACTGCTGTATAAAAAGGTTCATTAGAGCTGTAGTGAATAATGGATACTTACTGATCTGTGAGCAGCCTAAGTGCTGTTTCTTGACTGTTCTTTGCTTAGAAATATTTCTTTAAAACATACCCATTGCGTTGCACCAAGTTACTACAGGTCGCATTTCATTGATAACCATGTGTATGCAGGCATAAAACTGTGCACTCTCTAAAGAACTGGTAGTCATTGTCTGTTTCACATAAAGAGACCAGGCAATAAAGTAATTAATTGCTAATAACAATTTTCTAGCTACCTAGAAAATGTTGGTATTCTTTACTCATATCTTTTAAAAATATTCTCGTCTATAAAAATAGACAAAAATCGGATCAATGTGTATATCAGACATACTGCTGAATTGAAACAAAACAGTAATCATTTTAGCCTTTGAGTGAGACTATAAAAAGCTGTTGAACATTTCTACAGACTGAACGAAGGGTTCATTTTTCTTTGATTATAGGGAAAAAATATGATGATTAGCAGCTCAGGATAACTTTATATTTAGCTTTGATTTGGTTTTTGGTGCATCTTGAAAATCTCTGAAGGAGGGTCTGGAATTTTCTGGGAATAAAATGTTTGTTGTAGCTGACTGTTAAGGGAAGACCTCTTGACTGCCAACAGATTTAGCATTGTAGTATTTGCAACATAGTTACTTTCCATATTGATAAAGATTTTTAAAAAGTGGTCTCCCATTTTGCACTTGCAAATAACTGAGGGTTCAAATTTTGTAAGCACAATTGATTGTGAACTAAAATTCCAGACCTGATCTTAATTCCACTCATAAGTCAGACATTAAATGACACAATTAGCACCTGCATTCAATTGTGTGGAAATACTGCACACAATTATTTGTAGGTGCAAAATGGCAGCATAAGAGAGGTTTCCTTAATTAAAAAAACAAAAAACAAAACTTAAAACAGCCCTTTGATATTTATAGATCTTCAGAGTGGGGAGATTTTTAAAACTTGGCTTGGTAACTTTGAACACATAGCACTCCTTCTGGAGTAAGGTTAAACATTAAAAATAAGATAGTTGTCCACTTTAAAATGCTTCAACTTCTCTCATTGGTCTTGGAACCTGCTGAATTATCTCATGTCCATACATGCGTCCTGTCCCTACAGGTTGATGTATTTCTATGGTCCCTATCCCTGTAGTATCCATGTGCTGTGCTGTGCAATCTGGTAGAAAACTTGCTGATTCCCAAATTTAATGGGTCTGACCACCTACACAAGATATGCTTGGAGGTCATTTGATCACTGCAACATTATTGATCTGATAAAGCTTTCTTAATTAATCAGACCTCCAAATCTGTTTAACAGACATTTTTGTTTCCAACATAATGTGAAGTTAATAAACTAAGGCTATGTCTACATGATGAGCTAGGGGTGTGATTCCCCTGCTCATGTACACATACATACACTAGTTCTCATTCAGTACATATCCACCACCTGAACCACTGAGTATATACTCATCATGGGTTAACTGTACCTCTGCTCCTGCTACACATGCTACTGTGACTACACTCCTATTTATATTTGCATTAGCTTGATGAGAGCTAGCCCATGTATGTGAACATGAGCAGGGGAATCACACCTCTAACTTGTAGTGTAAATGTCAAGCTAAACCTGGGTAAGATTAAAGTGATAGTCAGGAGAGGAAACAACTTGAATTAGCTGTAACACTGATCTCCCTTCCCATCAAAAGCATCTGCCCTCCTTATACCAGCCACACGCCAAAGTGGTGTGAAGCCACAAGGTTCTGCTGGACCTATCAATAACTATATATAACCACTAGGGACAATGGCAAGAATGCCTGAACACCTTCAGCAAGCTGGGAGACTTCATCATCTGAGAAAAAGAAGTGGCCCTAGTGATCCAGTCTAGACTGTAACTCAGTGTTGGGGGATTAAGATGGGAGTAGGGCTGGTCAATAATTTTCTGTTCAACTTTTATGTTGGCATTTTCGTCCCCAGAAATAATTTGCTTTCCTTGAAAGGTTCTGATTTTTTTATTATCTGAACCAAAAACCTGAACACTAGGCATTTTTTTTAATAAAAGAATCAGTTTGGGAACTTTGACTTTTTTTGATGAAAAGTCATAATTTTCCACTGCAAGTTTCAATGATAGTTGGGTGGGGGTTTCTGTTGAAATTTTGCACAAAAAAATTCGAGTTTTCTTACCAACTCCGTGCTGAAGCAATGCTGAGACAGAAGCTTATTCTGAAGTATCTGGAACTGTCCACTGTCAGACAGGATACTGGGTCAGATGGACCATTGCCTCTGACTCAGTGTGGCCATTCTTATATCTGCCTTCTCTTCAGGATGGGCAGTTGCTGTGAGGCTATCACTCCATGCTCAGCACCTTCCTATGGCTCTCAATCCACTTTTGTTGCAACTTCAGGCCCTTATTCTTGTTTCTTAAAGCCATCAGTGCCAGGACTTAGGTACATCAGTGACCACATCCTTATCCAAGACCCTCCAGAACCACTCTGTTCCTCTGGAACAGTGCTAACTAAACCTAGGATGAAGCATGTGAGAGTTGAGACAAACTGTGGAGAGTCCCCAAGGACCATTTTGACACTTCTAACTCACTAGTGAATAACTTCCCAAATGTACTTCCTTCTCTCGAAATTGGTCCTGAGCACTATATCTTGACAAACCTTTTAATACACCTGTGACCGGGTGCCTCGAATGGACCACACTGAGAATGCCACAGTCAGGACAAGCAATTCCCAAAACTGGTGATTTATTCTGTAATTAGATTTGCCAAACCAGTAATAAAGAAACTTCTGTAGCACCACATTGGTTAACCAGAAGCAGTCCTCTTTAGGCATTCCAGCGTTTGGTTCCCATCCAGACAAACAGGTCTAATATAGTGAGAGGTTACTGGAAACCCAATTCATCATACTTAAGGTTCTACCACTCCCAAAGGATCAGACACTTACGCCCCAGGTCAATATACATATTTCATATCTTATCCAAATATCACACTGTCAGCCAATCCTTAGTAAACTAACTAAAGATTTTCTTCATTAAAGAAAAGAAGAGTTATGGAATATTTAAGGAATAATACATACACCTGATTTTCAGTGTTCATAGATCAGGATCATAGCAGTGATGAAATAGACTGCTGGCTTGCAGAAGTCTCTCTGGTAACTTCCAAAAGATTGGAAGGTCCTCAGTCCATAGTTCAAAATATTCCTTTTAGTTGTAAATCCACAGTCCAGAGAATTGGAGATGTCTCAGGTGTCTTTTATATCATCTGCCATGTGCATGGAAATTTACTGTCCTAAACAAAGCCCACAGCCCCTGTGTAGGGGAAGGTATAACAAAGATGGCATCTGAGGGCACATGTCCATATCACATGCCCTTACATGTTTTGCTGAATCACAGGGGCGGCCATTGGCTCCTTGTTGTCTGAGGCGACCTTAGGAAGAGCTGTCTGGAGAGATGATTCTTCTAAATGGCCCATCCAACTTGAATAGTCCATTCACAACGGGCTGTTGAGACTAAACTACCTTGTAGGAGTCACCCCAAGAACAAACACATTTGAGATACAAATACATAGCGGATATTCATAACTTCAGGTTCAGTAATATTCATGGATTTAACCAGGATAATCATACTTGACAAATTGCAACTTTTCCATTGACACCTTACATGCTATATTTTGTATAAGATTTGTTGCAATTTTATTAGAGGTAACAACAATAAAAATGGACTCCTTCAATCATACAGCATCACAACACCTCATTCGGAATGTCTAAGACAACCCGTTTCATAGGGAAGACACTGAGAAAAAGCATTAGAAGAAACTCACCTATTGTCTAAGTTTCATATCTTCATGCCTTTTAAAGTTTAGAGGTAGGGTCAGAATCAGGCATATAAACACTTAATCATATGTATGAAGTAGCTACTTTCTACGTTTAAATAAGTGCAGCCAGAGAGAAAATCAAGAAATCATCTGAAATGGGCAATTGTCGTTTCTGTTGGTCAATGGGTCAAACACAATCTTTCATACCCCACAGTGGGACTGTAGCATAGGGGCAACAAATTCTGCAGCAAACCCCACTAAACTCTGCCGAAATATTAATGTAGTGTATCTCTACAATGTACCCTTCATTCCCATCCCTAAACATACACATGACTTTGGCTCATAGTTGAAAATACTCACTGCTATACAATTAATCCATTACTATTTTCAGTAATGATTATTTTTGATTTCTCCCCTGCTGCCCACACCACTTGCATTCTCCAGATAGCACAGCTCCATGGGCCTCAGTAGTTACAATGGTGTCTGAATAGGTGTTAGAATTAGAGTTGCCAACCCTCCAGGATTGTCCTGGAGTCTCCAGGAATTAAAGATTAGTCTTTTTAATTCAAGATTGTCATGTGATGAAACCTCCAGGAATATGTCCAATCAAAATTGGCAACCCTAGTTAGAATAGAGTTTCCCTGTCACATTCATGCCACGAAAGGAGGAAACTTGTGGTCAGCTCAGAGGTTCATCATCTCAGTTCCACAGGACTAGGCTGCTATTCTGTCCTCTAGGCACCCTAGCTGCACAACATGCACTTCGCCCTCCCTCCACTCTGTGGCTGTGACCTGGACTCTAGCTCCCTAACTCCCCTCCTGCCTAGTTCTCTAGAACAGTGAAAGGATCATGCCATTTAATTCCGCTTGTGGGCAAAAATGCAGAGCCAGAGGCAGGCCCCAGTGGGGCAGGAAGATGAAAAGCAAAATGCCAGATGCCTGGCTGCAGCAAAATATGGAATTCTGTAGCAAAAATGCTACACTCCGAAAATCTTGGAACTATATCAGATTCCACTGACACACAATGGTGTAGTCCTGAGTGAGATGATGGAGGCAGTTTGCAGGCTCTTACAGACTCAGATGTACACAGGTTTACACTCAGTTCATATTTGCTTGGGCTAGAAACTTAATTCTATTTTTAATAAAAGCTGAGATCCTAGAATAAAATTCTGCTTCAAACTCCATGGTCATGGAATATGTGGGTAGCACACAGTCACTTTGTCTTGCGTGTGTGCCTTTGAGCTTTTTATTTTTAGTTTGAACAAGGGGTGAAGGGGGGGGAACCCTTAGCTATCTGTCTCTTTCCACAAGCCTTTCCAAGGTTACACTTCACTGGTATTCTGTGTGAAGATGGAAATAGGGGAGGGTCAAATTTAGTAAGAGGCATGGATGAAGAGCCTAAATCAGACACAGCTCAGATCCACTACTGCAAATTAAAAATCCACTCTAGTGTAGGAGAACAGAGAAGAGTCCGAGCTCTGTCGGCATCCAGCCAAGGAAGTAAATATTAATGCTTTTTAATGCGCTAAAATGTTTAATGTCTAGAGGGGTAATCCCATAGACACCAAGCTAATCCGGATATTTGAGTCTGTGGATAGATTGCATAAACTCAACAATGGTGTATGAATGTATTTTAAGATTAGGAACTGCATCCTTGCTTACTGGGAATATCTAGTAGACCGAAAAGCTTTTCAGATCTCAGAGCAATTAACTGAGCAGCAGTATGATTGTTTAATTCAAACAAAAACAGTTTGAGCTATTAGTAAAAGATTATAGGTTATGAATAGAAAGATTTGGAAGCAAAAAAAAAAACATCAACTAAAAGGAGTCCAAATGGAAAAGATGAAAGGTTACAGTAGGAATTCTTGGAATGTTCCACTTCATGTGGAAATAAAATGACCTATTTATTATTGCTGTTGTAAAGGTAACAATATCAATTGACTGTTTCAATCTGAGTGTGGTGACTTGTTCCATGTTTATTAGATCAGGGATTTCCTATGTAACCTGAAGATTGTTGTTTTCAACTTGCTACTGACCTGTGTAGAAATACAACCAGATGATGACACACGAATGCTCTAAATAGGGATTTGTTTGGACATTTGATTGTATTTTTGAACCGACCCTGCTGACTAAATTGAGGCGCACTATCAGTGGTCACCAGAACTCCGGATTGGTCTGTTTAGGAATTCTCCCAATAGTATCCTTTCCCTCTGTTGAATATTCCCCTATAGAGGCCATACGTAATGACTATCAAATAATGATGACATTCATCCAAATCCAGTAGAGTATATAGCAAGGATTGTCAAACAGTGCTCAAAAAAAAAAAACCAGGAGGAAGATTTGAACAGTTTAATGGGACTTTAGATTCTGTATGTAACAAAACTAAAGAGGCTTGATGGGGACTGATGGGCACAAGACTTGCTAGAACTAGGCCTAATCAAAAATGAGATCTCAGTTGCTTTTGTACTCCAGCATGACGAAGTTTTGGGAACACTAATTGCTCTCTGAATACAAGTGTTTGCTATCTAACCTATAAGGTGATGTATCTTTAAGCAGCTTTTTGGTTGTGTATCGTATGTAAAGACATGTAAAATATTTCTAAGCCTCCGAAATGGTTCTAGTCATAAATGATGATATAGAGACACAAATAGTACAGTGGTGACTTGTTTCTCTCCCAAGCAAACAGTGCCATTAATTGCACTGAATAGCAAAGGCCTGCTTTTTTTCCAATGGATATTAACCATTGGCTCTTGATACTTTAAGTCTCTTAATGAACTTCTGGAAGGTGCTCAGTACCTTAGTGATAGGTACGGTATAAGAACTGGAATAGAAATCCTGTGACCCTTTGTCATGAGTGACATTTGGGTGCATTGTTCAACTAATACACACAATCCTGTAATCTCATATATAGAATAAATGAAAATCTGTCCAAAATTATGTGGGGTTTTCTTTACTTGATTTTTTTTTATTCTTGAAAAAGAGAGTCATAGGGTGTGTTTAACCCTACAAATTGATTATTAAAGTATTTGTTGGGTAAAAGTGTATAATGTGGTCTGAGAAGATTCTTAACTTGGATACTGAACAATGAATAATACCAGTAAAGTTAGGCCAATTTCGTTACTGGCTAAAATATCCATATTAGATTTTTAACCTCAATTTTATCCTGTGAGTGGAATCTGTATTTTTTTCATACGCTACTAAAATACTTTTACAGTTCAAAGTTAGCCTTTTTAACACAGTATATTTGAGTTAGTAAAATGTTGCGCAGATCAAATCACTTATTTTGTTGCCATTTTTGTATTTCATCATTTCACTAAGAAGTCTAGAACATCTATTTCTAATTAGAATAAAGTTTTGGTTTTTTTAATACCTAGGACAGTCTGCTCTACTTTTTTACCAAAAGTTGCAACATAAACACAAAGTTTTGTGCTCTGTTAAATGATCGCAGTTTATACTTGCACAGTGTTAATGGCTGTTACTTGTACACATCAATGAAAGAAACGAGTTTATGCACTTGATTTGTTTTTTGTGCAGCAGAACAAGGTCATGACTAGATAAGGAAAAATCAGATCCTGAAAAGACTAATGCATCTAAATAATTTTATACCATATTTCTGAGCAGCTTTCCCCCCCGCACATGGGAATTTTATTTAAATAGGAACATATCATAGAAAGAAAGAATCATATCATAGAATATCAGGGTTGGAAGGGACCTCAGTAGGTCATCTAGTCCAATCCCCTGCTCAAAGCAGGACCAATCCCCAATTTTTGCCCCACATCCCTAAATGGCCCCCTCAACGATTAAACTCACAACCCTGGGTTTAGCAGGCCAATGCTCAAACCACTGAGCTATGGGAATGCGTTGTTAGCAGTAGCATCAAATTTCAAACTATAGTTTGCACAAGTGTAGTACTAATTTAGAAATGTGTTTAAGGGGAAAGATATCTGCAGTTTGTTTAAACCAGTAGCACAGGATCATTTTAACCCAGCTTTCAGAGATCCTTCTCAAACATGAGTTGTCAGGTATGATTTATTTAAGGCAATGAAGTTAGATTATTGAGTTGAACAATAACTGTTTTGGATTCTAGCCAAGCATTCAGAGAAAGTGACTGTATCTAATGAGGCTGGATAACTCACAGGGATGAATAATCCAAAAGCCTTGAGATGAAATTAAAATAGTTTAAAAAAAACCACACAAACCTCCTTTCCTACTTTATTTTGTGAGTTATGAGCAATGAACCTTATAAAGTCCCTAAAAGCTTTCTCTGAAATAATCACCAAGAAGATGTGAATCTGTGTTACTGGCTGGAGCTTGTACAAAATATTGAAATGTGATCAGTAATTGATTTTATCAACTTCTAGATGCTCTGATTTCTAGTTTCCTAGTCTCCTCAAATTGTTACTTGTGTCTGAGTGCCAGTCACACCATTTACAGGGTTGTTGAAGTGACTTTGAAGAAGTATTTTATTACAACTGAATGATTATTCAATCTGAAGAATATTTATATATTACTGATCCTATTTTTTTTCATTTTGCATACTGTGTGGCTGGTGTTGTATAGATATTTTTGTGTTCAGGACAGAAATGAACAGAATATTAATGGAAACTCTGTTTAGAAAAGTAATAAACATACTTCTCAGGATTTTATTTAAAGTTTAGTAAAAAAAAAAAATAAATTGGCTATTCCATAGTATGAAGCTTCAACAATTGTGGGCCTGAAACTACAAATGCTTATGCACCTGACTAATTCTACTGATGGATGGCACTGCTGCTCCATTGATTTCAGTGGGGCTCCTCTCATGGGTTAAGTTACTTATGTGGATAAGTGCAGTGCCTGGCTCTATGATTGTTCTTGTTCATCAGTTTGAAATGTTGCATATTTGGGTACTTTATACATTTACCAGAGTTGTTCCCAAACTGTTAAATGTATAAAAATAAGAGCTGCTGATTTCATCAGGTTTCAGAATAACAGCCGTGTTAGTCTGTATTCGCAAAAAGAAAAGGAGTACTTGTGGCACCTTAGAGACTAACCAATTTATTTGAGCATAAGCTTTCGTGAGCTACAGCTCACTTCATCGGAAGTCATTATGCAAGGTAACCTATTTCCCCTTGTTTTTTCCTCCCCGCCGCCCCCCCCCAGACGTTCTTGTTAAACCCTGGATTTGTGCTGGAAATGGCCCACCTTGATTATCATACACATTGTAAGGAGAGTGATCACTTTAGATAAGCTATTACCAACAGGAGAGTGGGTTTGTGTGTGTGTGTGGGGGAGAAAACCTGGATTTGTGCTGGAAATGGCCCAACTTGATTATCATACACATTGTAAGGAGAGTGATCACTTTAGATAAGCTATTACCAGCAGGAGAGTGGGGTGGGGAGAGGTATTTTTTCATGCTTTGTGTGTATAAAAAGATCTTCTACACTTTCCACAGTATGCATCCGATGAAGTGAGCTGTAGCTCACGAAAGCTTATGCTCAAATAAATTGGTTAGTCTCTAAGGTGCCACAAGTACTCCTTTTCTATCAGGGGTTAATAGATCCAGGTTTTCTCCCCCCTCCCTCCCCCCCCAACCTGGATTTGTGCTGGAAATGGCCCACCTTGAGTATCATACACATTGTAAGGAGAGTGATCACTTTAGATAAGCTATTACCAGCAGGAGAGTGGGGTAGGGGGAGAGAAAACCTTTTGTAGTGATAAACACCCATTTTTTCATGGTCTGTGTGTATAAAAACATCTTCTGTATTTTCCACAGTATGCGTCCGATGAAGTGAGCTGTAGCTCACGAAAGCTTATGCTCAAATAAATTGGTTAGTCTCTAAGGTGCCACAAGTACTCCTTTTGATTTCATCAGTTATTTCTAGATGAATATTTGCAGGGACAGTGTTTTGAAGTAGGAACAATCCTTTAAAGGAGAGCGCTATTCAAAAAATTGAGCTACAGTGGGTGAATGTAAAACTTTAAAGTTTGTTCACTTTAAAACGAATGGTTGAGGGCGTTTTACAAATATATGTTCCAGTATGTGTGGTGGTGTTGTAGGAAGTGTGGGTAAACCCTGTAGTTAACTTTAAGTGCCTATCACATCTGATTCCAGGTTTTTTTACTGTCATTGGCTCAAATGTTGAATAGTGGTCACTAGTTTTGGGTGCTCAGCTTGAGGCTTGGTGTTTCATCCATTGACTTCCACTGGAGTTGGGAGAATCCAGTATTACTAAAAATCAAACCCTAAGTATACAAAGTCTGGTATCCAAAATTGATGGTTTATTGGGTATTTGAGGACCTTCCCCCTGACTTTAACTCATAGGGTTTTTTTAATTTTATTTCTAATCTAATTTCTGGTGTTCATACCAGTAGTACTTTCTCCTGACAGAGAGTTGAGTGTTGCTCTCTGATATGTTATGATGTCTAACATATTGTATCAGTGCAACTTCTTAGCTTATCACTATTGTATCTTGTGAGACAGTCACCATCCCACAAGTTCAGCATCTTGGAGTCACTATTACAGGTATTTTAAAATTTGCTTTATGATTCATAACATTATAAATGTATTCAGTTTATGTAAGGATATTAGCAATTGCTTTATCAGGTAAGTGTTGTAATAATAGAAGATCTAGAACTTAGTGCCAAGTAGCTTCTATTAATAGTCCAGTAACTTATTTTGTGTTAAGAAAAGGAATACTTGTGGCACCTTAGAGACTAACAAATTTATTTGAGCATAAGCTTTCGTGAGCTATAGCTCACTTCATCAGATGAAGTGAGCTACAGCTCATGAAAGCTTATGCTCAAATAAATTTGTTAGTCTCTAAGGTGCCACAAGTACTCCTTTTCTTTTTGCGAATACAGACTAGCATGGCTGCTACTCTGAAAACCTGTCATTATTTTGTGTTGCAGAACTTTTTGAAAAGTTTTACATTATGGAAGTAAAACTTACCTTAAACATAGTGCTTTACAAAGGAGGTAGGCCTCATTGGCCTCATTTTACAAATGGGGAAACTGGTGCACATAGAGAAGTGATTTGCCCTAAGCCAGTGGCCAAAGAAGGAGCAAAACCCAGGTTTCCTGAGTCCCAGTCTATAGCTCTATTTACAAGGTCACAGTGGTTGTCTTGGTGTTCATGTTAGGATTTACTAAAGATAGAATGAGCCACAAATGTTTTCACTTCATCACCTTTTATATGAATTATAATCGGGGTTGGTAGCACTGTCAGTTATTAAGGTGAGTTCCTCTCCACTTCCTGGGCCCAACCGGGGGAGGACACAGAGTATGGGAGAGACATGCTCTCAGGGCTGGTGCTTTGACGTGAACACAGTATGACCAGTGATGAGCTGCCAAAATCTTAACAACTGGGTCCCTATAAAAAGTTCTGATTTAAGGGATGTGCCCCAGTATGTATTTTTTGTACCAAAAGGGTTACCATACGTCCGTATTTTCCCGGGAGGAATTTTTAAATTTTAAAAATTCCTCCCAGATGGCGATTTAAGAACCAAAAAGCCTGATCTGTCTGGGAAAATCAGATGTATGTTAACCCTGCCTAAAGTTCTTTTTTAAAAAGATGGGCCTGAACTAGAAATGAGCTCCGTTTCACATGTGTGCGTCCCCGCCAGACCCTGGGGGTGTGGCAGCGTGACCAGATGTCCCGATTTTATAGGGACAGTCCCGATTTTGGGGTCTTTTTCTTATATAGGCTCCTATTACCCCCCAACCCCTGTCCTGATTTTTCACACTTGCTGTCTGGTCACCCTAGGGTGTGCACATGTGTGGGTCTCACCTGCTCCCTGCCCCCCTCATTGAAGCAGGTGTGCAGGGTTACTGCCCTGGGAACTGAAGGGCACCAGTGGACATGGAGCCAGCTGCAGACAGGGGCATGGGGCAGGGCTAGCTGGAGGCAGGGGGTGCAGGGCTGGCTGCGGGCAGCAAAGGGGGTGCGGAGCTGTCTGGAGACAGGAGGGTGCGGGGTTGGCTGGAGGCAAGGGGGTATGGGGCTGGCTGGAGACAGGGCAGGGGCTGACTGGAGGTAGGGGCTGGCTGCAGGCAGGGCAGGGGGTGCGGCAGGGGCTAGCTGGAGACGGGCTGGTTGCGGGCAGGGCAGGGAGTGCAGCAGGGGCTGGCTGCGGGCAGGGGATGCGGGGGTGGCTGGAGGCAGGGCAGGGGGTGGCTGGAGATGGGGGCTGGCTGCGGGCAGGGCAGGGGGTGCAGCAGGGGCTGGTGCGAGCAGGGCAGGGGGTGCGGGGGTAGCTGGAGATGGGCTGGCTGTGGGTAGGGCAGGGGGTTCGGCAGGGGCTGGCTGCGGGCAGGGGATGCGGGGGTGGCTGGAGGCAGGGCAGGGGGTGGCTGGAGACGGGGGCTGGCTGCGGGCAGGGCAGGGGGTGCAGCGGGGGCTGGCTGCGGGCAGGGCAGGGGGTGCAGCGGGGGCTGGCTGCGGGCAGGGCAGGGGGTGCAGCGGGGGCTGGCTGCGGGCAGGGCAGGGGGTGCAGCAGGGGCTGGTGCGAGCAGGGCAGGGGGTGCGGGGGTAGCTGGAGACGGGCTGGCTGTGGGTAGGGCAGGGGGTGCGGCAGGGGCTGGCTGCGGGCAGGGGATGTGGGGGTGGCTGGAGGCTGGGCAGGGGGTGGCTGGAGACGGGGGCTGGCTGCGGGCAGGGGATGTGGGGGTGGCTGGAGGCAGGGCAGGTGGTGCAGCAGGGGCTGGCTGCAGGCAGGGGATGCGGGGGTGGTTGGAGGCAGGGGCTGGCTGCGGGCAGGGTGGTGGGTACTCATGGGGAGAGCAGCAGGACGCAGCCCAGGCCCAGCAGAGCAGCCGGGGACCCACCAGGCAGCAGTGGGAGCCCCAGGGCCAGGGGAGCAGCAGCAGCAACAGGGCTCGTGCCCAGGGCCAGGCGGCAGCCCACATGGCTCCTGCAGCGCAGCGCCCCCGGCGGCCGGAGGAGGAATTACATCACTTCCCGGCCGGAGCCCATCAAAGCCTCAGCGCTCCCTGCAGGGAAGCAGGTTAACAACCAGTTCTAAATCTGCTTCAAAATTTAACAACCGGTTTGCACGAACCGGTGCGAACCGGCTCCAGCTCAACACTGAGTATGACCCACAGAAGCCCAGACGTGCACAGCCCTGGGCTGCATCATGCTCAATGCAGATGGAATATTTAGGGAATTTAGATGCTAAAATCTAAGAAGTCTCTACTGAGCATGTGTGAACTTCAGGTTTTCAAAGTCTTATTAGCTGGCCAAATGTGCATGGTTTTTCATAGGGATCGCAAAAGGCACACCCCCAGCACAAAGGCTACTCTGCCAAATTTTAAGATGCTGCTCCAAAGCTTGGGGACACTAGAGCAGTTCAAAGAAAAGTTTGCCATTGCCCTTTAACAAGGGACATACAGTGCATTTTTCTCTAGCCTCATTCTCAGAAATGGCTGAACTGACTTGGCTGAAATTTACTTATATGATCAGGCTGATAGCCCAATGGTCAAAGTTTGGCAAAGTTATAAGCAACAGAAAACAGAGCCTTATAAAATGAAGTGCTAACAGCCCTGCATACATAATAAAATAATTAATACTCTCACAAGAGACAGAGTATGAGGGAGGGTAAAAACTGCTGAGTGGGGCACATTTACTCTCTTGCTTCAGTTTCCATGGAAAGGCCATGGGTAGTTCTAACTGCTTCCCCAGACTGTCAGGTTGTGGCAGGGGAAGGGACCATAAAGCCTCATGATATTGACAGTGGCAAGTGGCTGGGGAGTGGGGGCTACAGCTGTGAGACACACACAATGCACATCTAGGGCTTAGTCTCAGTCTAAGGACTTGTCCGCACTGTGCCACAGTGCAGACTATGGAGATGTGGATTGCAGAGCGCGCCAAAGTGTTGTACTCTAACACCCTCTGTGGATGCTGCTGGCATGACCTAAAAGGTAACAGTTTGTGTTTGCATAGTTCTCTTTCAAACAGGATTGTGTTAATGTAAAGTAGGTACCTTTTGGTTCATGCCAGTGCAGTTAGAAAGCAGCGTTTTAGTACATTCTGTAATTCACCCCCCATAGTCTGCACTGTGAAGACATAGCCTAAATATGTTAAAATGAGAGACGGTACTTATAGCTTACATGTCTCAGCTCAGAGTGTTGATCAAACAGAGTATTCTTCATAGGTACAAAGTTGTTAGCTGAAGGCATACCAAGATCTCAAATACCTATCAGTGACGTACTAAATTAAATGTTTCAAATGGGACCTGTTAGAATTATCTTCCGTTTTCTTTGTTTGATATGTGAGAGCAGGAATTTCCTGAGGCCCTGTCATACAAACTTCTTTTGGATTCTGAGTCTTGACCTTACCAGAAGGATATTAGAGTGTATCAGTCAACACACCAGGTCTTCAGATCTTGTTTTAATATAACTGTTGGCATTATTCTGAAACTGCATTTCTGTGGTGGTCTTTTTGGGGTGTGGGGAGAGGGAGACAACCAAACAACAACCACCCACAAAAAACCAACCCCAATCTCATTGCCTTTTAATTGACAGTTGGGAAAGTTTATCAAGCTTTCATGGTATGTGGATCTTTGTATGATTTTACTCTGAGAGGGCATGAGAAGATAATAAAACAGAGGTTGAAGCAAACCCAATGTCATATTTGCTTCCTCCTTCATGAACTAACAGTGAACTACAATTTCTTGCAGGTGTGCGGTTATAAGACTATTCATGGGAGTTTTAGGAAACTGCTTTATTTTTAAAAAGTGAAATGCAAAAATAATCCCATGTTTTGGAAAAAGGCAGCTTGTTGGCAGAATGAGCTCACAGCTCTGCTAGGGGGTCCTATAAAGGGTTGTTTCAGGATCACCATGTGACGTTGCACTCCATATGTTTATGGAAATATGCTTATGAGTGTAAATATAATGTAACTGGAATATGCTTTATGCAAAAGGTCTCTTGTAAGGTATCATTACAAAGCTTATAATTTACTGAGTGTGTTCATCCTATTTGTATGTGTGTATCATTCTTGTATCTGAAACTAGAAATATGAAGTTAACTTTGAGGTCCTATTATAATTATGCAAAGTGTGGGCCATTAATAATGGCTTGGAATCTTGATGGCTCCCATTAACCAGAACAATTGGTTGTAAATGGCTCTGTTTACTCGCAAACCTTCCTAGATATGTGCAGGCCAACCCTAAAAGAATGGAGAATGAAGTCTTACAGTGACATGTGATCATGTCATCTGGTATTGGAATCCATCTTAAACCTGGCGCTTTCCCATTTAGAAGGAAGGTTGGGAACCCAGAGAGAGAGACAAAGGATTCCCACCTTGTGCCAAAGCTATAAAGTGGGGAGGAACAGAACAAAGGGGGCTGCAGTGATAAGAAATCCCCTAGTTACCACCTGAGCTGGAACAAGGACTGTACTGGGGAGAGGATTGGGCCCAGACTAAGAAGGAGTCTAGTCTGTGAAAGAAGCTTATTGGAACATCTCTGAGGGTGAGATTTTACCTGTAATCAGTTCCTTAATATATTAGGCTTTGACTTGCGTGTTTTTGCTTTATTTTGCTTGGTGACTTACTTTGTTCTGTCTGTTATTATTTAAAACCATTTAAATTCTATTTTTATACTTAATAAAATCACTTGTTTATTAATTAACCCAGAGTAAGTGAGTAATACTTGGGGGAGCAAACAGCTGTGCATATCTCTCTATCAGTGTTATAGAGGGCAGACAATTTGAGTTTATCCTGTATAAGCTTTATACTGAGTGTAATGGATTTATTTGGGGTTTGGATCCCATTGGGAGCTGGGTGTCCGGCTGCTGGAGATTGGTAGCCTGCTGAATGGTTTTCAGTTAAAGCCTGCAGCTTTGAGGACATGGTTCAGACCCTGGGTCTGTGTTGCAGCAGGCTTGCATGTCTGGCTCAACAAGACAGGGTTCTGGAGTTCCAAGCTGACAGGGAAAATGGGCTCAGAGGTAGTTTCAACACGTCAGGTGACAGTCCCAAGGGGTGTCTCTGTGACTGAACCCGTCACACACAACACTTTTGTTTTGGTGGTATTCAAAGCAAAACTGGTTCATTTTTTGTTCTATTGGATGCTGAATTCTGTGTAAGCAATGGAGTAAATTTTCAGCACAGGGAATTAGGCATGTAGCTACTAGCTTCTATTAATAATAAAAGGGGCTGTGTGCCTAATTCTCATGCACCATATTGAAATGTATTCTTCTGTCACTAATTCCTTAGGAAATTGAGAAGCCATTTCAGTGCTGGATTACTATGCATTCTAGGGTAAAATACACTAGCTCGTTGATCTTTCTTCATCTCTCCCAAGTGGCAAGAATATTTGTCAGCATTTAATTTTAAATGAGGAAGCTTGTGTTCCTAATGAAGCAACATATATTAGAGAATAGCCACCATGTATCTAAATTTATTGCTCCGATACTGTTCCTCCCTGACTGAGTCAATCCTAGTTTATTGAAGACTGTTATAATAATCTTTATTGAGCATGGATTAATATTCTGGGAGTGTCAGAACTATTTGGATTGGAATCAACATCTAGTTCAGGGCTTCTAGTCTAACATCATCTTGCATTTGATCAAGCTTGATTTAATTTATTTATACACCATCCCTGTCTATTTCCATTGGTGACAATTTCACAGCCTCTCTTAGAAGCTGGTTCCAGTACCTAATTATTTCCATGTAGTGATAGTGTTGCACTTTTTATACAGTATTTAACCTGGTGTTCTGTCGGCATTGACTAATGAGAATAAATGATCCTGCTCCTTTTTAGAACATCCCTTTCTGTAGTTGTGGATATCACATCTTCCATACGTTTTCTTCTGTGGATGTAAGGTGCTCATTCCTCATAGATCTTATTTTCTAAATCTCTTATTGTATTTGTTGCTTTCCTCTGAAGTCTCCAATTTTTCCCTCTGCATTTTTATTTAAAAGGATGAACTGCCCAACATTGAATGCAGTGCTCCATCTGAGGTCTAACCAGCACAGAGTTCAATAATTTGCTCATTTGTTTTACATATGATCTTCCTAGAGCTTTATCCCATTTACCATTTTTGCAAAAACATTGCATTGTTTGCATTCATTTAATTTTTAATCCATTATAACACCTTCTCTGAGAGACTATTGCCTAGCCTGCATTTCCATTTTATGTCTGTGCATTCGATTATTCCTACCTACATGGATCATTTTACATTTGTCTGTATCAAATCTTATTTTATTGATCTTACTACATTCTCCATTGTATTACACTTTAATTTAATACTCGCCTCGAAAGTATTTGCTGTCCCTCCCAGCTTCAGACTATATCATCCACAGATGTGATTAGTAGCTGCTACACAACCTACCCCATTATTAATGAAAATATTGAGTTGTGGATCCTGTGTAACTCCCCTCAACACTACCTTCTAATATAACCCTATTTGGTTTTTGTAGTTAATTATTTATATGGCATCCAAAAGTGAACAGAACTTTAGACATATGAAAAGACAAGTCCCTGCCCCAAAAGTGCTTACTATCTAGTTGGCTCTATTAATATAACTTGTTGTTTCCTTATGAGAATGTCCTTGTGGAGCTGTATCAAATACCAAATCTTCTTTCTGAGTGGAAACAGGCTAGAGTGGAAACAGGCTGAACACAATGCAGAAGCAGTGCTGTAGCAGGCAGAGTGGACAGGGCTCCAGAAATATGGATTACTTTCACAGCTGCCCACATACTTCATTGGTTTCCTTTCTAGTTTGCTATGTTTGGCGGTGGTGGTCTTGTGCTAATCACGGATTCTACTTTCTCTGTCATGAAGGACCTAATTGTCTCCTTTCACATTAAAAACCGTGGGAAGAAATCTCTCGGGATTGTTTTTGTGGTCCCTGGCTAGTCATCTTGCTAGGGGAACAGGCTCACCCCAATGCCTGGCGGAACCAGAGGGATGTAAGGAAGGTAAATTCACACACAGATCCTGGGTGAAGTCCTGGCCTTATTGACTTCAATGGGACCTGTGACTCTGCCAGGGGAGATTTTCAAAAGCACCAAGGAGAGTGATGTGCCTAAACCCCATTCCCAAGGTAAGGGGAACTGGGTGTTTAACTCACCTTTGTGCCTTTGAAAACCTCCTGCCCAGCCCCCTCAGTGCACTCGGCTTCCCTCCTCATTTTGGCTCGCTGGCAGTGTAGTTTCTTTGGCGCCCATGCTAACAAGGATTCCACTGGCTATGGTGGTCACCAGGATCCCAGCTGGGGAGAGAAGGGGTGGGAAGTGAGGTACTCGAAAAAGTTGTATTGTGTTTTCCAGGTGATTTGTGTAGAGCTAGAGAGCTATGTTTTCTCTTCCCCTACTATCACACCTACACGCCTCTCCTAGCCAGCACCTACCTTTGAATGGCAAGGACTGTCCAGGCAGAGGGTGGATGGAGACATGGAGGTGACTGAATTCCCCTTCCTCAGGGATGGTAGGTATGTGTGTGAGAGAAGGATCCTGCCATTGGTAGATCTGGGAGGGAACAATCTAGCATCATATTATTTTGAGATGTTTGAAGTTTGGGGGGCAAAATCATACGCATGTGGAGAGGAAAACCTGTGAATTTAAGGTTGTGGGCTATTCAGAGTTCCTGGTACTCTTCAATGCTATTTTCATAGTCCATGTTCAAAATAGCAGCACTGTTCAGGAGTCATGGGTTTTTTACCTCTGTCCTCGGCACCGTTCTTACCTGTCAAGCGTAGCGGAGGTCCATGGAGCACAGCTCTGTAGGAGTTAAATTATGATAGGGTCTGTATTAACTCTCACAGGAATTGTGCTGTGGGATTTTGTCCTGCAGAGTTGCTTTCCCCCAGTGCAGCCATATAAACATGCAAACAGGGGTATTTGCACAAGTTTACGCTATTCACAATGGAAGACTTTGCCACCTATTTTACAAAGATTTTTTTTAGTCATCTAATTGTCCAGCAGAAACAATAACATGACTTATGTGATTGATCATGCAAATAATGAATAGTAAATAAGAAAAATACAGTGATTAAAGTGAATAGTTTGCAATCAGCCCCTAGGCTGAAATATATTCACATAAAGTACTCATGATGAAACAATGAATAAACTCATACAGTAGCCTGTTCACAGATAATTTAACAGAAAAGGACTAAATTCTGCAAGTAAACTGTTCACTACAAATGTTTTGCCCAGCTCCAGTAAAAAGTAAGCGTATAAAGCTCTCCAGCATTTTTTGATAGGAGCATGCTGATTATATTATGTGTATGAATTTGGTTGGTTTATTTATTCATATTATTTTTTTCTTCATTTAAATTTAGAGCCAAACCCTTAAAGAAATAGAAACCACACATTTACTTTTACATATTAATATAATCAGATTTACCTAGACAAAATAAAATCTTGAACTTAGTCTGTGATCTCTACATCTCTCCTTCCTTATATCTGAAGGTATCAGACAGAGTTCACTTAAGTAGTAAATTTTGGGCACTATCTATCTTTTGAGACTATCTTTTTGTTCTGGGTTTGCACAGCACCTAGCACAATGGGGTTGTGCCATATAAATAATAGTATGCTCCCCAAATCCAGACACTGCAGGAACAGTGATTTTGTTCTGAATGGTTTCAATAGGTCTGTTTATAGAATTTGACATGACTTGATTTGGTTACATTTGTATGGTTTACACACTTTCCATTCAGTTCTTTCGTGGGTTCTAGTAAGAGCAATCCACAAGGGGAAGTAGCAGTACGTTTACAAACTTAAAAAAAAAAGTTTTTTCACCCACAAAAGATAGTCACACATTTAAGTCAAAAACTTGTCTATGTGGTGAAATTAGTAATGTACTATGATAAAAAATGTGTTTGTCTCTCTTAATTTAACAAAACAAAAAGTGTAATGAGTCCCTTAGAATATAATCCTTACTGCCAAAAAGGGACCATATTTATAATAGCTAATGGCTCAGGTAAACCGTATTGGGTTTACCACTCTTTCACCATTGGAGGTAGTTTCTCCATCTTCTAAGTTAAAGTTCAACTCTTGTTTAAGATCTTTTAAACCAATATCTAGTAAAGAAATCATAGAAAGCAGATAAGCTCTTTCCTTAGCCTAGCATATTTTACTGTTTATGCAACCTGAAAATCATTATGCTTTCTTAAAGTTACTTTGTGTGTGTGTATGTGTGTTTGTCTGTGTAAAATATTGTTAGTAGGTTTTTTGTGTGTACTGGAGGCCTACTCCTCCTCCAATTGACTTGGAGACAAACCTCCCATTTATTTCAATATGATCTAGATTTTGTTCATTGATTTCAAAAACAAACCATGCAACCTATTTGGCAGGTGCTAAAATATTGTTTTCCCACATGAGGGCATCAGAGTTGTTCTAACAAGCTGTTAGAGTCACCAGGTTGAGCTATTTAACTTCATACCTTATAGAAACAATGGGAGGTGTAAACACATGGGTAGACGACCTTACATTTTGAATTTTCAGTTGGAGAGAAGGTTATTTATTTTCCATTTTAATATAAAGATTTTTATGAAGGTTGGTTGTTATTGTTTTTGAGTGTTTTTTTTTAAATGAAATGGTCTTGAATGTGAAGGGCAGCACCACCACCAAAACGAAAACAAAAAAACCCCCACAATAGGACAATTCCAGCTAATCTTACTCACATGAATGGATTTTGTGAGTAAGGTAATGAGGTTCTGAGGTAGAGTTTTGAATTTAAAAAAAACAACTTGGACATTTTACCAAAGTTCTCACCTGGTTACAAACTTCTATGTTCCTATAACTTCCTAATTTTCCATAGCAATGGGCTGAGCCTAAATTCCAGATACAAGATCCTTCTACTCCCTTGCTTCTGCCCCCCATGAACCTATGGTAAGTTTATATGGGTGCTTTGCAGCTTGGAGGCATCTCTATATTAATTATTTTAGAGATGCTGTTGCTCACAGGGAAAACTTACACCTATTTTTAGCCATGGGAATTACTAAATCTTACAACACTTAGTGAATCATCCAAAGTTGTCATACAAATAAAATTAACCTAAATCTCCAAAGGCAGCTCACTTTATTAAAAAGCATGGCATTTACTAGCAGATTTAATTTTTAGAGTTGTTCAGAGGACATAAATTTGGTGTCATGAAAAATTTTGAGATTTGGAAATCTCGTATTGGTTCAAATAGGACATAAACGCATTCATTTTGAAATTATTCATAAAAGATTTTTTAAAATAGAGTGAAGTGTTTCAGTCTGAAAATGTCAAAATGGGACATTTCAATACTGTGAGAACCTTTTCCCTAGATTTTTCTCCTAAATGAAATATCAAAATCAACATAATTTCATGAAACATTTTTGATAGAACTGCGTACTTCGATGGAAAATGGTTCCAGCTAGTTTTTTCTCACCAGCTCTATTCATTTTGAATTTTGGTTGGGAGGGAGGATGGGGGAAGACAGAGAAGGCATTTTATCAAATTTCTCCTTCTATATAGTTTCAAATGAGTTATATACCTCAGTCTTTATATGTAAGTAAAGTCCATTGATTCATGTCTGAATTCCGGTGACATCACTTCTAAAAATTCTGCTTTGTTCTTGATTCATTGCCAGCTTCAAGCACTCAGCAGCTGACCTCCCACTATCTATCGAGCTCCTCACTGAACATTCACTACTATGATGACCTGCCACCATGCCTTCCATGAAAATTTTCTTGACGTTATTTCCATCTCTCCGCCTGATGTGACGAAAGCACTAAGTTTGTCTGTTAATTTCCAACAAGAGTCTAATTCTCTCCAATAATATTACTAACAAAAGTGTTCATAGTCTTTTCCATATAGGATATATGCAAGAATCTTTGCCAGCAGCACATCTCAAAGTCTTCAATATCTGGGAGATGGTCTGATAGTTACTCCATCCTGTTATATTCCCTTTCTTTGGTAAGGGCAGAAAGAGTCCTTTCATCCAATCATTCGGTCAATTGCTAGTTGTCCATTCATCACTGCCAATTTTCCACAAGATTAATTCTGTGGTCACCAATTGCTTTAAGCAATTCTACTGGTGTATTATCTACCCAGATGCTTTCCTAGCCTTCATAATAGTATGCACCACTTCCTCTTATAGGACTGAGTGCTCTGGCTCCATGCTCCCCTTTCTGTCTTCCTGAGTTGTAAGTGGCTCTGATGAGGCATTCAGACTGGCACTGTAGTCTCTCTACCTGTGTTTGATATCATCACCTTCAGTTAAGACTTTACTATCATGATCTTTTATTACGCTGGGTCCATGGGAAAACTTTTTAGTAAGAAATTTGACCACTGTGAACATGCCTTTTGTATTATTATTCTCTTTATAATTCTCAAGTTCCTCACATTTTGTCTTGATGTATTTGCTCTTGTCGTGTCTCATCTGCCTTTGAATCTGCCTGCTCAGTTCCTTGTATTCTTTCCTATGTTCTTCAACCTCCAAGTCACTCTTTCACTCTGTGTTGATTTTTTGCTAACTGAAACACCTTGGATTGATTGGATTATGCTGAAGCACGCACTTTGTCTCCTTGGATCAGATAAATGCAACCCAATTTTCTGTCACTTTTCCAGACCCTGGATAGTATGCCTCATACCCATGCATCATCATGAAATGTCCCCTACCATTCCATCGCATCTTTCCAATTCTATGGTCACAATGGGTAGCTTCCCTTAGTAATACTCCTGACTTTACACATTGCTGCTCTGATGACTCATTTATGAAGGTTCACGTCATTTTTTTCCTTGGTGTAAACATCAGGCACTATGCTTACTGAAGGATTTGGTACACTACCATCATAACGTTAATGATGCACAGTACTCTTAATGGCTGGAACTCTCTCCCCAGTACAATGTATTGTGCCTTCTCGACTGAGAATCTAATCATCTGGTGCCACATGTAGATCACGTTGCCTTTGTTCTGTCATCATAGTTCTCACGGGAGAAAATAGAGAGGGTGGTTTCCTGCTGCTTTCCCTCTGGTTTGGGTCAGCTATTGGTTAAATCATGGTTTAACTCTTCTGCCTTTCAGTGGCATTTCCTCCTTCAAGAGTCCAACTACTCTTCTTGGATGTTCATCCACTGAAACCTGTTGGCACACCCTGAGGGTTCAGCTGGTACCGTCTATTGCCATTACAGTAGCAGGCTACAATACAGGCTCTCTAGCTGAAGGCTTATTGCTAACTTTTTTTTTAAAGGTTACCAAAAAGTTGAATTACAAGAAAAAAATCAAATGATGGGGATATGGAGCTTGAGCAATAGCAGGGACATCTGTATGTAGAAGCTGGGCGTAGATGTGGTTTGTGGGTTGTCTTATTACTATTACATGTCTGTATACCTTGGTGAGATTTTAGTGTGGTAATGGATAGCTCCAGTGCACATGCATTCATTGGTACCACATTTTGAAAGCTTTGTTCTCTACCACTGGTTTAAAAGGAAGAAAATAGGTTGGTGGTATCAACACAACTTCTCCCTCACAGATCCTATAGTATCTGGGAAGAACATTTGTAGTGAATTAGGGTTTTAGATAGTTTTGAGACAGAACACAAGGACAACAGCTAGCATAAAATTGCCATCCAGAGAGCATGCTTAAAAACTGTCCGTTTGCCAATATAGTCATGTACATAAGAACAAAGAACGGCCCTACTGGGTCAGACCAAAGGTCTATCTAGCCCAGTATCCTGTCTTCCAACAGTGGCCAGTGCCAGGTGCCTCAGAGGGAATGAACAGAATAGGTAATCATCAGGTGATCAATCCCCTGTTGCTCATTTCCAGCTTCTGGCAAACAGAGGCTAGGGACACCATGCCTGCCCATCCTGGCTAATAGCCATTGATGGACCAATTCTCTGTTAATTTATCTAGTTTTTATGTAAAAGTCATTTATGATAGCCAACTTCCCCTTTCCCCCAATTGTGTGAGCTGTGGGAAATTATAGTAAGAGGACAATTTCAGCACAACTATTGCAGAATGCAAGATAATCCCTGTCACCTCTACTGGTTTCATGTCCCCTCCACAAGCCAAGTTGTCATGGCCTTCTTGGTTTTTAATATTCTCCATGGACCTATTTCATTCAGTCTCTCTGACTTCCCTTATAGTCCAGCTAGCCTTTTCCCTGCTCAATCTGTTCCTTCATTCTAGGCTTCCATTCTCTGTTGCTGACACTCTTTCTACAGTCCCATTGATATAAAAAGGTCCTTCGAGCAGGAACCTCCATGTTCAATGAGAGTAGAGCTATAAATGTGCATTTTTTGGGAACACTCTCTAATTCCAATGTATCTGTGGATTGTCAACTACCCTGCACAATACCCTGCTTGTGACAGCTTTTCATTTTTAATGAAGAATAAAAATATAAAACTATTGTTGTGCCAATATTTTAAAGGGGTAAATGGGATGACCTGGGTAATTATAGGCCTGTCAGCCTGATATCGATCCCAAGCAAAATAATGAATTAAAGGAGGGTAATATAATACTGTAAATCAACATGGGGTTCCAGAAAATAGACTAACTTGATATATTTTTTTGATGTGTTTACAAATTTGGTTGATAAAGGTGAAAGTGCTGAGGTAATATATTTAGACTTCTAAAAGGCACTTGACTTGGTACCACATATCACAAGGTATCACAAAATTAAAATGATATAAAGTTAGCATGGGACACATTTAAAAGGAATAAAACCTGGCTGACAAGTCTCAATATATAATTGTAAATGGAGAATCATCATCAAGCAGGTGTGTTTTTAGTAGTGTCCCACAGGGATTGGTTCTTGGCTTTATGCTATTTAATATTTTTATCACTGACCTGGAAGAAAATATGAAATCATTACTCATCAAATCTGTGGATAATATAAAGCTTGGAGTGGTAGGTAGCGGAGAGGATAGGGGTCACTGATACCCAGCAATCCAGCGGGCTCAGGCAGGCAATATGTGTTTCCATATGGCCAAATGCAGTGTTTTACATCTAAGAACCAAGAATTCTAGCCATGCTTACAAGCTGGGGAACTCTCTCTTGTGGAAAATAGTGACTCTGAAAAAGCCTTTGAGGGTCATGGAGGGTAATCAGCTGAACATGGTGACCTTGTGCATCACTGTGGCAAACAGGGCTAACATGATCCTTGGATGTATAAACAGGAATCTTGAGTAGAAGTAGAGGTTGCATTATCTTTTGTATTTGGCATCAGTGGAACTGCTATTGGAATACTGAATCCAGTTCTGATGTAAACAATTCAAGAAGGATGTTGTTGAGAAATAAAGAATGATTAAAAAATTGGAAAACTGCCTTTTAGGCAAAAGACTCAAGGAGCTCAATCAATTCATCTTATCAAAGTGAAGATTAAGGAGTGATTTAATAAATCTTGAAGTGCTTACATGAGAAACAGAAAATTTGATGATTTCTCTTCAATCTGGCAGACAAAAATATAACAAGATCCAATGGCTGGAAGTTGAAGCTAGACAAATTTAGACTAGAAATAAGACACACGTTTTGAAGAGCAAAGGTAGTTGACAACTGGAAGAATTTATCAAGTTCTGTGATGGATTCTCCAGAGCTGGAAGTCTTTAAATCAAGATTAGATGCTTTGCTAAATGACATGCCCTAGTTCAAACAAATTAATTTAGGGAAGTTCCATGGCCTGTGTTATGCAGGAGGTCAGATTTATAATAATGGTGGTTCCTTCTGGTTTTATAATCTTTGAATCTGTTAATTAAAAGGGCAATGTTTGCTCAGCCTGCCTCCAATACACAAACTATTTCCCCCAGACTCTGCTGCAGGGAATTGTGATGTCCTGTCCCTTTAAAGATTTGAGCACTTCCTCTTCCTCTTCCCTCTCCCGCAAAGCCTTACTTTCATGTTGGTTTCAGTTTTGCAGCATGAACAATAAAGCTACCACCACAGCAAAGAACTGTGTTTCTATTAGCTCCCTCTGTGTGTGTCTGTCTCCTTCTCTGCAGGGTCCAGACACAGCAGGAATCCTCTTATGAAAATAGACAAACTGCCAAATGTTACTGTCCCACAACTTTTCTTTCTTTTCCCCTTAAAATGTTATGATTCACTTGGCTTGTCTGTGGCGGTCTTCAACCCAGTACTTTTACAAGCTCACACCCCAAAGTGGAATGATTATAAAATGCATTCGTAGCTAAAATGAATTGAAAAGTGCCCTGTGCTACACTTAAGATCATACCACTTGGCTATATAGTCATAACCCTCCCCCCACCCCCACAAAAAAAAAAACAAAAACACCTTCACCCTGCAGCTGAACAAGAACCCAGATGACTATTCTAGGTTAAATTTCTACTACATTAATTATAGGTAGTCCCAAGTCACAATGCTTGGAAAGTAAGTAACAGGAATAGCATGAAGGCCCAGATGGAATTCAGAACTGGATTCATGCACTTCTGAGGCTTTCAGAACTTACAGATGGGGCCAAACCCCAGTCCAGTATAAACTGGTATGAGATTTATAAAATTGCTTTTGAAAGTAGGCAAATAGTGCTAGCCTGTCATTCATTCATAGTATTTTCCTATAGAAGCAAATAACCGAGCTTTTATTTGAAACAAAACAATGTTGGTTCTTTAGTACAGTAAATCAAAGAAACTGAAATAAATGATTTTGTTTATTTCCTCTGCTGGCTCCAGGCTACTGGTTTATAGGAAAGTATTGTTTTATTGAGAAAATTTATACCTACAGAAAGGCAGTATTTTCATCTTGAGGATCTCTATGTACAGCAAATGATACCCTGCATGTCAAGTAACTAATATTTCCCTACCCCAAACTATAAGAGAAAGCAAGAAAATTTAGGAAATATGCACTCAAGAGCGCATCATTGCATATACCCTCCAACACTTAATGGAGTATTTATAGGGCAGTTAGTCGTGTGCATAAAGCGTTAAAGAAACTATAGAGTTCATTGTACCCTTCCCTATCATTTTTGTATACCAATTTCCAAACTTTCAATAATATTTAGCATGTATGTAGCACTTGAATAATATTTAGCACTTTCAGACTGCTGTACAAACATTAACTAATATACATGGGATTATTTTTTAAATATCTCTGAATTCCAGTCCATTTATTGAGTAGAAATGGTTGCTTTTTATTTCTGATCTCCCTCTCCTTTTGCTGAAGGTAGATGTAGACTTTGTCCTATTCCATTTTGTAATAATTATTTCTACAGAATCAACAGATAGTGTGCCAAATTCTTCCTTACTTAATTTGAGAGAATGTGAAAACGCCTCAGATACTACTCCAGGCAACTCCAGCTGACACACTTACAACTCCCTTCAAGTCCCCAATGAGGCAGGCACCTATTGATTTCTCTGTTTTCTAACTTCAGAAGTCATAGATTTCCCTGTCTGTCTCTAAGGAAAGAATATAGTCAAACTAATTAAATACTTAATTTGAAAAAAGGAAAGGGCAACAGGTAGTAAAAAATGTTTGCAGTGTGTTACCTTAAAACAAATTTGCTTCCATAGTTTCAATTTTTTGTTCAATGTATCAAATATTATGACAAGGGTTGAATGAATTCTCTCCCCCAACTTCTTGGCCAAGTTAAATTATAAGACTCTGAGCACACAAAATTTGCACTCTTATTTTGCAAGGTGCAATTGGATATCAGTGTTTCCAGTCTTCATTTAATTTTCAGGAGGAAGCCAGGGATTCGGTGCTAATGAAAAGCTTAGAACAGAGGATGAGGAGAGTCTTATTTCCAGGCCTGCTAGAATCCATAGGCTTGATAAAATTGCCTGCTCTCTGAGGTTTCTAGGCACCAGGAAAAAAAATCAATCTGCAAATGTGAATTAGAGCTAACCCTGGGCTGCTATCCATTTTAACTCTGGAAAAGATATCTTTCAAAACTCTAATGGTAGGAAGGGGGTATTTTTTTTTAAAGTGGCTCGTTCTAATACACCTGTGAAAATAAGAGGGATTGGTGAGAACAGATGGGAGAGGAAGAGAAATGGTGGATGAAAGAAGTCAGAATATTGCAGTAAAGTGAGAGTTAGTTACAGTGAGTGAATCTTTTATCTGGGTTCATAAACTGTCACTGCAGAAATTGGGAGATGGAGTAAATAAATAGTTAAATTTCATGAGGTTTTAATATAACACATTGGTACCTTAAAAATAAATAATTTTGTAACAAACCTTGTTATAGGCTTTTGCTCTTGTTATGATTTTTGTCTATTTTCATGCAGTCTGATAAAAAGAGCAGCATCAACATCTCTTAAGCCTAGGAATGCAGCTTTGCAGGGGAGGGAGTAGAGTAAGTGTCATGAATGTATGGGACATGGCAGGTTTGCATCTTTGGCGTCAGTATTTAGTACTCTTCTGAGGATGCCAAAAAAGGAGCCACCCGAAAGTCTCTTTTGGGTTGTAAACACTCATTCATTTTCACTGACACCATCCACTCATTTCATATTATGTCACTGAAAAGCCATCAGATAGTTCAACTTTTGGCCATTACTGGTCTGTGTCACCCTTGAATTGCTGACCTAGCTATAAGAGAGACTAAACTAGTGACTCTTTCTGGGAATATCATGTTTGGGTATATGTATGTGTTAGATGTGCTTGTACATCCATAATGCCTTCCGTAGGCCCTCTGTAGGACCCTAATACAACATGGTGACCATTAGTGGGAATGTGGTATATGTGTAGATTGACTTATAATTTTTGATGTATTTACAGTTCTGCCTCACTCTGCCACACATGGACAATACAGTCTGCACAAATTCATATTCCATTATTTTAAAATAAGTCATCCGGATCTGTGATCCCTAAATTTTATAAGTATATTTGCTTATTAAGTCAATGGAAGCTTTGGATTCAGATCAATGGTTGGATATAATCCATTTATGAATGTGCATTACATGTATGGAAAAATGGCCAGATTTCCTTAAATTACTCTAGAAGCATTCTAGTTGTCTTCTGAGCAAAGACTTAAAATTTATTTCTCATTTATAATCTCTATATAAGCTTCACTGAGATCACCAGCATTATTTCTCTGAAGAGCATTATAGTTGTTTAATCAGCTCAAAGCTGGCTTCAAAGAGAAGTGACCAGAACATGAAAGGCTGGTGGATGATCAGCTGCTCAGTCAATCAAATTTCTTGTTTTCTGAGAAGAACCATTCTCCTCATGTAAACAGTGGTTTTGTTGTTTAATAGCCCAGACATCACATGTGATTGATTGGACACACTCAAATGCTGGAAGGCATGACTTTGTATGTCACATTAAGAAATCAGATTACCTATTTCAATTATTTATAATTCAATACTCCTATGTGAATTCTGATTACTTGAAAATAATTAGATTGGTCTGTTCACCATGGCTGACTATGGTTGCTCATTACTTAAATAAAACCAAGCCCTGCTTACAACCTCATTCTCCTTACAACATTCAGTCCTTCATCCGGAAGTCCATTCCCTTATCTGATACTTCAGTTTTAGTAAACTAAACTGACATACAGAAACTTCTGTGGTGCAGTGAGGTCAGATTAATTGAGAAATAAGAAACGATCTTTTTTCCCTTTTATTTAGGTATTGGTCATCCAAGTTTGGGCTTTCCCTGACTTGTCCTCCTGCCTAAAGGCTAGTGCCAAAAGTATTCATTCTATGGGTTTGGTTGGGTTGTAGTAATGGATTATACCTTAATGTGTTACTATCTCACAGATGGCCATCTGCCATTATTATAGATATACAAACCATGAATGTATGAGATATATCCAGGACACTTTTATATCAAGGAGATTTTATTTGATTGTTTTGCTTCATTTCCCTGAAGCAATAATGACCATATTAAAAGTTTAAGTTGCCATTTGCTTTTGTTTAGCATATAGAGCTTTATGGCCTAAGGGGACTGTTGATCTCAAAAACTGACTTAGTGTTTCTAGTCATTGAAAATTTAAACTTGTTGCTTTCTATGGAATTGGTGTTTGGGGGATTGCATCCCCAAACTCAAAGCAAAGTTTTAGGGATGTGAATCAAAACACACAGGAATTGTTGCTTAGAAGACCTGCTTTGGGACCATAAACTCTCAAGTTTGGCATATCTGTAAGTGCAATTAGCATGGGCAGATGGCCACAGAGAATGTGGGATTCTGCTTGTTAACTGCTCGAATGTTGCCAATATATTGGGTGACCATATTTTTCAAAACTGGCTTACTTTTGTGGTGGCACTTCTTGTAGTCACAGACGTCTCCTAAAAAAGACAAAAATACACCATTTTAAAAAGCAATCTGTTGCAGCTGCCACTGTCAGCTTCTGACTCCACCGTGCCACGTGCATTTCCTGGCTGAGTTTGTCCCCAGTGGCTTCATGCTCTGAATGAGTTTATCATGAAACACAGAACAGGGGTTAAACGTTTAGTCTGGCCAAAAGAACAGCTTGGCGGGTCACTTACTTGTGTGCTCTCTTTGCTTCAAATGCTGTTTGTCAGACTGAACACTTGTTCCCCTGAACCATGTGCTCCTGGTAAGCACAGAGCCAATTTTTCTCAGTGTAGCCATATTGGACGCAGGGTTTGTTGTTTTAGAAAGAAAAAGATGAAAAATGGAAACATTTCAGGTGTGCTAAAAGAAGTGCCTGAGACACAAAGACTTCATATGAAAAACCGTACTGTCCCAATAAAACAGGGTACATGATCACTTTACCATATAGAATAGTATCTTAATAATGATGGCAATAGTCGTAATAATTGCTTGTAACCGTTTAACCATTTAGTTATGTACCATGTACCAAGTACACAGTATTAATGAAGGACTTCTCTTCAGAGGCTATGTGTAGGAGGAGGAATCCTCCGTCAAGGCTGGGAGCCATGTTATTTGTATGTGGTGCAATGCCTCTTCATGTAGCTTCAATGGCCTCGCTTCATATCCATGTTCCTTTTGCATGCTGGGGTGTAGAGATCCCACAGGGAGGTATTATATTGCAAGTAGGGGTGTAGAAATCCTACACTCTGTGTCTGAGGATCATGCTTCTTCCTCACCCTACATAGTAAGAAGTAGAAATCACCTCGTACTATCATCTCCCAGAGATCTCTGCTCCTGCAGGGGCATGAGATTTGTAATAGGTGGCCCCCATAGCAGTGTCTAGTGTTTATTTTAAATCATAACTTTAATTTTTTAAAATACCCAGTTTCACTTCTATTCTTCACAGTCCTTCCTGCTTAGTTTTTTTGCCTGAGGCTATGGGCCCATGAAGATGAGATGTGAACTACAATTTCTTGGGGGGTGGGAGGGGCAGGGGAACAAAAACCAAACCCTTAAAAATAAACATGAAAACTTGCTTGTTCAGTTATCTGCTTGTGCAGTCATTTTTTGAAGGAAACTGAATGTGCAAATCCAGTGATTAGACAAACATCTCTCATTAAAAATTTGGAAGCATTTAACATCTATCCTCTTATCATGAGTTACAAAACATTAGAGGGCTTAAGTGCCCAAAATGCATCTGTCAGCTCATTTTTCTTTTAGCATACATGTTTTGCCAGTCATTAGAAAGTGATGAAACCTTACAGTGACTGGGTAACTCTGCCTTCCTTTACCTCAAGTGGTAATAATGTTTTCTCTATTTTATTACAGTCTCTTGAGATTCTGACTGATTTGCATATTCTCTAACACTTAATTAACGATGTCACCTTCCTAGTGCCTTGAAAACAGTTTTCATTTTTTCCTCGGCAGGCCTCCAACAATTACCTCCTACATTTTCTACTGCAGTCCTTTTTATTACTTTAATGACAAATAATTGAACAGATTCTGAGTAATGAGGGTGAGAGCCAAAGGACGGTTGCATAGGAGACGGCTGCTCGTTACAAGACACTTTTAGTGGTCTCTAAATCAGATAGACAAGTAGAGTAATGATCATCTTGCTGTAATGAGACACAATTAAGAATCGCTGCACCAAATGACAGAGCAGTTCATTGAACAATAACCTCCCTCTTTTTTTTCCAAAAGGAGATCGAAGCTTAATTATAGAATCGCCATTCACAACGCTAAAGTTAAAGTTGTGTCAGCATTTCCATTATAAACCCAGTACTTTCAAGGGTTTCTAACTTAGATGTAAAAATGTGCCCTGAGCTGACAATTTGTATAGAAAGTCCTAACCCATGAGAATATTTTTGTGTGTGCGTTGGGCAGTGTGGGGTGTTGAGAACTGCTGTAGCTCCATTTAACATCACTGGAGTTATGCTGATTTGCTCTAGCTGAAGATCTGGTCCAATCAGTTTACGATCACACACATGCAAATATCCCACAAGATGCTGAGCACTTCCTGTGAGATACCAAGTACCCTCAGTTCCTACTATAGTTGGTGGGAGAGGAGAGCACCTTGCATATAGATATTTTTTTCAAGAGAGCTCAGCTCCTAAATCAGTGGCCAGATTTTCCAAAGAGCCCAGCTGGTTTGATGCTGAACCCTTTTGCAAATATGGCCCAAACTGCTGACTGTACATGGTTTGAGTGCTTATGTAATTCAAAATAGTTAATAACTATGGAAGTGATTCTGATGTCACAATTTCAGTACATGTCACTGGATTATTGCCACCATTGAATGAATGAGGCAGAAGGGAGAAAGACCATTAGAAAGCAGGCACTTTTATACATAAACATTCTCCATAATCAGCAAGGATTACAATAATAGAGATAAAAGTAAGTGGCAGCACAATGAGCTTCATGCAAAATATTCTGTGCTAGAATGTTTCTCTGAGTATGACGTGGCTCTCTGAGGTTGTTGGGGTGATAGCAACTAACACCATCTGGTTACTCTTAAACTATGGCTGACTCTCCTTCCTTATCTTGAACCCTCACATCTTTTCGTCAGTGGCATGAGTTAAAAAATGTTTTCCTTCTTCATGTTCAAACAATTTCTCTTGCAACTCTTGACAGGAAATTCTGATCAGCTACTACAATGCCAACACCTTTACTAAGCTCCTCTCTGCTTTTATCTCAATAAATGTGAGCTTTCAGGAATAACAGGAACTTTAAAAACCAGATCTACAAGAGTGCTCCCAATCAGTAACATCAGCTTTTGAACTTGTCAACTTATGTCCTTCTTGGGAACAATGTTTTTAGGAGACCAATGAATCTGGAGTTTGATAGTCTGCTCTTCTAATATGTGTAGCAAAATTCCATGTCAAGGATATTTTTCTCCCTTGAGAAGAAGAAATTAGAGAAATTAGAATATAGGTCTGATAGGAAAATGTTTGCTTTAATTCATTATTTCAAACATTAACCATAAAATATCCTTCAGCTCTTACACATTGTTTTAATCACTGATTATTAGGTCATTCTTCTATTTGTTTAATATCTGTACATTTGCATCATTAGAGTAAAAAGGTAAAGCTAATTATGCCTGATTCTCACTTATATTAAGGCTCCTGTATGCTGTTCTGGCAGTTTAAAGGGGAACTAACGTGTGCATAAATTACATTTACATTCAGTTTTAAGGCCCATTTACACTGCCAGAGTGGTGTAATTGGACCTTTGATGTAAATGAAAATTGGTCTCAGTACAGAGGCCTGAAATTTGTAAAATAAGGTTAAAAGTATGTTGTGCACATTACACTTAAAAATTGGAGCTGAAACCGAAAACTTATAATAAGACAAGAATCTTCTAACAAATGGAAAATGAGATGTCTCCAGAGAGTAGTAAAAGCAAATAATGCTTTTCACTCACAAATTATTGGTTCAAGTTTAGTCCATGTTGGCAGTGATCAAAAGTTATCTTGACAGATGTTCACTGTCCTATTTGAAACCATTTGATGGCCTTGTTCAGTATTTAGTGAGCAGGAGTTCACATCTCTCAAACTACGTAGGCATCCTTGTTTGTGCTCTCAGTGAGGCACGGAGGTCCAGTGATTAGGGTGCCAGGCTGCAACATTCATCTTCAGTTCCCTGCTTGGCCACAGTCTTCCTATGTGAGTATGGGCAAGGAACTCGTGTCTATGCCTGAGTTCCCTGTCTGTAAAATGGAGATAATGGACCTTCCCTACCTCTCGGGAATGTTGTGAAGATGACTACATTAAAGGCACTCCGATAGCATGGTTGTGGGGTTCTAACAAAGATAGACTAGGAAGTGAACTACTCTCTCACTTGCTAATTCCTCCATGTGGGGACTGAAGCCCCTGGGTGCTACACCATGATCACCATTTGAAAAGTCAGGCCAAGATTTTTCCAAAGTGGCTAGTGATACTATGGACCTCAATTATGGAGAGACCAACCTGAGAAATCTAAAAGGGGCCTGATTTTTCCAAGGTGCGTTGCTCAGGGCTTTTCTGATTACCCCAAAACTTGAGGCCCACAATAGTCACTTTGGGAAATCTTAGCTTCAGTATTTGCCAACAAATAGCACCTGGTAACCACAGCTATTTCACCGCCTATATGTAGGGAAGAAAACTTTTGGTATCTATTAAAGTACTAATGTTGACCACTATAGCCATGCTGTGGCTAAATAGAGAACTCTAGCTTCCTCTGAAATTCACTTGAACACTAAAATCCTTTGAGGAAGCAAAGACTTTTATTTACTGTTTTGTGAAGTTCCGAGGATGGCTTGTGTCACAAATATAAAGGAAAGGGTAACCACCTTTCTATATACAGTGCTATAAAATCCCTCGTGGCCAGAGGCAAAATCCTTTCACCTGTAAAGGGTTAAGAATCTAAGGTAACCCCGCTGGCACCTGACCCAAAATGGCCAATGAGGGGACCAGATTCTTTCAAATCTGGAGTGGGGGGGGGGGAGACAAAGGGTTTGGGCTGTCTGAGTGATGCTTTTTCTGGGAACAGATCAGGAATGCAAGCCTTACAACTCCTGTAAAGTTAGTAAGTAATCTAGCTAGAAAATGCATTAGATTTTCTTTTGTTTAATGGCTTGTAAAATAAGTTGTGCTGGAGGGAATGTGTATTCCTGTTTTTGTGTCTTTTTGTAACTTAAGGTTTTGCCTAGAGGGATTCTCTACATTTTGAATCTGATTACCCTGTAAGGTATTTACCATCTTGATTTTACAGAGGTGATTCTTTTACTTTTTCTTTAATTAAAATTCTTCTTTTAAGAACCTGATGGATTTTTCATTGTTCTTAAGATCCAAGGGTTTGGGTCTGTGTTCACCTGTACCAATTGGTGAGGATTCTCATGAAGCCTTCCCCAGGAAAGGAGGTGTAGGGTTTGGGGGGATATTTTGGGGGAAAACGTCTCCAAGTGGTCTCTTTCCCTGTTCCTTTGTTTAAAACGCTTGGTGGTGGCAGCATACGGTTCAAGGACAAGGCAAAGTTTGTACCTTGGGGAAGTTTTTAACCTAAGCTGGTAAGAATAAGCTTAGGGGGTCTTTCATGCAGGTCCCCACATCTGTACCCTAGAGGTCAGAGTGGGAAAGGAAACTTGACAGCTTGTTTGGAAACTCTTCCAAGAGGAGTGATCAGGAAAGGTTATCTTATGTGTTCTTTCTGAATTGCTAGATACAGCTCCACTTACTGCCTCTTTTTCTCTCTCTCTGCCGCAAGTATTCTGTTTGTTCAATGTAGTAATGAGTATGTCAATTGAATAAATTCCAGTCAAACTTGTTAAAATAGAACAACACTATAACGAGGGCAATGACCATGGAGAGTAATATAAGTCCCTGTCCTTTGTTCTCTGTTCAGACTTACTGAATTTGGAGGGAATAGGAAATAATTCCTATTTCTTTTATTGTCCTTTTGAGTAAGAGATGGCTGGAATAAAATTTGCTGTTTGTCCAGCTCTGCTTAAAACCTAAAATGTTTGATGAACATTGGGTCTTGAGGAGCAAGGCCAGTAAAGATACTCCTCAAACTACACTCTGACAGTGTGTAAGTGTCCTGATTCTCAGAAGTATCAGAAGCCCAGAAATACCTCTGACGTCAATAAAAGCTTTCATGGTTCAACATGCTTGAAAATCAGGCCACTTTCATTCAAGTGCCTTTGATTTTAGGAGCATAACTTCAGGTGCTGAGGATTGAAAAATATGGCCTCTTTACATTAAAAAACAAAACACAACCATACAACACAACTGTATTCAGCACAACTGTGTTTCTTGAGTGCCATTCCTGTAAGGGCAAACCCACTATTTACAGGAACATACAAACTAGAATCTGAGTAATCGGAATGCCCCAGCCCTGGACATCTACAGAAGTGTGTCTAGATGCATTTCAGGAATTAAATAAGTAATAAACTTGTCTACCTTCTGTCTTCCCTGCTCCCTTTCAAATTTGACATTGATCTTAATATCACAGTAAAATAGCCATCACGTACTTTATCAAAGTCCTCAGTAGATCTTAAGAGTACTTTTTATTGACTTTGGTCTAAACTAGGTAAATATTCATTTTTATTGCTGTTTCTTATTTCCAGAAATCCTTTGAAAATTATTTCTTAGGTGTCATGTTTGTGTGTACACACACGTGCGCGCACCCACACACACTCTTACACTTTAAATACCAGCAATCATCCATATAGTCCTAATTTTGTGGGCGTTTTTGAATCTGCATTATAAAACAATGTATTTTATTCAGGAGATTTGTTTTAATCTAATTATGTAGGTGAATAAAAATTACTGCATGCTGGTGCATCTAATGTAAGTTATCTATTATTCACACCACATTTACTTTTAATATTCATGCAGATTTCCTTTGACATAACCTACTGTGTCACAGTTAATCCAATAAAGATAAAATATAGCTGAGCAAAACACCAGTCGATTCCAGCTTTCTGGTAATTATTAAAGACTATTTCACACTGGTTCCCTCAATCAATGCATTTCCGCTTGGATGTGATAGTGTTCCTCTTTGAAGCTTTCAATCCTCCCAATGGATTCAGAGGAACTTTCAGGTACTTTTTTAGTCTCTAGACCTCAGAGGCAGTTCAAAGAGCACAACAAGCCATCACAGGTTTATCCTCAAAGGCTGACACTGTCTGTTTGATGTATGGTGACTTAAAAAGTCATCTCTAGCAAAGCATGTGTTTGCTACCAGTCTATTGAATCAGCTGTTATCGGCTTATCTGTATGCACCCAGCACACCTGCTAACAGCTCAAAGGATAGAACATACTGTCTGCTCCTGGACCTACTATTGATTTAATTCCCCCTCTCTAATTTCATATTGTTTTGGTGTCCAGTTGTTGAATCAGCCCCGCTACCTTTATAAAGTGGGCACCGATGCTGCATGCTAGTGGCTTTAGTTTGTGTGCAAGTGCAGGGAATGAACAAGGTTTTGTAAAGGTACAGTTCCAGCAGGACTAGCAGCATGGTTTTTGCTTGATCCACAACACGCTTCAGTCCCTGCTTGTCAGGATTCATGATACATACATACTGCAGGTATTTCATTTTATAAATCTCAACCACAGAATTCCCTGGGGTGATGCAGTAATATCTCAATATTGCTGGGTTTATAATGCAGATTAACAGCATTGTTTTGTATTTGTATCAATCAACGGTTGGTGATAACTGGCTATTGTCATTTGATGCAAATGGATAGCGAGAAATAAATAAGTTCTACATTTAATCAAAAAACAAGGTGTTTTCTCTGTACCATGATTCGGAAGAAATGAACTTGTGCAATTTATACTGTGGTGTTTACTTTTCTCAGTGATTCTTCATATCTACTTGTAACCCCGGATAATGGCATGGAATATTTGGACATCATAACTTGATTTGGTCACTAATTTGCCATCATGCTGTTATAATCCGATTAATCCAATATACTATTATATATAATAAACTGTAACTGAAATATTGTATAGTGGGTGGCTTGGGTTCAGAAACACATTATCTACAGCCAAAATGCCAGCTAAAACTGATTTTGTTGAGGTTTTGCAACTGTTTTTAATCCCCCCTCCACCCCGTGTATTCCAACCCTCTTGTTGTGTTAGATGTCTCACCTTTTGGCTGCATTCTTGGCCATATCCATCTGTGTTGCTATTGCTTCCTACTTTATGGCAGATTTAAACATGAGGCTGAGAACCCTCTTGGTGTCCAGTCTGTCCGGAGGGTGGGTACAATGTATAGCCTGCCACTTTGTGGACAACAGGTTGTTTTAAGCAGCTGGGGGTGGCACACCTCAGGATCCTACTGCTGCTTTGGGAAACCTGAACTGGGGAGATAGTAAGACCATTTGCCATGGTCAGAGGTGGGCAAGGAATGAAGCGAACTCTTCTGCGTGTGAAAATTAAAGGATTTCCTTTCAACTGGCTAAGTAAGTTTGCAGTTAATCCTTAGAATGATTCAGTTTTAAGAGAACGCTGGCATATTTGAGTTAGGAGCAGGCCTATCTTAAAGCTGTCACAACAGGACTGCACTCTTGTGAGATCTGCAGGGATACAGGGAAATGATTCTCCTCCCCGTCATCTTCATACCATACCATGGCTCTGGTAGCCCATGTGGCTGATTTTGCTGTGCTTCACAAGAGCAGATCGATTCCTCCATCACAAGCTCCCAAAAAGCTATCCTCAGAACAGGATAAACAATTGCTGTTCACACCCCAGCAGAAGGAGAGCCACAAGTATTCTGCAGACACACCCTCTGCGTCTTCTAGGAAGGGAACCAGAGCTGACCCCAATATAAACACTTGTATCTGATGCAGACCTTGCCATGGTGATCAATGTCTTTTGAGACTAGATTACTGTATTGAGCTCTTCATGGGGCTGACACCTGTCAGAAACTGATGCTAGTCCACAATGCAGATCCTCAGTTAAGTAGGTTTCCATGTCCAGATCACATGGTACAAATGCTTTGGGATCTCCACTGGCTTCCAGTGTGTTTCTGGAATTCAAAGTATCGGTTTTAGCTATAAAGCCCTTAATGATTTGGGGTCTCACCTGAAGAATCTCCTCTTTTTCCATGGCATACTGCCAGGGTGACCAGATGTCCCGATTTTATAGGGACAGTCCTGATTTGTGGGTCTTTTTCTTATATAGGCTCCTATTACCCCCCACCCCCATCCCGATTTTTCACGTTTGCTGTCTGGTCACCCTACATACTGCTACTGTTGAAACCAGCAGAAGTGCTTGAGCTGTAATTTAAACTGGAGGAGGTTGCTGTCAAGAGCAATCTCTGTGTGGAGACCTCTACTCTGGATAGCAAACCATTTAGGGAAGTAGGTGATTTTCTTTCAATATCTATGCTTTGGCCACAGAATGAGGAGCATCCTCGCTCTAAACTATCTGACATAAGACTAAGTTACCGATTTTTAAAAAATCAGTGTTTTGTTGCTAACATTAAACAATGTGTTGTAGGTTACCTGTCCTTGGTTTCCAGTTCCATTAAAGTCATCTGTTCTAAACCTCCACTTGGTACACCACCCTGAAATATCCAGTAGTTCCCCTCCACAATCTCTATTATGAAAAGAATGCTTTTTATTTTATGTATTTTGTTGACATATTTATGCCATATTGATTAACAGAAGTCTACTGTTAAAAACATACATGTCTTGGTTTAACTGGTAAAGTTGTACAAAGGGAATAGTGAAAATGTATTCTAATCCTTAGGTTTTTTTTATATGAAATGTAATGATAGTAAACATTGCTATATCCTTGATACCATGGTATCAAACTAATGATGGAAATAGCTGATTTTACCCTTTCCCAAATGCAAATATTTGATGATGTGTTCCTAACAGAAGAAAACATGTTTTTTATTACATTTGTAATGCAAATGTAAAACGTTAATAAGAGCTGTTACAAGTTAACTGCTTAGTACTGAAAAGTATTACCCCCTCCCAGAACAAACATGGGAGATTATCTATTGAACCTTTCACTGCTAATCCTGGTCATCACTGATCTTAGAAGGTTGTGATTGTGAAGAGAGAGGTGTTCACCATCTGGGTTTAGCCACCCCTGCAAACGCATTAAGGCAGCAGTGATCCACAGATAGGTTGATTCTACAACACTTGCTCATATGAGTAACACTGCTGAAATCAGTGGGCCTTATGCTAGGCTCCAAGCCCCTTCCAGCATAGCTGGTATTGTGCTGCGGGGAGAAGAGGGCCAAAGGGTGTGAGCCAGAGTGCAAAGTGCTCCTCTGATACCCCGAACACTTTAGGGTCCATTTTAGCTGGTCTAGTAAATTAGAGTAGTCCCCAGATTACTCTAAACTTGTGCTGGGAGCCAGTGTGCCTCTCCAGCTAGCCTAGGAGCAGGGGAAGTGTAAAAGTGGCATAGTGCCACCTTTGCGGCTGTAGCTGTGATTGTGCCAGCAATGACTACGGTGGGTTAACTCATGGGAGTAAGGGCTGAATGTTCAAACCTGGGGTATAATTTGGCCTAAACGCACATTAAAACTCAATATCTATTGCAAATTAGTGTATTGGTCTGCTTTTGTTATTGAACACGCCTCTTAATAATAAATATCTAGAGAAGGGAAATGAGAATCAGGATTTCACTATAAAATACAAAACATGCAAACAGCAGCCTCTTTCCCTCCTGTGACCTTTCGCAGAATATAGCTATCTCTTGTCAAGTGTTTTCTTTAAACTCCCATAAGAAATAAGCACAATGCTTATTTGATCTATGTCCAAAGGTAGCACTCTTGCTAACTCTATAGCTAATAATAAGAATTTATCTGAAGATCTAATAGCTTTCCCTAGATAAGTGTCTGGAAGTACTACTGTGATGTAGGTTGTGCCTTGTGTACCAGGGAAAAAAGTCCAGTTGGAGCAGCAAAAAGCCTTTGAACTGCTCCAATAAAAGAGAATTGTGGAGATGATGAAGCACACACTTGAAAAGCGCAGTTAACAGCAAGGAGAGAGAATGGTGCATGTAAAACTAAGGGATCTGACAAAAATATTTTAGAAAAAAGTTCTAATTTTAAAAAGCTTTTGCATATCTTACTATGACTTTCTCCCACTCCACTATTTAAGGGTTGCATCAGCTTGGCTTTTCAACTAACTCCTGTCATCCATTTCACTTCATTCCAGCCTCCTTTATGAAGCATCAAACAAATGAGTAGTGCTACTTACTTATAGGCAGATGAGCCTGGATTCTGAAATCAATAGTTCTACCCCAGTGTGAGAGACTGAAGGAGTTCTACAGAGATGTTTTGCTCGTCTCCCTAGGGAGCACAAGTCCCACTGTGCACAAATCCCACAAAGAATTCTCAACCAGCGCCTGCTGGATGAACATGGAAAAAGTTAGCGAATCTCCAGAGAGAGCTTGGTCCTTTCATATCCATAAATAAAAGTTCCCTGACTTGATCCTTCAAAACTCCCACTCACTCAGCCCCAGCTATCCATCTTCAGTACAGGCCAAAGAATTGCTGCCCAACACTTCTCCTGTGCCTTACTCCTCATGCATGACTGTGAACTGGGCAATTGTCCTGGCAGAATCTCTGACCAAACACTTCTGTAGCCCACCTGAAGACAGATGCCTTAAGCCAGGTGCCTTTAGCCTGGGTAGTGAGTGTTCTAGTTTTCTGCCTGTTTCTGGAGTTCAGGCATCCTCTACTCTGTAGTACTTCCAGTATGAGAGACATGCCTCATAAAACTATGTTCACAAGGGGAGGGAAAGCACTTGTGCAGTGAAGCATGGCAGCACTGAAACTTAAGTAAGCAGCAGAGCCTGGGGATATGCTGATTTAAATGGTAGAGCATCTGGCTTGATATTGACTCCTTGACAGTTCTTTGGATGGCTAGACAGAGCTGTGTGAGGACAGAGAGAAACAAACAGTAAGCAAGAAAACAAAACAAAAAAAACCCAAACTTTTTTTTTATGGTCAAGGAAGCTAATATGACTCTTGAAAGAGTCTTTATTTCTGAGTGGACAATCAAAATGGATGAAATGTGAGTTACTTGAAGCTTTAGGAACCAGTTTTTCTCTTCTCAAAGAAATGGGCATGCAGTACATAAAGCTTCAAAGTGTGACTGGATACTCTGGCAGTGTACTGTATTAACTCATCCCTGCATTTCATATCTTAAATAGTGAAAACTCTCTACTTCAGGGCATCACAACATGGCATAGGTCACCCTAAAATATCCTGGTGCTGGTATGGGTGAAATGGCTGAATGTGGTTGTAAAAAGTTTGCATCTTTTTGTTTTTCTGTGGTTTTCTAGCCCTCAAAAATATTGTTGTTTGTGAAATGTTGAGGGACCAAATCTTTTCGCCGATTGGACTGGAAATTCAAAACCTATTGATTTGGAAGTAACTGTGTTTATGTGAATTTTGGCTTGTGGTGAATAGAGATTGGCACATGATCACAGACCTTTTTATATTTGTATGTGTGTGTGCTCGCTCTCTCTCCCCCACCCCCCAAAACATTTCAAGTCAGGTGTGAGTGAAAACAACTACAAACATTTCACATAGAAAAGTGGCATCGAAATCTGTCCCATATCCTTCTGTCTTCTGGCTAGTGCACAGGGCCTAACTGAGGTTCCAAAACTTCAAGGAGTAGCAGGGAGGGGCAACATCTACCATATCTTTCTGAGTGAGGAAAAGTCCAGTCAGCAAGTGAATGGTAGGAAGGTGGGGTAGATAACAACAGGTTCTGGGAAACTGCCTCCTAGAAATTACAAATATTTTCAGTCACATTGGGTAGAAATATCAAGGGTGGGGAGTAGGGGAGAAATACAGCAGCTGTAGAGGAAGGTTGTAGGAAGTAAGTGAAGTGCATCTGAAGTTGAACTGTGGTGAACTGGAGAAGTGGGCTGGCCAGCACAGGTGATAATCTGCTGCACAGGCTGGCAGATGTGGGATGCTGTATGCCAACACAGGCTGGGGAGGTAATAATGGCTGATTGATGGGTAGAGGCAGTGGTTAGCTGGAATTCTAGGCCTACTTATTAAGATCAATGGGAGCTGAGGGATCATTTTATGTTTGTTTTCATTAGGTCTGGTGATGCCTGAGTCAGGTTGCTGAACAATGTGTATTGTAGGGGTGCTGAGAGCCATTGAACCAAACTGTAAACCCTGTGTATGATGGAAACCACTTCAAGCCAGGGGGTGCAGCAGCATTCCCAGGACCCCTAGTTACAGCACCTATGGCCTGAGTCAATGCTTTTTAAGTCAGCACCTTCTGTTTCATGGACAAGGGAGGGTCTTTCTCGCAGGATGATTTTTACATCTTTCTCTCCTTATTTTTCTTGTTTGGTCACCTTTCCCCTGCTGTGTTAAGATGCCGTTCCTAGTTTTCTCCTCCTTTCTTTCCTGATGCCTCTATCTTCTCACCCTGCTTAAATTTTGGGATGTAGGCATCCACCCTCCCTCTCTTCTGCCCCTCGGATCTAGTCTAGTTTTTCCACTATACCTCTCCCTCAAGGAGTTAGGGGAGGGGGTGGGGAAATAACACACTCTCCCCTCTTTCCACACTAGTTCTCATCTCCCCCTTGTCCATGGGCCTCCACTTCAGTTCTCTTCTTTTGCTTCTCCCCCCCGCGTCCCACCCCAGATAGCTAAAAGTAGAAATTATGGTGATTGGCACCCTATAACTATGCAGGACAGATAGACCCATGAGGGTGGAGGCCCCATTTATCTAACTGAGGACCTTCATCCTCTCTTCTTCAGTCCCCCACCCGCAAGGAACTAAGTGGGTGTTTCCACCTCTTCTTCTGTGAGCAGAACAGCTGTGAGGCAGCAGCAATGGAGAGAAGCTGACTGTTGGCTATGGTGAGAAGTGAATAGGATGGGGAAGGAGGAACAGGAAACCCAACACCTTTCCTTTTAACTCTTACCTGCTGCTCTCCTTTCATTGGACAGGACTGCTGGTCCACAGTTGGCATGTCTAGAGGGCCAAATTAATCCATAGGCTAATAAGGCTATAGCCTTAGGCCCTCCTATTTTTAGGCCCTACTGTAGGACCTCCATTCCATATTGAAGTAACAGCTGAGTGATGGAGTGGAGCCATCAGAAATTTTGTGTCTCAGATCTTACTTTGTACAAATTAATCCATCAAGATTGTGAAGTCAATTTATGGTGGTTGTGATTTTGTTTTTGTGGGCTAAGTAAGTGTTTGTGGGCCCAAGTAATATTGAACTTTGTACACAGAAGTACACTGGACAATAGAAACCATGTCGAAGAAAAGAGGATGGCAGATATTGAAGGAGGCCAAAGGAACAAGGCAAAGAAAAGGTGTTGTGCTGAAAGGTACTCCCTCTCTCCTAAAGTTTTTTCCTCCTCCTAAGTCTGGTTATGAGGAAGTCCAGGTGAATATCAGCCCAAGTGAACCTGCTGCTCCTGCACCTGATGAAAAGGAGCAGCCTCCTGTGACTTCTCTAGCTGCAGCCTCACCCCACTCCTATGAAGACTTTCCCAGTGATTAGTAATACAAAAATATCCTCCTCCAACGATCCAGGCGAGCAGGACATGACTTCTCAAGATCTCATTGCATACTGGACTGAGAAGGGCCCACAGAAATGCCAGAATCTAGATGCTGACTTTTCATTGACTAAGTGAGAGTACATCAATCGGAATCATTCTGACCAAATCAGTGTTTGAATATGTGAAGCCTAACAAACAGATTGGCAAGCGAGAATGGTTCATCTATTTGCCTTCTAAGAAAGTGTACTGTTTTTATTGCCATCTGTTTTCTGATACCAAAAAGTGGGGAATATTCTGCGAAGGCTTCAATTATTGGAAGAATACTGCATACATTACCAATCATGCAATGAGTGAGCAGCATGCATTGCCAATTAGCAGCTACCATGCCCGAAAGAAAGTCAGTGGCAGAATTGATACCCAAATGGAAAACCAGTTTTTGGAAGCTCGTGCTTATTGGAAGAACGTTCTCAGACATGTAGCTGAAACAATAGTTTTTCTTGCTGAACGTGGTCTGCCATTCCATGGCCCAGATGAGACTGTTGAGTCGAAACACAATGGCAATTACTTTGGCGTTCTAGAGCTTATTGTTAAATTCGACCCTTTCTTAGCTCAGCACATCAATTAACATGTTAATCGTGGAAAAGGCCATACATCATATCCATCAAAGACTATTTGTGATGATTTCATTGCACTGCTGGCAAAGAAGACACTATCAGCCATTGTAGATTGCATCAAACTTGTGGGATATTTTTCAGTGTCCATTGACAACACCGGAGGTGTCACATGTAGATCAGCTGACTGTCATCTTGCGTTAAGTGCTACCCAGCAGACCAGTTGAGCATTTCATGACCTTCATAAACATCCCCAGCCACATGGGAGAAACTTGCCTTGTACCTACTCAATTTCCTCCCCAAAAGTGGGATTGACATCACACTTGGTCAAGTATTATGAGTGGCAAATATTCGGGGATGCAAGCAAAAATAAAAAAGCGCAATGCTTTGGTTGATTACATACCATGTGCTGCACTCACTCAACCTTGTTGGCCAGTTTGCCATGGATTGTTGTGTTGAAGCAGTTTCTTTTTTTGGATTTGTCCAAGAATTTTACAATTTTTTCTCCACATTAACCAGTCATTGGAAAATTCTTAGAGTTTCACTACCAAAGGGATGTCCAGTACCCAAATCACTGTTAGGGACATGGTGGAGTGCCAACGCTGAAGCTGTGAATGCAGTTGTTCTGGGATACCCCCAACATTTTTGAAGTGCCAGAGAGCATCAAGGATGATGAATCTCAAAAATCAACTACAAGCAAAGATGCGAAGATCCTGAGTGATGTAATGCACACTTCGGAAACTGGTATTTTGTGTGAGCTCTGGAATGATATACTTCAGCCATTCAGCAGGTGCAGTCTAAGCTTGCAGAGTGCTCAAATTGACCTTTCCATTGCTGTAAACCTAATGAGGAGTCTTGGAACTGTTCTTCAACAAATGTGGGGTAGTTTTGATGAGTATGAAATTCAGGGGACTGCAAGGACTGCTAACCATGAATATAAGTCAGCCAAATATCCCAAAAGACAGAAGACATGAGACGATGCAACTGCCCACTCATTTAGTGACAAGGAGGCCTTCAGAGTTAATATCTTCATCACAATCATCGACAAACTGAACAGTTCATTAGAACATCAGATAGAGGCTTACGAAAATGTTGACAACCTTTAGTGTACTGACAAATTTTTCGCCTAACATTTCAAGTTCCAAAGTCAGTGAAGGTATCAAACGTCTGTGTCAGAAGTACCCAGACAATCTCCCAGTAGATTTTGATAAAGAATTTATTCAATTAGTTGAACTCACATCACTCTCAGATATGTAGAGAAAAGATGACAAAACCAAATCTATTTGGATGTACCGAGTTATCATTCAAGCCAATGTGATCGAATGTTTCCCAAATGTTGAAACTGCATTACAGCTGTATTTGTCACTAATAATCACTAACTGTAATGGAGAATGTTCCATCTGTCTTCCAAAAAGGGTCAAAAATGTCCTCCAATCCACCATGACTCAAGAGCATCTCAGTGCTTTGTCCCTCTTGAGCATTGAGAATGAAATTGTCAGGTCTTTGAATTACAATGACATCATTAATGAGTTTGCCACAGCTAACCTAGGGAAAAAATGTTTTTTTGAAGAATTGAGTGTTGCGAGAATAGAATAAACTTTTTAATTTTACATAAGTAAATATGTATGTAGATAAATGTTTGATGACTTCATAATTTTTTTTGCAATCTGTAATTCATACTTAAGCCCTTCTCTCCCATTAGCCTTAGGCCCCTCATAACCTTAATCCGTCCCTGCATGTCTGTATTGTCTGCTCTCCCTTTCCATGTCTGTTTCTATGGAGCTGCCAGGCAGTACCTTGATGGACCTTTGGGGTACGAGAAGTGATCCCACCTCAATACTATTGCTCTGCCTGCACAGAGCTGAGTGAACCACTGATATTTTGGGTGGCGGTCTGAACTGATTCAAACTGCAATTTTTCATTTTTTCCCCCTCCCTGCAATGAAAAAGATACAAATTTCTGTTTGAACTAAAAGTTTCATTTGACCCCAAAACATTTTTTTTAATGTTGTTAGTTTCATTTTGTTTCAGGGTGTGTTCACCCTTTTTTGGTTTTGTATTACTTTTTTAAAAACAAATAAAGCTCAATTTCAAAACGAAATGTTGCAAAATGAATAGTTGAAATATTTTGTTTTGACCTGGTTTAAATGAACTGTTCCAACTTTTTGGGAGAAAATGATGTTTTGGCTGAAATTCTTCACCAAATTTGACCTGAATTCACAAATAGTTTCAATGCCTTGAAAATGTATTGTGGGGCAAATTTAGTGTTGCTGAAAAAATTGCCTTACTCTATTTTAGCACATAGAGTTGATCACTCATGAAGGGAACCAGACCAAATGCAATGCACAATCAGAACCAGTTTATCCAGTCTTAGATTAGAAAAATGAGTAGTAATGTCCTCCTACAAGTATAGTAAAAAAAATTGACAATATTTTCAAATTTTGGTGATATTTCCTCCTAGTTAATGAACCCTATAGCAGGCATCAATGGAAGACTATTTCAGCCACCTCTAGGCAGAACAATTTTCTTGTCTTGGAAGCCTAAATTGCAAGGTGTGGGTTAGTCCTGTCAAAATTGAGACTGGCCCAACAAGTAGCAAAACAACCAAATGCTGGGTTGGTGAACAGTAGAAAACATTTTTTTATGACTTAAGTACAACTTTGATTTTTGGTCTCCATAGGAAAGATTTCTGCCTTCTAATAAGCTATGTGGACAATGAAAATAAAGATCTGCTTTGAGCTAGATCCAGCATAAGCTTTCTCCTCTCCTGTATATTGGCTCTGAGCATACATCTATCTGGCTGTCAGTTTTGTCTGCCTGCTTTCATTTTGTCACCAGACCGCATTTCATAGATCCATTTCAGAGAATTGTCTTTCTCCCTTTCGATATCATTTAAACCTACCTTGTTGATTTTTACACTCGTTTTATGATGCACATCAGAATTCTGAACTGTGCACTGTTTAGGTGCCTATATACTAAGATCTGCAGCTGAAGGAGACAGAACTGAGGAGTGGAATAGCACCATAGATGTATGGAGTAAATCTTTATTATTTGGTCAAATAGGTTTTCCACTACATTTTATTGCACTATAAGTCTGTGGTAGGCAAAACAATATTGACACAGGGCCCAATTAGTTTGACATCCATTAGCAAATACTCTTACCTTATTGGCCCTAAGTTTACATGACTTGTACAACTAAATCTAAGGTAGAAGTGCCATGAAACTTTTCAAATCCCCCCCCTCCTTACTAGAGTCATAGATAAAAGTATGCATGCTAACTTTTCAGAGCTTTTTATCCGCTCCTGAAGTTTCTACAAAAGCTTGTTGCTGACCAGGAAACTAGGTCATGCAATTCTTCAGCAATAAGGATGATCTTTTGATGTGTCTCAGCAGCAGCTTTCCTTTAACAGGAGTCCTGTGATTCCAGCTCTTCACAAATTGATTCTTGCCGCAGATATTATTTCCCTCGCTTTAATGTAATGCTTCTGTCTTAAGGTTTTTCTGATTGATATAGTCTGTTCGTGCCATAGACATTATTCTGGGGTTGTTTCTTAATTATTGAAATATATTTTCAAATGGTCTCTCCTGAAGCTTAGAAGTATGTTTACTGACTGCTGCCATGCTAACACCTGAGATATACTACTGTATGGCTGGAGGACACTAAACATTAACATGACTGGGCAATAAATGGTGACATACAGCCACACAGTTCAGTTCAAATTGATCTTTCATGGCCACTGGGGGCATTTTCAGAACCTCATTTTTCAAGCAGCAGTGTTTTCTTAACTCTCCAATGCTGAGAAGAAATGAATTACAGTTTTATTTTGGTGACTCTGTAAACTGACAGTGTTAGCAAACACAGAGTGAAATATGTATAGCTCATTTGATCAGATACCCCTTTAGCAGAGACGTCAATTATGAATCTGTGAAAAGGACTGTTGCTAGCTATGCTGCCTTGATATTAATAGGATAAGAAGGCAATGTGGCAAGTATCTGGGATATATTTTCTGATAGAACCCCTTTTCCTTTTAACTGTGTGTGTGTGTGTGTGTGTACATACGTACAAACACACACACACTGAGGATATCTTTTGAGTTCAATGGAAATCACCTAATTAGCTGTTGAGGATTCCCATCTAATTCAAGTCCTGCTCAAATCATTCAACTTGGGCAAAGATACTTCAATGCTTGGCTAACCCCATCTGCCTATGACATCTTTGAATATATAAGCTATTATAAAAAAAATTATCCATGCATTTTAAGGAAAAATAACTTTTCCTGTCTACTGTTCTGAGTACAGAACTATAAATATTGAATCAAAACTTGCTGTACTTTTAGCCATTCTAAGCAAAAGGAAGTATTTTAGTCAGGTGCATGTTTATCCTGATAAAACTTAAAGTGCTGGGTATTGATGTGAGCCATGGTATAACTATTTGTAGTCAAAAATCACTTCCTGTCATCAGTTTAAAAAGGGTTTAAATTCTGACTCTACTGCTGGCTTTATTTAAACTTTGTCTAATCGCTTGGCCTGCTCCTGCAAAACTGAGTAAAGCCCAAATAAAGGGTCTTTTTGTTCCAGCATACATGTGCTGAAGCATTGTGTGACTGAAGGAAGGAATCCCAAATCCCAGCAGGAGCTGCAGAGTCATGTGTGGCTGGACTAAGGCCAGCTGTTGCTGGGTATTGAGTGGGAATAGTAGTAAACAAGATCTGCTGTTCCCTTCTATCTGTACATTGATTAGGACCCTTGTGTTTTCATGCTGTGCTGGATCTCAATGGCTACACCTCCAGCCTTCCACTTCTCCTCACCGCTCTACAGCATTGTGGCATGGAGAGAGCTGCTGTGCAAGGATCTGCTGTAATGCATACGAGAGGGTCAGGCATATGACAAGATAAACTTATGTGGAGTTTTTGGCCATGCAGGGAAGTGATAATGCAGTTTCTAATGCATTTTGTTCTAAAAATGCATGTACATAAGTGTGCTCAGAATAAGGCCCAATGCAAATAGTTACTGTGAGAACAGTCCTCTTCAAGCCATATAGACCATAGCAGTCCTTTGAATTCTCATCATATCTGATCTATGGAGGCCAACAGAATCTCCACTTCTAAATATATTTGTGTTTATTTTAAAAGGTTATTTTTAAGTATACTGGAACAATGTACTGTGATCGTTCAAGCCATGACAGTTTCAAACACTATTTTGTAGTTTCAGCACTGTAGTGTTTTAAGGTATTATTGTACACATTTTATTTTTATAAGGGGGTTAATAACCACAAATACCATCTTGTGTGTGTGAGCTGTCAACAGTTAACATACAAATGTACCTGAAACAGCAGTGTCCCAAATACCACGTTTTCTTTCACCTGGCCAATTCCACTGCTGGTACTACCTGGAGCCAGGAAGTAAGAGACATTTTAAAAATAAAAAATGAGGTAATGGGTAGTTTTTAAAAACTGTTTCCTTCCATTTTTGGGTAAAGGTTCTGGTGTGTTCTTATTTTACCTAACCTAGTTCTCCTATTTGTAGTGGTGGTAATCCAACACTGTAATCCTCTCTGTAATAAATACTGAACCAGTCCTTTGAAATGCTGAGAACAGAAGACAAACCAACTGAATGCTGAAAATGATTGGAGCTGTTTTATGTAGTGTAGCTGTGTTGGTGCCAGGATATTAGAGAGACAAGGTGGATGAGGTCATATCTTTTATTTGGATCAACTTCTGTTGGTGAGAGAGACTTTTCAGGCCTTCTAGTCACACAGAGCTGCTCTTCAGGTCTGGGAAAGCTTCTCCCAGAATCACAGCAAAATGCAAGGCTGAACAGATCGTTTAGCATAAGTAATTAGCACATATTGTAAGCAATCATTCAAGGACACCACAATCAGATTCAACAATGGAACCTTGCAGACAACCACATACAAGAAACCCACAGATCATCACATCTACCCTCACAGATCCAATAACCATCCCAAACACACCAAGAAGTTGGTTATCTACAGCCAGACCGTACTACAGGATATGCTTCAAGGAGAAAGTCCGGGATATATGCCTTAGCACACTTAAAACAACCCTCGCCAAAAAAGGAAACTCCACCAGAGAAGTAAATTGCATCATGGAACAGACCACCCAAATACCCCGAGAGAACATGCTTCAATACAGAAATAAAACCCCCTCCAACCACACACCTAGTTGTCACCTATCACCACACACACTGGAACCCACATGGAGTATTATCAAACAACTACAACCCATACTTGACGGGGACCCCATCCTGAAAAATCTGTCCTGAATCTGTTCTGGCCTTCAAACAACCCCCCAGCCTCTCCAAGTTCATCAGAAGCAAGCTCCCCACAGACCAGGACACACCAACTCAAAGTAGCACCGGACCCTGACAGAACAACAGATGCAAAACCTGCAGACGTATCTCAACTGCTACAATGATCAACACCCCCCATAACACACCTTTCAAGATTCATGGATCCTACACGTACCTATCACAATATGTGGTGTACCTCATCCAGTGCACTAAATGCCCCAATAACAACTATGTGGGTGAAATCAGACAATTACTATGCTCTCGAATGAACTCACACAGGAAAATAAGACAAATACACCCTACCACATGTGAGTGAACACTTTTTTACAGAGCAGTCACTCTGCATCTGACCTATCAGTCCTCTACTTCAAAGGAAACCTGCACAACACTTTAAAAAGACAAGTCTGCTAGACACTAAAAATCAGGAATTGAACAGACATTTGATTTATGGCTTATTACAACAATCTGTATACTCACTAACCTCCTCCTTTTGTCCTATGACTTCAGAGGTGTTAATGGGCCACTATCTTGAATGGTCACTTACAATATGTGCTAACTACTTATGTTAAACAATCTGTTCCACCTTGCATTTTGCTGTGATGCTGGGAGTAACTTTTTCCAGACCTGAAGAAAGCTCTGTGTGGCTTGAAAGCTTGTCTCTCACCAACTGGAGCTGGGCCAATAAAAGATACTACTTCACCCACAATGGAATTGTTTCAGGAAGTTATTGAGGATGGCCTTCCCCTATACCCTCTACTATGTTTCTGGCATACAAATGCACTCCTGCCATCTTCAACTCTGCTGCCTGAGTGCTCATTCCGGTGACGCTTCGCTGTTTATGGTGATTAAGAAATGCCTACTCTCCAGAGGATCATTCTGATGATAGTTTTGATTTACACTGGGAAATTATCACCTATAGTAAGTGACCGCATTTAAAGTTGTCTTAAACAGATAAAACCTGAGACTTAGTACTCGAAGACTACAATTTACTTTTATTGAAGATTTTTATTTAGAAATTTCTTTAGCATATGGTTGCCTTGCAGTATTAAAATCAGGCAAATGTATGTGTTATACGTAAGCTACCCATATAGGTCTTGCAAGGAGCCTCCGCGCTTCCTACTGATTTTCCAAACACTGGGAATTGAGGAGGAGGCTCGAGAGTAGGTTGGGAATTAAAAATACTCATCCTTTCTGTGAATGGCCAGGTGCTCCAATGCTGAATTATATCACTTTAAGAATTATCAACCCCTCAAAAGCAGTACTTTTGGGAGCGACATTTCTGCACAATAATAAACCATGGCTGATTTGGTGATGTTTTGATATCAGTGCCAGAATTATCTCCTTCTTGAAGCAATATATACTGTACCTGTATCCATCCATCTTTCCTTTAGGGGGGAAAAAAAACAAGTTAAAGTCAAGTAATGAATGAAAGAGTCAGACCCCAATTTTCAAACATGGGCACCTGTAGATCATGCCCAATCCCTGAAATCTAGTGTTTCAGATAGGCATTTAGGTATATAAATGCCAGTTTCACAATATGTGCATCCGCATGTGGGATGTACTGTATATTGGAGGCAGGATGCTCTCCTCAAGGCACAGTACTGGGTGTCAGGAGATCAGGGTTCTGTCCTCGGCTGTGCTCCAGAGCTCCTGTGACCTTGAGAAAATACTTCCCTTCCCATCATCCCCAATTCCCTCCCCAGGAATCAAGAATGTGCTACTGGCCTATATTAATGCCAAGACTCTACCCACTCCACAGTAAAGGGAATAGTGCCCATCCTCAAGAATGCATTGGGAAAGTGACAATCCTGCCCTTTAAAAACACATAAATAATACTCACTAATCATGTGCATGTTAAATCCAAACCATACATCATTTCATTGCTTGATTCCTTCAACAGCTGATAAAAGGAGAAGGAATTTAATACACATTGAGAGACTTCCACTTCTCAATAGTAAAAACAGGTGAATAGTGGATACATAATCTAAGATATGCATAGTAGAGGGGTTCTATTGAAAGTCAAGCTGCTTAGTGAGCCATAACATCTGACTGCTACAAGCACTGGAGCAACTACCATGAGCTAAAACTACAATGTAATGTTTTGAATTCAATCAATGCATCATAATCTTGTTCTGAATAGGATATATGTGGACATCTCACCCATTTTTGTTGGTCCCAATAACTGAGTGTCTAAGAGATTTGGAGAGAATGGAGTGAGCATAGAAAGAACACTTAACTGATTTTTTTTCCCCCTTGGGCATCAGAGAATCAGAGGAGAGAGGGGAAATGTGGACTGAGCATGAATAAGTGCTTTATTTCTTGAGTATCAGAGTGAGTAAGAGCAGAAGAAAGGCTAGTGAAGAAATATAAACTGCGGCTCCCTCCCCAAAGCCCTTTTTCATTGTAATTTTCCCTTTTGTGTTTTATAGTTTGTTTTATGTATGACTAGTCAGGAAAAAAAAAAGAAATGTCTGGTCTGGTTTTATTCCTGGAAATTAATTTAATTTGATTATTTAACTGGTTGGTCTGTTACAACAAAAGATTAACACAATAACTTGGATCATAGGGGCAATTCAATGGAGTGGGACAAAGGTAATGTTGTCTACCTCTTCTAATCCATCCATCTAGTAAAGAACAGTTATCTAGTAAAGAAAGTACAGTGTTGCTAACTCATGATTTTTATCATGGATATCATGATATTTGTTGGTTTCCTGCATGATAATCTGAGGGGGGTGATGGTGGGTGGGGTTTTTTTTTGTTTTGGTTTTGTTAAAGTAAATTTCTAGCTCACATGGTTGTGGAGAAAAGCTTGAAAATGTCAACCGAGTGTAATGTAAAGGCTGAGACACCAAAAAGCAAATAAAACTACCCTATAATTATTGGCTTAAATCATGGTTTGTCTGTGTTTGTAATAACTTCATGACTTTTGACTCCTGACCTGTGGTGATTTTTGAACACTTGGGGTTACGTGTGACAGATATGTCAGTTGTCTGCCACATTCTTGAAAGACCTTTTCGATGGCTGGTTTGGTTTAAGACAGGGCAATCTAAAATCAGCACTGGGCCCCTCATCTTTTCTCCATAATAGTTGCTGCTGCCTCTGTCTGCTGCTCCTTTGTGATCCAGTGAAGGGAAGCCACAGGCACAACCTGGCTGCTGCCTACAGAATAGGTATTGCAGTGAACTCTGGATGCATTACATCAAGTGGGCCTTAGGTATGCATGATAAGGTTGTCAAATGAGTATCCTGTGAGATGCATGTCGCTAGGCAGCCCTGCTGCTTGCCTTCACACAAAGCCCCCCTCATTCTCACTGTACCTGGTCCTCTGACGCCAGATACAATTTCCTTGTCCTGTTCACCAGGCACCATGGAGCCTTCTACAGGCTAGATGTTGAAGTGGATCTCTGCTCTTCCCAGAATGTCCTGTGGCCTGATCTTCTGTTTATTCTCCCTCCGTTTCATTAGGGGGCAGCGGGGAGAGAGAAGATGTACCCACTAAGTCAGCAGGTTCATTACAAAATCATAGTATGGTACCATAGATCAGAATACCAGTATGTACCATAACTTAAGGTCTTTGTGGGAAGTCTGGCTTTTGGTGGCAATATAGGTCTAATGTTAAAGTATAATAGAGAGATAGATAAAAATAAATTCTAATTCACAAGAGCTCTGAAGCTCCATGAGTCTAAGAATAGTAATTCAGTAACTTCTGTAGACAAATGGAGCCAAAATCATGTGCTGATCAATACCTCACATAGAACAGGAACCTGTTTATTGAGAGGGATAGTGCTGGGCAGGGTGTTAGTATTATCCTCAATTATTTTTTAAAAATGTGATTGGATGTTTAACTTCCACGAGGACAGACATCAGAGGCCAGAGGGTAAAAAGGGACCTCAATTGAATGTCTTGTGTGAAATGCAAGCACTGTGTTGCATAAACTCAAACAGCTGCATCTGAACAGGCTTATCTGAACCCCTTGGATCTGTGAAACGGGAGTACCCGTCCTATGAGCCTTGTATTTCCTGTACTTCCTACTCTACTCCTTAGTTCAGAAGTGCTGTGACATCAGCTGCAGCCTTGTGGTGTTTAGATGTTGCTTCTAATTATTAGAATTGGGAGCACTGGCTGTTGGGAGTCTGAAAGGACAGGAAACAGGAAGGACGGGGGAGGAGTTGAAGAGGCTGAGGGAGAGCTACTGAGGGTGCAGCAGCAGCTTGGAAAAGAGGTTTCCACTTTAAAAAATAAAAGTCCTATTGAAGTTTGTTAGTACCTTGCCTGGTCACTACAACAAGCCTTAAAGATTATTTATTGGCACTGTTAGTTTCCTGTCCCAGCTAGACCCAGAAAGCAAAGTGAAAATAATGTTTGGCGAGTGTGTAGGGGAGAGAAGGAAGGGACTGAGGGGACTTATTCAAACTTTTTCAATGCTTTTTGAAAGGCTTGGATTTAGTTTTGAGAAAATTCTTACTTTACCTGAACCAATGCACTCATCCCTATACACAACTCCCAAGATTCAGTCACACAGCTTCCAATGAAACTTGCATGGCTAAATCCCATGGAATGCTTTGAAAAATTAGGAATATATGTTTCACAAATGATTAGCAAAGACCAGGTCATATTTAACATTTGGAAAAAGCATATAATCATAAAGCTATAATGACAGCAATATTACATGCTAAAAACTAAGCAAACACCAGTAATTTCAGATAGCCTGTGTTTTACCTAAAGGTAAGTGATGCCTGAGAAATTATTCATACAAATATTACGAAGTAACAAGACTTTGGCATATGATTTCCAATGTGCTGCTTTGAAAATATGCCATTTTCTTTTGTTACATCAGTATAATATAGGGAAAAATGCATAACTAGCTGACTCTGCATCTTAATGTCAAAGTCACTAAAACCTTTCCATTCACTTAAACTGATGGTGGGCATATAAGCATGTGCCAATAATAGAGGAGAACTAACTCACACTGCATACTGTAACTCCTTAGTAAGGTTAACAAACTACATTAACCATTCACTCATCTGTAGATCATAATTAATCACTCCTTGAAAATTACATTGTATAATAAATGAGGACAGACATGATTCATTAAAACTTCTAATTAATTCTATTTAATACTATTTCATAGTTCATTGATAATTGCTGAGAGAAGGATTACATTGCAGGAGATTTGATGCATTAATGCCAAAGAAGCAAATAGGGCAAACATGATCTAGAATGAAATATGAATACTTGCAAATGAAAATGTCACTTGTTTATCTCAGCAGTGCCTGGTAGCATCACTATACTGTATTTAAGCGTTTGTTAGCATTTCCACTGTCAATCTCTCTCTGCACTGGTTTCTAATCTGTCTGTTAAAAAATGAATCCTCAGCTCAGATATAACACTGTTCTGCGGCCTGGAAGTAAGTATTTAAAAAACATAAATTAAAACAGTGCAGTAGAAGTTTTGAGTGGGGCCAATTACAGGATCAAGAATTCATCAGCAAAATCTGACTTTGCGAGAGATCAATAGTAGTGTGAAATTTTAAATTTCAGGGCTTTTAGAAATAAGAATGATCAAGATAATTGACTAAAAAGAATGGCTGCATTAAAATTATCATTATTATTATTTTATAATGGTTATGCCTAGAAGCCGGGGCCCATTATACAAACTTGTGGCTAAGAGATGAAAACTATTCTAAAGAGCTTACTATCTACACAAATCCTTAGTTCTTAGCAAGCTCGGGTATAAATCTACCTCTCATTGGCCTACCAAGTATGGCCTGTACACTAACAGTTCCCTAGGGGGCACTTTGATCTACTTATGTTTCAAAGCTGAAAAATCTGATTGGATGTTTTAGGACTTGTTGGTCTATATATTAAGTAAATGTTCTATTTTAAAACTTTTTGAAGTACTTAATTGGATTTTACAGAGTATCAATATGAAGAAAATGAGAAAAAAGCTAAAGCAAAATATAAAATACCCTAACAATATACAGTTACAAAATAGAAATTACAACACACTTGTGGTTATGTATGTAGTCCAAAATGTCACTAACACCCTACATATTCATGGAAAGGATTATAATCACATCCTTTCAAATGTGTTTTATTTTTGAACCATCTGATGTTCCTTGGCCTATGTAAATTGAGTTTGGTAAATTCAGTTCAGTTTGGTGGTCAGGACTCCATAAAATCAGCCAGTACTACCACAATTGACATTAATTGACACTTTGTTGACAGTCTTATCTGGGAAACCAATAGCTGAATAGGCCTGGAAAACTAAACTGCCCTCTTACCCTGGTTAAGTATAGGCCTGTTTCTGAAGCAGAATTAGGAAATATATTTTGCTGCGGCCTATTTGAACCTGTTATTCAATCTCTGGAGTGTCAGGCTGACACGGATCAAGAGTATTAAACTAGGCTTTAAACTCCAATTTTAAAAAATTTAGTTCTTGTGGAAGGTGTAAGATACTAATGGAGACTGAAGACCTCTAATCATTGACACAACAGTTACAGCACAGGTAGCAGAAGTGCCGTACACCACACCCATGTGTCCCATGGGAATGGTGACAAGGGATGGATCACTGTTCTGTTCATTCCCTCTGAAGCACCTGGCATTGGCCACTGTTGGAAGATAGGATATTGGGCTAGATGACCTTTGGTCTGACCCAGTATGACCGTTCTTATCTGTTTTTCTGCCCTAGACCACTTCTACTAATGAAGACAACTATCCCTATGATCATTCATACCTCATCCCTTCTGTGGACATGTACTATAAGAGTGCCAGTTATGATGTGGATAACTGTCTTCTGGGAACTGGACTGAGACCACCAACTCATTTCACATGGGCTGCCAAACAGCTGCTTTGTTTATTATTGGTATGGGCCAGACGTGAACCAGGAACCTAGAGATGAAAGGCTCTATGAAATTTCCTCCTTACTACACCTCTATTTTATTATTTGTGAAAATACTGTGAGTACATAAGACATGCAAGATCACCCACCAATTGGAGATGGTTTTGCAAAACCTGGGTAAAAACAAAGTAAAGGACAAAGTCTCTGCTGCTTTGACTGTTGAAGTCAGACTGTTCACGATTACATAGTATATAGTTCCATTTAAAGTAAAGACAAAGGGCTAAATTCCCTGCTGGTATAAATTGGTGCAACTCCATTAACTTCAAAGAAGCTGTGCCATTTTACATTGACAGAGAATTTGGCTCAATGTAGCCTATTCAGAGAAATGATGATGATAAATTCAATCTGAGCAGATTAGACTGTTTATAATGATAAATTAATGATGACTTGATGATGATTATACTGTAATGTGCTTTGCATTTATAGTAACATACATCCAAGGAGTTCAAACCAATTTATAAATATTGGGATTGATTCACTGTAGAGTTTTGCCAGCTTCTGATCTCTTGGTGGAAAACTCCTAGGGCTGGGAATTCCACTCAGAAGGTGATTGAAGTGGAACTAGATGCCTGCAACCTTCCTTTTGTCTGGGCCTGGAATCATCACCTTGGAAGTAGGAGAGGGACATGGCCAAACCAGATAGGGATGAGCTGATTCATTGCATCTCACAGGGAGTCTTCACCAGTACTCACCTATTTCAGGTGGGTTTATACTCTGCACTGCTAAACTGTACTGCCACTGCCCATGCTAACATGGCCACTCACACTACAGCTGGGAATCACACCCCCAGCTCGTAATGTAGACATAGCCTTGGTGATGCATTAAAATTGCATTGTTCCATGAAAAGAAAAATAAATTGAAAAAATGTAGAAGTTTAATTTTAGATTACTTGTTTCATAACACGCTCTGTGTAATTTACATACTTTGCGCTTGCACATAACTGAATACAAACGAGTTTTCTGGATATAAACCACCAAAAAAGTATGGAGTTTACAAAAAAGCAGCTGTTCTGTAATAAATTTTATACTGTGTGCTTCTGTCACTGTAGCTCTAGTGTCTTGCAGGCGGCATTTTTTAAATGCAACACTTTAAATAAAAAAGAGGGCATGGTATTCCCACTTGAAATATTATATGCTTACTTCTAGACATGCTTCTTCTCTCCTTTCCAGTAAAAGCCAATTTAAACTGATTAATGCAAAATAAGACTTTTGCCTTTTGGCATTGAAATCACTGGATTTGTCCTTAGTTCTTAAGAAATAACCTGGGAATGAACTATGCATTAATAGCGCGTAAGTTGGTGCTGTTTAAGTTACGAAGCAGTGCTTTTTGCATTGTGTTTTAATGATGCCAATTGTGGTGGGGTGTTCACCCCACATCAACCCTGAAAGGGTGAAGGAAGCTGAGAAAGGGGTCAATTAGTGAGACAGGCCACACATGAAGGATTTAGGCTGCAGAAGTAGCTGATGTTTGGAATATGAAACTCAACTGAGTAGGAAACTGGCACCGGAAATGACTGCAGTGAGGCAGTCTGCAGCCATCCTCCGTGCATTAGAGAGGGAAAGAGGGAACCCCAGGAAAGAGTGGGAGCCTGGCCTTGAGGGAAGAGCATATTCAAAAGAGAGAAGGGTGGAGGAGAAGTAAGAAGCAGCTCAGGAGGAAAGTAGCAAGGTTGATGACTGAATAGATCTTGTCTGCTCATTGTAGGGTTCCTGGGCTGGAACCCAGAGGAGTGGGCAGTTCTGGGTTCCCCTACTAGCCACTGACAGTATTCAGCTATTCCCCAGAGCAGCCAGGAGGAGGTGCCACCCGCATACCCCATGACGTCAAGTTACAAACTCTTAACATGGGGCTTTCTTGTTTGTTAGTAAAATGTAAAGCAAAGAACAGCAGCATTTGTATGGTGTATGTTGGTTCTTTCCAAATTGTAGGGACCTTATTCCATTCAAACTCAGAAAATCCATATGTTCTTTTCCAGCGATAGATTGTCTGCTGTGTGTGAAGAGGGGTTTGGCTGTACAGTATACTACCAATAATGTATTTTGGGGCTTTGAAGTACTTTACATCTTCAAAATGATATAGAAACATTCATTAATTTCTACAACCCCCTGTGTGAAGTGAGGAAAATATCTCCATTTAGTTGGGAGGGAAAATTGACAATGGCTGAATTTGGCCCGGTGACTCAGGGCCAAATTCAGCCATTGAAGTAAGCATGTGCAACTCCTTCTGCCTTCAATGAGAGTTCTGCCCACTGACTCTCAAGCTGTATTTAGTCCAGAGAAATTAAGTGACTAAATTCAGGAGTTCCTAATCTGCAGTCCTAGGTCAGACTTTTGAATTTTTAAAAAGGAACATTCAAACATAAAAATACATGCCCATGAGCCAATATCTAGTGGTCTTTCCAGGCCCTATATATATATCTATATAAAATATGCACACTGAGGAACTTCTTACTTTTTCCATGGAGGGACAGTTATCGAAGGGACGCCAGGGAAACAGAACTGGTAGAGTTATGCTGGAAGCAACCAGACACATGGACAAAGCAATCCCTAGAGTTTAATAAAATTGCACTTGTTCAACTTGACCTGCATTCAGCTTCACTCTTTTCAAATGAAATAATGAGGGCAATAAGTCTGAGTCCCCAAGAAATGCAACTAGTACTATTGTGATCACTAAATACTACCAGATTGGTAGCACTTTGCATGGAGTAATGTCCTGATGACATCTCCTCTAGGTCCCTGACTAAACAGCTGACGGTACTGTTCCCAGACAGTCCCTCACAGGCAATACTCTAGAATGTGTCCATGTTGGGACTGTACTTTGTGGCTACTCATGCAATGCAGAAGCTCAGAGTTATGTACCTCAATATTGAGTCTTACTGACTGGATTTAAATTCCTTTCAATAACCTGACACACACAATGTCTGAGGTTCAGCGTACTGGAAATACCAGCATAATCCAGTAGTAAAGCTATGTAAAGACCAACCCCCAGAATACTTTTGAAATGGCAGCCTGTTCTGCAGGCATAGAATCAGCTTAGCTCACCCTATATCACTTCTCCAACAACCCCTCAGGCAGGAGATGTACTTTTCTTAAGAAAGGGGACCTGGATATTTTCAGTTGCCATAATGGAGTTTGTGGAAGACAAGTTAGAACAGCCCTCAGGCTGCTCTAACCTACACTGGGGGCTGATCTGATCCACAAGCAGCCCTGGTATTGTGGAGGAGCACTACCTCTCCTTTTGGTTCCTTTGCTGGTCTCAGCACCAGCACAGACCTAAATAGTGCCCTAGGTATGAATTAAACCATCTCTTCCCTCACCCCCCAAATGAGCTCATTCCTACTGGACATCCCAAAGGGATGTACTAGAGTGAGAAACTCAACAAGCCTCCCAATGAAACAAGAAACAAAAAAGTTGATGGGTATAGATCTACACTGAGATAATATCATAAGCCCTCAGTGAGTATAGGATTACTGGATCAATTGGAATGATACATCTGATTTACAGAATGAATTGCATTTTTGTTTAAGAAGAGAGGTATCAAGTATTTGCTCAGGGCTGATGTTGAAGAAAACATTCCTTACTCCCTATATTTTAGTGATATTGTTCATTCCTCTGGATAGAATGAGAACAGTCAAAGGATATTTTGAGACCTTGGGCTATCTGCTGCTTTTATAGATGCCTTTTCTGACAAGTTGCAGCAACATCAGGGAGGGTTTACTTGGTATCCCTGACACTTAAAAAAAAAACCCAAACAAACATACATTTACATTTGCTTTTCTTTCTTTGGTTTATCCTGCTTGTTTCCGCTGGATCCAGCCTTTCCTCTTACTGTATTGATTCCATGTTAATTAAATAAGAGAGCTGCATTCTGCCACTTCTCCATTTACATTAGGAGAAACAAACCTGTCACTGGTGAGATGTCCCTAGAGAAAAATCTCAGAACAGGGCCCTGGGTTACTAATTCAAATACCAAATACAGTCCCATGTGGCCAACGGATCTTTTTAAAGGGGCCCTTATAACCTAGCTAGTTTGAAATTTTGGAATCTTTAAATCAAAATCTGTTCAGAAAGCTCCTTGTTTTTAAAAGCAGCAGTTTGCTTATGGTGCGCATCCATGATAGATCCTGGCCCATAAATTATATGAATCCGAGTTAAGATTTTTAAGGTCCGTGTTTGGCTAGACCTATGGTGTGAGCGAGGGGTGTGATTCTCAGCTCATGTACGCGTGCTCATGCTAGCTCAGGAAGAGCTAGTGTGTGTATAACGAGTAGTGGAGCCGTGCTAGCACAGGTAGCAGTGGCAGAAGCACAGCTTAGCCACGTCGCGTGCAAACCGGCCTGAACCCTGTGGGGACACACTTGGCACGGCTAAGCCATGTCTCTGCTGCTTCTGCCTGGGCTACTGCAGCTACGCTACAATTTATACTTATGCTAGCTCAAATGAGCACTAGCACGAATGTGTGTCTGTGAGCTGGGGGGTCATGCCCTAGCTCCTAGTGCAGCCATACCCCTTTGAAGACTTAATCCACCGGGGGTGAAGTTAAAACAAAGAGACTGCATGAATATAATATTACAAATACAGATTGGCCTTGTTACTTTCAGTTCAAGGCAAAGAAGAAATATGCAGCGGTCTTCACTTCATAAAAAGTCTCTAAGCTATTTTAGACTGGGTCTGGTACCTTAAACTGAACTGACTACATGCGGGGTGATGTTTAGTAATGCTCAGTAAGACAGAGACAAAATAGCGCTGCCTGTCCACACAAGGTCCTTTTGATTCTATTGCTGATGGTTTTAATGCTATTCAGGAGGATGGTCTTGCCAGTTAGCCACCTAATTAAGCAAAATGACTTGTCTGATAAATTTAATCCTGTTAATGACTACCAGATGCCCACAAAACTCATTTGGGATTATAGTGAGTAATGATTACTTAAAAATGCTATTAACCGTTTCACACTAGGATTTTCTGTAACCATGAGGGATTCCAGAATCTCTTTTCTGAACTAGAGGGGAAAAATCAGCACCGTCAATTTGTGGCTTCTATATTTTGTTCTTTACTTAGCCATTTTAGACAATAATCCAGCTACAAGGTAGCCTTCTTTTATAATGAATACATCCGGTAGATAGTGAACAGTTAGTTGCCAGCACTGAAGTAATACTTGTAATAGAGGTTTGTGGAAGTCAGAAGTTCTGCTTCACAAGGAATTTTGAAATTTGGCCTCCCTAGGAGAGCGAACAAAATCAAAATTAAAAAAGAAAAGCTCAGATTGGGTCAGGTGGAATGTCTTCTTGTTTTGACAAAATCAAAACATTCAGAATCCGCATCCACTTTTTGAAAACAACTGATTGTATTATAACACAAAATGAAAGACACTTGAAATGTCACTTTGAAATGAACAATCAAAACAATTAATTCAAATAATGTCATCATGGGATGTTTTGGTATTGTCTCAACTCTTTTCCCTGTCTTCTTCTGAAACCAAACTTTGGTGAAATCAGGTTTATTTCATAAAGTGTTTCGGTTTTGATGGAGCGCTATATTCCAGAGGAACGTGGTCTGTTGAACTGTCACTGACCAGCTCTAATTTGTAGCTCTTGGTGATGGCTTATTAGCTGTGATCTGAGAGCTCCCAACTTCATTTAATATTGAGACCAGTCATAGCAGTGACACAAGGAGAGCAGATAAAATAGGTAGCTATCTCCTATATAAGATGCAATATCCCTTTCCTTAGATCTTATCAGCTAAATCATTTAAATGCCATATCAGCACTATATATGGACTCAGAGCTGTGAAAGACTACTGCAGCTATTAATTTTAGCCCAGTGTCTCTTCAAATGCATTCTGGTGAATTTAGGAATTTATTGTATTGGATATATAACAGTGATTGCAAACCTCAAAAAAAGTTTGAAACTTCTGTTCAACCCTGAAAAGCCTGGATGCTTATCTGAAGTATCTGACTCATCAGATTTGCAAAATGGGGCAGGAATTTTCATGTAAACAGGTTTTCTCATTATATGTTGTCACTTCTGTTTCCATTTCTAATCAGAACAAGAGAAGGTAGAGGCTTGGACCATATCAAAAAATAGTGTGTGTGGGTGGGGGAGAGGGCACAAATGTTATCCGGAAAGGTTCAATTCAGGTTTGGCTGAAGGGATGGATTAATAGTTTTGTTATCCAGTCTGGTTCATCCAACCCTGCTATCAATCAGCCATGATAGTCCAAATGGTTTCCTGACTCTCAAGGATTCAAGTTTGGTCTTATCTTCACTAGGGAAAAAAGTGTGTTCTTAACTCGTATTAGCTAACACATGAGGCAAAACCCTAGTGAAGATAAGTCAGTTTGTAGTTGCCTCACAAGTTAGCAGGTCAAGGTAAGGGTCAAGGGGGAGGCTAGAGTTTACTTTGATTTAATAATTTGTGTTAAACGACAAACCGCCTTGTTTTCATTAGGATTTTATCACGTTAGCTAACCCAAGTGAAGAACACCCCTCTTTTCCTTCTGACGTTGCACCTATTTGGAATTACTTCCATTGTTGTGAAAATATTAACTAAAGAGTAACATGATATTTATTAGAAAGTTATATGCAACAAATTAAACACAAATAGAAAAGCTAAATATGTGCTGAAATAACATACATATTTTAAAAGATGCACTGAAATTTCATTGGCTTTGAAAAATGTGATAGAGGACATGAACTCTTATACACAGACCTGGCAAGTCCCTCATAAATGCTGGGAGATTTTCACAGTGTTCAGATCTTAAATTATTTTAACTGATTCCAAAGAGAAGGTGTTATGTGAGTGCGGGTATTTGAGTAGGTCACTGTGAGTACTTCTACTCTCTATGTAAACAATATCCATTGGTCCACACCGGTGTGCCTACTCTCCTTGTGTCCCACACCACAGGTATGCAGAGCAGGTCAGGGTGGACCAACTGAAGCAGTGACAAGGTTGATGCGAGGGTTTCTAGGTGCATCCTGCCAACAAGAAACCAGTCATCTAAATATGGGAAGATGGTGAAGCCACCTGTCTGAACTGTGCTGTTACAACTAGAAACACTTTGGTGAAGACCCTGGTTATGGTTGCTAGATTGAATGGCAGCACCCTGTATTGATAGTGGTTGGAGTCCCCATAAACCTGAGGAATCTTTTGCAGGTTGGGTGAATGTCCACATGAAAGTATACATCTTTCATATAGATAGCTGTGAACCAGGTGTTCTTTTCAGGAATAGTATTATTGATGCCAGTGTAAGCATTTGGAATTTTAATTTTTAGACTAAAAATGTTGAGTCGACTACCCACCTTCTTCCCCTCTGCTTCGGATCATGACTAGATTCGTGGCAGAGAAAGACCTGGAGAGGTGGTTGGTCCACTCTACTCTTTATATCCTTGGTGTAAAATGCGAGGAGAGCAAGGACTCAGGTAAGGACTAACAGGAACTGCTTGCAAGAATTCTCTGGTCTCAGAAGCATAGGGTGCATGCATGCCCACAGTGAAATACACATATAGACCACACATCTTGAAGAACTTCACTTGCAACAAAGTAACTAACTTCCCTATCTGAGTCCTTCTTGCTCATCCCAAGCATGTACGTCCACTCATTTTAACAGCACTACAAGGAGCTTCACAAACTCTCTCTTAAATCATACAAAGAGATGGCACCAACTTTACCCCTGCTCAAGCGGATGGTGCAAATTTTACCCTCGCTATTTTGTGAAATACCTTTTTTGTGTGCTAGGGGACTGATCCCCACTGGAGGACAGGCAGTATTTCTCTGAGATTGCCCCCTATTCGGGTAGCTTTAAATTTTGTTGTGGGCTTCACAGAAACCACATATTTGGAGGCTGTTGCAGGGATGGGCTGAATCAATGGATCTTATTTGCCCAGGCCATGCCTTTCACCAGCTTTTAGCCAGATGCCAAAAATATAGATGTTATCTGCAGCTAAGTGGGAGAGCTTACAGGTACTGCTTCTGCTCTTTAGTGAACTCAGGCCCCCCTGTGTCTTCCACTGGTGTAACTGCGGGCTGAAGCAGGGAAGAAGAACAGTAATATACAAAACTTCCACATCTAAACGTGAAATGTGAATAACAGTGACTCTGGCACTATGCAAGTGTTGCCTGGTTTCATGTCAGCCAATCTTTTCAAGATTAAAGCTTAAAAAAATTAATATTTTACAGCATTTGGGCTATCATAGGGACATGCCACCCACCAAAAGACCTGACTCCCACACCCAATCCTTGTGTGAAGGACTGTGGCATGTAGCCTCTTTCTTTATGACTTTGAGGAGCATGCAGTTGCCTGATCCCCTTCTGGAATCTTCAAAGGGTAGTCACCTGACCTGCTATCCCCATCTGCTTTCTTTGGGGCAGAGGCGTTGTTGGGTGACAAAGGTCCGTGCAGAAGCCTCCATCAGGCCTTGTTGGTGCCTACACACAGCCGCTGATTGCATTTCTGGGACCTGAGATGCCCATAATGGACTAAACTAAAGATTTTTTCCTAGTTGCTTTGTGACCAACTAGATTGAAGGGGAGCAGTAGGCGGAGCTCCCACCTCATTGACCAAGGAGTGGATGGGAGATGTGGGGTAGTGCTGCACTCCGAAGCCACTGAGAGGAGGTGGGTCTGTACTTACTCACTTTACTTACTGCTTACTTTAGCCCCTATGTGAAATGTACTTTTGAGGTGTTTCAGGCTGCAGAGCAGTGTATAGGAAGCAATAGGACTCGGGAGACTTTGTCGGGGAAACGGACCTACCTCTGTTGGACCCTTTGAAGACAAAAGATTCAAGTCACAGTCAGCCAGCTTCCCTGAAGGCACCCAGCTGTCTCATGAAGATGTCAGGAGAAGCGTAGTTTATCCGCTATTAAATCATAAACAAAGCTGGATAAGGTCGAGGGATGAGGAGGAGGGGATCAGTATGAAACAGATGAAACTTGCCCATACGCACTGATTTCAGTTCAAATTTTGCTCTGATTTCTAGACTCCTCATAAATGTGCATCTTGATGAAAAATGACTAAAATCCAGGTGAACTGAAGTTGGTGGGTTTTGACCTGATTTTGAGAAGAATGTATGACTGATCAAGGCTAAGCCTTTATAACAAATATCAGGCATAATGAGAAAACAGTATTTCTCAGGAATGGAACCAAACACAGTCAATATGTGAGTTGGCTAGTTTCTTTTAAAACTCAGAACATAACCATCCTCATTATTTTCTCTATCATTTTTCCTTACTTCCTGTGCATCCAGAGCTTCAGTATATTATTATGCTGAAAATGGATGAAAAGACTCTATCAACATGATATACATTCGGAGCAATGTTAATTTGTACTGTGTGGGATTGCAATAAATCTACAGTGTCAGTAAAGAGACTTGTGTGTCAGTTGTGAAATAAATCAGTGATTCTAAAGATACAGAGGTTTGTTCTCATGTGGCTGGATGTAGGAGATATGTGTCGCTCCCATTCAGACTAATGGGAGTTACATGTGTAAATCTCTAATGTCTTGAGATAAGAATAGACTTCAGAGTTTTTAAAGATCATTGGCTGTTGGACAAATAGTCTGTCTTCTAAAGGATATATTTCTTTTTCTTGTGTGGAGATGAGAATAAGGCAGAGAAACAAGCCTCAATCTAGCTGAAAAATAAAACTGATCCCCTTGAAGCAACGTTAAGCAATTCTGCATTATCTTCATATTGCATGCCATCTTCCATGTGTTCTGTGTACAATTTCAACCTCACCTGAACTGGATATTGGATTAGAATGTCACACACCAGCTAAGGGTTGTTGATCCTGGGTAATCATTTAATTGCTATGGAACATACCACTCAGAGCACTTTGCTATTGCTCTGGCTTGGACAGAAACCTGGCTTGCCAAACTGGTGGATCCTATCTATTCCGGGCAGCCGTTTCCTCAATAAAACCACGTTTTAAGTTTCCTTAGCAAATTCATTAATTTAAAGATAAAAATGTAAGAATATGTAAGCAAAATGAACATGTGCCTAAGATCACAGTGATTCTATATTCAGCAGCTGTGGGGCAAAAGTTACAGAATCATACTGCAGCAGTCCAAAGGCAAGAGTGAGCAAAATAACTGCATAAACAGAAGAGAGGCAATCTACTGATTTTGTTGAGTATACCAATACCCTTTGTCAGCTGGAATCAGAACTCCTCTACTCCATGCCATAAATGTCATACTGCTAACATTTATAAATAATGGACATGATACCTTCATAGTAGGGGCCTGTGCTTTGGGAGCAGGCATATCTGGGTTCTATCCCCTCTGCTGCTTTACAGTTCCAAGTAACCAAGGTGTGCAGCATAGTGACAGCCATGAAGTTCTATAGTAGGAAGCCATGGTTTGTTTTATTTTGAGTATATGTATGCCTCTGGTCAGTGTATGTTGTGTGTACCTCTCTGTGCCTGAGCCACAGAGGATGTAAGTCTGTTTAATCCCTGGTATATCAGCTAAGAAAACTGCTGTCAAATATACAAGTGGAGTTTTTGTGTATTGTAATGAATACCCTTCAAACCACTCAAAAACCTACCATATAGTATGATAGGAGTCAGTAGGTTACCAAAGGGACCTGAAACTGTGATTGGTTGACCTAGTAGAAAACCACAATCTCCAATGAAGATTCCATTTCACAGGGAGGGCCCCCTTGAGTGATAAACAGGAAAAGAGTTGTGTAGTTACATTATTTTGCTTTTTCTGTTCTTGTCTTTCTACTCTGTACTGAGGTTGAGAGCAAAAAGAGTTCATGGCTAAACTGGAACCAAGAGAGAGATGTGTGGGAACTTGAGTTGCTGTGAATCTGAAAGAAGCAAATCTTAAGATTAATCTCACAAGCAGCTGAAAGAGTGGATTCTGACCTAGCTGAAACATTTGAGGCTTTGCATTGGTAAGTCTCTTTCAGTCCCAGATTGCTAACTGTATTGGCACTTGCCTTCCCTCTCACTGGAACAAAATATTTCTGAATGGGTTAAGCAGCCCTCCTCTTCCACACTGGGCAGCAGTACTGTTTAGGGAAGGCTCCATGTTTCTTCCCTTTAAGCAACTTGAGGCACCTCTAAACGGGATTGATTTTTCCACAGGGCGACTACTAAGCACTAAAATCAGACTCCTTTAAGTTGTGTCAAGTTGGGCACCCAAAAAATGGAGCAACCTCAAACCACTTTTGAAAGCCTTACCCCCAACCTATAGCAGATGTTTAACATCTTTGGCCCTATCCATACTGATTAGCTAAAACCATATTTAAACTGTGTATTAATACCATGATTATACATAGTGGTTTGCCTTGTATAGGCTGGGACTTTGGGAATTCCTTCAACAGTGGTTTCCTTAGGAGATCATTGGGATTTTAATCCATGTATATTTCAAGATGGAGGCATATGATATGTATAAGGAATAGAAGAGCCCACCAAAAAATTAGGCTGACATAAATGAGTATCCTATATAACCTATAAAAGCTGTCTTTTTTTCTCTCACTCACTTTTTTCCTCTTTCCCACATTCCCCTTAAGGATAATACAAACCCAGTAACGTTGGCGTTGGACTTTTGAACTTGCAATATATGAGTGGGTTCAAATTTGAAAACGGAGATTACCCCTCCCTTATGTCTATTCCAAGGCCAGCATAAGTGGGTGTACTACTGGAAAAAATCTTTTTCGATTCACTGTATCTGTTACTGATGTTCCCAGGGAGAGCTGGATGAACAAATCAGGTCATAGAAGATAGTCCTCGCACCATCTCTCCAGGAGTAAATATGTATAACAGTGAAAATGCTCTTGATTGCTCTCCGTTTATTTCTGCAGATACCAGTTTCCCCTATTGCTTGTTGTAAAGTTTAAAACAACATCAATTTTTAAGGACTTGGAAGTGCTTTTCTATTTAAAATCAAACAAGACAAGCATCATCTTCATTTCAGGACTGTACTTTTGCTTCTTGAAGTGTGCTGAATATACAGACACCCACCAAAAATAATAAAATAAAGGGAAAGGGGGGGGGGAACCCTAAGTGATGGAAATGAGTAATTGCTTGGTAGCAAGTCTGCAGGGAGAGAGCTGACACTGTACAGCACATATTTCATGAATAATGAGAGGAGTCTCAGCGCTGTGCAATCACTGCCTATTGGGTCAGAAATTTCACATTAGTGGATTCATCAGAGCAGATCGGTGTCATAAAGACACTCTTTCCTGAGGTAAACATACCTTTTCCTTCACTGAACTGTCATGTCTTAGTTGTATAGTGGGTATAGAGAGTAAAACCTTCCAAGCTCTATTATCTAGAATGGGAGCACCTCAGGTATAATTTCACTAGTTTACATAATTTCCGTCTTGTGTAAATAATGTACAGATATAAATATGTGCCATATACATGTAGATATACCTACAATAGACTAAAGGCTGTGCATATGTGGTTAATGATGGTTTAAGTGCAGCATTTTGTCAAAATGTAGAAACATCTGGCTTTTGCAAGTCCCTCTTTGTGCTTCTTGGAGCACCCTGATATGTTCTTTGGTATTTGTGTTTACCACTTCATTCAAAGCACAGCAAGATAGTACATCTTAGTCTGTTTATTCCCTAAGTATGAGATGGTAAAGGTGCAGTGTAAAGGCGTAATGGTTATTAGTTCTTGCATGTATAAGAAGAGGAAAACATCACTGGCCTCATCTGGTCATTGTGGGTGTGAAAGCCCTCTTCTCTACAGCTCCTACTATTTGGAAGAGCCTCCCTGAATCTCTCTACCTCACTAACTTTCTCATTTTAGTGCCATGGAAAATCTGTCCCTTCTTGCCTATACTTATTTTCTCACTCTCTTTGCTGTTATTTGACTCTGCAATTTGTTTTATGGTTTCTGTAAATATCCGGAGGGAGAAATTCTGTGAAAGACACTATACAAGATAAAGATGTATCATTTTGCTGTTCAGCTAAAACACTGGATATACCCTCATCTCAGGGAGGGTATAGAGTTCTATGCTTACTCACAAATAACCCACTAAGGCAAGGGCAGGAAGTGCCACATGTGCTTTACTTAGCCAGTAGCTAGAGAACTCATAGGGACTTTCCACCAATTGGAGCGTGTTTCCAAGGGAACCTCAATGGTGGGTTCTTACCAGCCAAAAGTTCATGGGTTGTTACCAGCTGTAGAGTAGAAGCCAATTGGAGTAGAAGCAAGTGTTTCCCAGTTCCTGTTGCTTACGGTAGGGGGACCACTTTTTGCTCCCTCCCTGACACTAATAGGGTTTTTAGGAAGTAGTGGAAGATGGCTATCTCACAGGATGGCTGGCCCCTTTAACAGTGTGACTGATTACCTGCTGTTCAGTTGGACTTAAAGGGAGGCACCTGGGTCATATAAAGGGGGAGAGAGCAGCAAGGAAAGGGGGAGTATTATTTACCGAGCTCTTTCAATCCAGGGAAGTAAGGCTGCTGTTAGAGGAAGGTGTGGCAGAGACTGCAGAGAGCAAGACACCTACAGGAGACCCTGAGGAACCAGGGGAGGGCAAGGAGAACAGCAGATGGGATTTTCCTGCTGACCTCTCTGAGCCAGAGAGTTGAAGAAAGCTGAACTGCAGCTTGGAAGGACTGGGAGTGGCTGCTTGGTGAAGAGCAGACTGGATCAGAAGAAGAAAAAAGCTAATGCGGTCTTGGGATGCATCAGGACAGGTATTTCCAGTAGGGATAAGGAGGTTTTAGTACCATTATACAAGGCACTGGTGAGACCTCACCTGGAATACTGTGTGCAGTTCTGGTCTCCCATGTTTAAGAAGGATGAATTCAAACTGGAACAGGTACAGAGAAGGGCTACTAGGATGATCCGAGGAATGGAAAACTTGTCTTGTGAAAGGAGACTCAAGGAGCTTGGCTTGTTTAGCCTAACTAAGAGAAGGTTGAGGGGAGATATGATTGCTCTCTATAAATACATCAGAGGGATAAATACCGGAGAGGGAGAGGAATTATTTAAGCTCAGTACCAATGTGGACACAAGAACAAATGGATATAAACTGGCCACCAGGAAATTTAGACTAGAAATTAGACAAAGGTTTCTAACCATTAGAGGAGTGAAGTTTTGGATCTGCCTTCCAAGGGAAGCAGTGGGGGCAAAAGATCTATTTGGGTTTAAGATTAAACTCGATAAGTTTATGGAGGAGATGGTATGATGGGGTAACATGGTTTTGGTAATTAAATATTCATGGTAAATAGACCCAATGGCCTGTGATGGGATATTAGATGGGGTGGGATCTGAGTTCTACAGAAAATTCTTTCCTGGGTTATCTGGCTGATGAATCTTGCCCATATGCTCAGGGTTTAGCTGATCGCCATATTTGGGCTCAGGAAGGAATTTTCCTCCAGGGCAGATTGGAAGAGGCCCTGGAGGTTTTTCGCCTTCCTCTGTAGTATGGGGCACGGGTCACTTGCTGGAGGATTCTCTGCTCCTTGAAGTCTTTAAACCACAATTTGAGGACTTCAATAGCACAGATATAGGTGTGAGGTTTTTTGCAGGAGTGGTGGGTGAAATTCTCTGGCCTGCGTTGTGCAGGAGGTCAGACTAGATGATCATAATGGTCCCTTCTGACCTAAATATCTATGAATCTATAAGAGATCCAGCACTGTCTGAAAATGCCTGAGTATGAACTTTTGTGTCGTGGTGATGGGCTTCATTCTGAGACTGGGAGGATTGCTTTGAATTGTTTCTGTTGTTAAATCAGCCCCTAGCCATGATGTTGGCCATGAGAAGGCCTGTGTGGAGCCCTGAAAGAAAGCAAAATTGGAACAAGCTTCTGCACAGCCACGCTTGGCCAGCAAAGTGGGGCTATAGGGCAGGCACACTGTTTTACAGGCCACCTGGGATCAGGGTGCTGGACCTAGGAGTGCCTGGGGTACGGCAGCACCCCCTAGCTTGAAGTAGTAATAACAACCAAATACATGGTTTCTGCTTTCAGCACCCCCGCTACAAAATTTTTTCCAGCGCCCCTGGCCTGGGATACCCTTACATCCCCTGTTCGGGGCACCTGGCCCCAGAAGAGTGGAAAAGTGGGATGAATTCAGGTCACTAGCCCATTTCTAGAAGCCAACAATGGAGGTTCAACTTCTACAAGTAGGGTTCAGCCTGTGAATGGATCTTGTGGGGTTCTCCTCATGTATATGAACTGAGACTTCTAATTTATGTTTAGATTAACCTATAATATACCCCAGGCAAGATTTAAAGAAATGCAGACATTAAAATATGAAAGAAGGATTCTTTTAAACACCATAATTAGCAGCAATGTTTTTATCACATGTGTCTCTCTGCAGGAATTATGTGGGAAGAAAGCATTCCTAGAGGAACCCTCATAACTGGAACCATCTCCTTCCATTTTCTTGTTGTTCCCAGAAGATGAAATAACCAGTTCTTGAGCTGATAGAAATTCTTAATGAAAGGAGCAGTTCAGGGGCCCTGCAAACAATTGTGCTTGTTCTGTACAGCCCTTTGCAGGTTATTGAACTTATGCCTGACCACCGAGAAAGGAATTGAGGCTTTCAGTTTAAAAAAAAAATGTTTTAACACTTTTTCCTCTAATTCTACTTACCCGGAACTATTTGGGTCAGATTTGTTACTCACAATGGTACGTACTATGCACCTACAAAGTAGATTTTCAGGTAATAAGTTCAGTAAAGGCCTCGGTGGGATTTTCAGAAGTGCATTTGTGACTTAGGAGTACAAGTCCCATTAAAAGTCAATAAAACGTGATCCTAAGTCACTTAGGTACTCTGGAAATATCCTGCCCCTTGTCTGATAGGGTTTCATAAAATGCCTTCTTCCTATATCACCTTAAATTCTTCATTGTTGTCATTCATTTTATACTGTAAATAAGATGCTTAAATGAAGCAATTTCTGTAATGTGAACATACCTCTGTTTTCAGGTGGGCCGAGAAAGCTTTTTTCACCTTCTAAGGATCAATCTCTTTGCACAATCAAGGGCAATTGCACACCAGATTTTAAAGATTTTATAGTTCCATGAACTTATGGAAAATTGTCTAGTAAATAAAACTCTGAATCATTTAGTAACCTGTGATTTATAACATGCATTATAATGCTGGATTAAAAAAAAATCTAGTATTAGGACACTGTCAAATGAGTATCCTGATTTCCTACCACCAGTGCTTAATTTGTAATGAAAGAGGTGCCGGGGCTCAAGCAATTGTTTTACATTGAGAACTGATGCAGCAAGCCCCAAGGTGCTGGGGCTCAGCCCTGGTAAGCCCTGGCACAAACTAAGCCCTGCCTACCACCAGCACAAATCGTTTTTCAATGGACCATGTTTGAACAAGTATCCAGGAGTCCTGTCAATTATTTGTATGATTTGCAGTTATGGATTAGGTTTGGAGTCCAGCTCTGCAATGTATTTGACATTGGGTAGGAAGATGCAGTGCTGCCATCTCCTTTTCATAATGGAAAAGAAAAAAGTTAAAGCAAGAGAAGGGCTGCCCTTTCCATTTCTTCTCTTCAGCACAGGAAAGGGGTGTGGAATAAGTATCAGGTGGTAAAAACTCTCCAGGTCTCCTGGGGCTGTGGAAGACCAACACTCTTCTCTCTTTCAGCTGGAGTAGCATGCAGAAGACGCCCACCTTTTGTCTCATGTTGGAAAGGTGTGGATCTAGGAAAGCTGTTCCACACAGAGGCAGTGTACAGGGTGGGGAGAGGCAGGTGTCTTGGTGGGCTGTACATTGGTGGAGGTTGCTATTCTCTTCACTTCTGAGATTCTCAAGGGAGTAGGAGATGAACATATACAGAGGCAGGTGTTTTGTGGGGACAGTGGGAAACTCTACTGTGAGCCCATGGGGGAGGGAATAATGAGGAGTTCACGGGGAGGAAATGAAAATAAGAGATGGCCAAGAGCAGCATCCATACCACAGGCCTGCAGAGTAGGGGAGGGAGGTGAACCCACCATCCATTAACCTTTCTCTAGTGTGCCTCAGAGTGGTGCGTGTTCATGCACGCCACCTCACATGCATCTTGTTTTCTGTAGCCATCCATGTGGTCTAATGCGTGAGCTTAGCTAGCCCCTGTTTAATTCTAGCAATCAGCTCCCTCTTGCTTGCTTTCTATCTATAAGTGTGTATAGCACAGCGCAGACTTAAATTCGTACCTCTGATGGAGAGGCCTGAATTATTCATCAGCCTGCTAATGGCAAGTGATGAGATCTTTTCACGCTACGGCCCTGTCAGTAGGTGTTTATTACTCTGTTTCACCAGCAGCCCTGCTATTACTGCAGAGCCAGAACCACCCCACATGCAGGCGTGACATGTATCAGTAGAGATAGCACTTTAAAGACTCCCTTTGCCTGAGAGGTCATCTGAAGGTTATTATAAACGAATTATTTCTTCATTTCCGCTGACTGAGTAGATAGTCTTAATGATCTGTCACCTAGCAATAGGCTGCCTGTTCAAACATAAAGAATGGCATTCTGATGGGCTTATAACTAGAATCAGTTCATTTTAGCTATTCTCTTGTCAAGCATGTTTCCAAGATACATATAGTATTTACATATTCATGAGCCTCTGCAGACATTGGTGTCATGAGGGGGCCTGTCTGATAATGTGATACAAGTTTGTACTCTGTCTTGAGGCTCTTAAAGACTCCTAAGTGAATAAAGTCTATTCAGTTCTGTTCTTCCTATGTTGTGCTCTCTGCCTTGAGGATAGGGGCTGCAATTCAAATTTGTTGTACATCCCCCTCACTCCCCTGCTGCCCACCTCCCTGTTTTCCTCATTGAATGCAGAGCCACACTGCCTTTCTCAGTGATGAAGCCTCACTTTCCCAGTACTGCCGCTGTCCTGAGATGCATTTGTGACATGACATTAGGCTCACTGCAGGAAACATGGAGTGCCACATCTAAGCAGAGGTGCACTTATGTCAACTCTACTGTGATTTTGATCTTGATAATGTTTCTGATGGTCAATGGTTGGGTAAAAGTTAAGAGGGCCTGGAGAGAGAAGTGCATTTCCGTACGGAAACAGAGCAGAACAACGTTAATTTCTCTTCCTGACTTGTGGTTGTTCCCTGGCTGCAGGGCTCCCCCAGTGACTAGTAAAGTAAAAGTAAGGACTCACCAGTCAGAGGGAATGGAAGCGTGAGCTGTGGGAGAAGTTAGTGCCTGGCTTGGGGAGTTTCCTGAGCTTTCCTTACCAGTAGGAGGCGAAAGCAGGTGACCTCTCTCTGCCTTTCTTACATGTAGGTCTATGCCCTTCTCTACCTCCTTTTTTGTTTTTGGGGGAAAGGGGTAGAACAGGACCCCACACTGCTGGGGTAAAGAGAATAGAAAAGGAGACACTCTTCCTCAATCTCCCTTTTTTTCCAGGGAGAAAATATCCCAGAGGCAACAAAATAGCCTTGTAAACTCTTTCTCCTCCATACTGGGGTGAGAGGGGCTGAATTTTGGAGAGGATTCAGGGCTAGATGGAAGCTGAGAAGATCACATCTCAAGGTTATATACTTGCAGTTTGTTTTGGTGACTTTAACTTAAACATGAACACTGTAAAATAATAAATAAAAAAACACCTGAGTGGCACAGAGGAAAGTGTTCCAAAAAACCCCAAACTTCCGCCTAAGACGGTTTTCAAATGTACAGTTGCACACAAACCCACATTTGCATGTGGAAAAAAGATTTTTCTACCATTTTTGTAAACTTGGCCCTGAGTGTTAAAGGGAAAGTAAGACCTACCATATACTGCAGCCAATTAAAAATGCCAATTATTTTTCACAGAAAATGACATTCTTTTGTGAAATTTCCTGCAGAGGTTTTTTTTTTAATTAAAAACAAATAAACAAAATCCCGAACAAACAAAATCACTGAATTTTTCAGTTTTCAAAACCTGTTTTCAGTAAAAACAAAACAAAATTTTTTGTTCAGAATTTGTTTTGTTTTTTCAAAAACATAAAACAGAAAAATGAAAATTGTTAGCTAAATCCCAAACACTTTTCTGGAGAAACAAAAATATTTTGGCTTATTGTTTTTCATTGAAAAACTGGACAGTGTTTATCAAAACTGAATTATTATGTGAAATGTTTGTTTGAAACGTCATTTTGTTGGGAAAAAAATGTTTAGAAGAAAATATTTTGATGAGCTCTGTCAGACTTCTCAGAATTTTCTCAAATATTAACACCAGTTAGTAGTTTTTCATGAAAGAAAATTAACCTTTGTGATTTAACAGCAAATTGCTCTTCAAGTAAAATTTGGACATTGGTAACAAAGTGTATTTGTAAAGTCTGTGTGTCAAACTGAAAGGTGAATCTAAGGTGATAACATTTTCCCACTCCTCACTCTGTAAACGTACTCAGTTTAAACTACCTTAGATTCTGGGAGCCAATTTGAGAGGTGAAGCATGAGCAGGTGTAGGTGACATACTGGTAAGTCAATGTAACTATAAGGGAAAATAGTGTAGTTAAGACACTGAAAGAGCTGGAGGAAAGTGTAAATCACAGCAGCTTAAACTCTGTTAGAGCCACTTCAATTCACATCTGAACTTGGCCCAATAATATTAGCTCCATGATATTGACTGTGTCATATTTAGCATCCCAACAAAGTATTGTAGTTTTATAGTTCTATCACAAAGAAAATAATTGAAGCATGCTATTCATAATAAACAATTAGTGATAATGGTGATATTGAATATACACTTTCTTTTATGGTGTCAAAGTCAGAAATGTAATTGGGAGCAGAATTTGGCTGAGTGTATTTATGTTGTTCCACCCCTAATCCCTCTTTCCTGAGTCAACAACACTTTTTAGCTTTGCTGCACCATTAAAATATTTTATTCAAAAATCACTGTCTTGAAAAGCATCAAAGATAAACTAAAGTTGTGTGTTTTCAAGAACCCTTGTTTTGCTTCTGGTTAAAATCTTGTCACCTGTTGTGATGCACTTTGAATCAATTTTCCTGCAAACCACAGCTGCCGAATAAAAGGGGTCAAAGGCAAAGGTGCTCTCAATTTTGTGAGTAGCAGGGGTAGCATATAGATGCTTGAAGCTTCCCAGAGAAAGTGCTGTTGAATACTGAGTGGAGAGAGCTGTTTTTTTGTTTTTTTCCCCAAGTATGGACTTTAATTCATTAAGGGTCCAATCTCATAAGCTAGTGAACAACTGCAGAAAATGCAGAGCGCTCTTACTGAAGTTAGGAGTGGCTGAACATCTTCTAAGATTAAGTCCTAAAATGCATTTTTATTTCATTTTACACCAGGACATTTAAGACCAGATCCTGCAAAGACTTACACACATGCCTAAAGTTAAGCACATGTAGAAGTATCTACTGTATCTGTGCCTTACTCCTCTTCTCTGTAGTGAGAGGATAATCTCTGAAGAATAGATTACTTAGTAGCTCATATAAACAATAGGTTGTTGTAGGAGATTACATATTTATTTCTTACTGGATATCTATTCATGGAAGTCAGATATAATTGGGATGTCTTGAGTGATTGATTGAAAAGGCAGATTGGTTTAGTATCATAATGTGTGGCTGGTAAAACTCATCCACTTAAATGTCTGGAAAATGTTGCTTTCCTGACAGTGTTTAAATGCTGTAATATTTTTGTAAACTGTTATGTAGCTTTTGTATTATCAGAGTAAATATCTATTTTAAATGTAGTCACAGTGAAGATAGCGGACCCAGGACCTGAGCACTGTGAATCTGCTTTCAAAGGTGAGGATCCAACCCACTGTTTTGGGGTTCAACTCTTGTAATCCTTACTGTGGCAAAACGGCATGGGTACAGTGAAGAAGCGAGCCTGGAGCTCTTAATTGTTTCTTTGAGGGTTTATTGAAGAAGGGGCGACTCAGTAGGAACTACAGATTTTAGAATTGTTAGATTTGAAATGAACTCTGGCAGATCTGCTTAAAGTTCATAGGGAGAAAAGTGCTCTTGGAATCACCAGAAATGAAGCCTGAAGTGGAGATACAGGAAAAAAGCCAAGGGGGAATGTGTTAGTTCTACCTGCTTTAATCCATTTGTTACCAAGAGAGAGCATAGACTGTATGTAGATTAATGGAGCGTTTAAGTCAGATGTGTATTGATGAACTTGCATCTGCTTCTCTACTCTTTGTTGCAACTGAACCAGAGAGATGTGAAATTGCCAAAGAACCTACTCCGTAGTCAAAACTGTCTGGTAGTCAATTAGAAAATAAAATGGAATATTTAGGAAATGAGGTGCTAGGTTTCCAACCACACATAACACTTGAAAAAGACTGCATTTTCTCGCTTGTGCTTTGCTAATGGGTATAGTATTGATACATTAGTCATATGATAAACCATATGGGGGTGACATTCACGCTCCCACACACAGCTTGACTAATCAGACATTGCAAAAGCAAATCTGTAGGTGAAAAAGCTACTTGCAAACCTGTGAGCGGGTCATAACTCTGCCCCTCTGAGGCAGTTATTCTAGCCTATATAAACAAGAATGCCATCCACAGCCATTTCACGCTAATTTATAGTTGGTATTTGGGAGACTGCGTCCAGCTAAGTACAGATCTAGTAGCAACGCCCTCTGTACTCACCTCTATGGTGTCGTATCCAGGAGCAATGTTCAGTCCCCATCTGCAGTATGCAAGGGATGCAGAAGAACCTCTCACCATGCCCTTCCACAACAGAGGGGCAGGGTGGAGCTTTGTGTAGCACAGGGACACATACAGACCTTTCACACCTGGCTGCATTTCACCCAGGATTTTCAGAGCATCACTGAACCAGAATAATTTTTGGAAATAAGAAATTTTCTAAACATTGTCAGAATTATGCATATAATGAAAAGGAGTATAGAATAGTGTCTATTAGTATTGAGAATACAGTTATAATTTCCAAAGCCTATTGTTCAGATTTAATGCATTCAATTGCCTATGTTTTAAGAGTAGATTATATTAAAAACCAAATGTATTGTTTTAGGGCTTTTTCATATGAGATGCTGAACACTCTTCTCTCCCATTGACTACGATGGGAGTTTAAGGGATGCTGAGTGGTTAGAAGGACCAGACCCTTCCTTCTGTTGGAGTCTAAGGGATATGCTCTGCTTTTGCCTTCTAAGTATACAGTAATTTTAGCTGCCTTATTACAGGGAAACTCAGATGGCTTTTTGCAGAAATGGAAAGTGGTGTTCTGTCTTCTTTAATAACCAATAATATTTCAAAAATTGTATTTTATCATCAACAAAATCATTATCATGGGTTTTTATATCAGTATTTTTATTTTTTAGTTTAATTTATTTAATTCTGTTATGGCGTCTCTCCAATGCTTCCTGGCAGCTGAGCCACAATCGGAGACACTAAACTCATATTTGAAACAGACGAGGTACTGCAAAGGCTCTCGTGATGCATCTGACTAAAAACCTGGTGAAGCAGCTTGCAGAGTGGGTTGGAACTTCCTATGGGAGATTAGAAAACAGCTTTAAAGTTCAGGTGGGACTTTTAGGAAGCGGAAGGAAAATTTACAATGTAATGAAGCCATATGCTACAAAGAGCTAAAATTATTAGGTAAATCTCTCATGTGTGCCTGTACACAGATACACAACCTTTGGGGTAATAGGGCTAGACTTCTCAGCCTTCATCTTGAAAATCACAGACCTCTCCTATTTTAAGTAAAGGATAACATTTTTTTCCGATAGCAGTAATGAATCCTGTATCCTTTCTGTCGGACAGCTACAAGTGGTCAACTTTGCATAACTGGATGAGGAGAACTGGTTTTGTAATTCCAATTACTCTTCGCTCCTTGTGTCCCAGTATTAATACCATGAAATCTGCTTAAACCTGTGCAAAGAGGAGGATGGTGTGCTGAGCCAGGCTAGATAGAGCAGCTCTTCTGTCCCATGCTATGCAGTTATGTACATTTAATATTGCTCTTTCTGAGGGGAAGGAACCTGGCTTTGGATCCAGCTCCTCTCATTCCAACCCCCACCTTTTGTTTGTCATCATTCTCCCCACACCCTCAGCTTCCCTCTATTGATGTTTACCAATGTGAGATTTCTGGGCCCCATCAGCTGGTTGGTTAAATGCTACAAAACAAAGTGTTTTGTCCATAATTTCTTTTTTTTTTTTTTTAGCTCAAACCCAGCATGCCTTTTACATGGACATATAATGCCCTAAATGGCAGCTAACTGCTATCTTTTTGATAGGAAGGCAGCAGAGAGTTCACACAGGGGACTTGCACCTTTTGCATGCTTGGATGGAGAGTTCTGTGTGTGGGCATGAAGAGGCAGTTTGCAAACAGCAAAGATCAGATGGGACAAATATGACATAGGAGCATGCTAATCTTAGCTTGGCTGCTAATCTTCCCCAGACCCTTACACAGTCCAAGGTACAGCTGTATCAGATACTTGTGCTGATTGGGCCACTTAATTCATCTGCCAACTCCATAACCTGTTCATACGGCACAATGCCTTCTATATAAAACTGGCTCCATTTCCTAGGATTTGGCTCTAATTCTTCAACGCAGCAGAAAAGCTGAAACTGTTTTGAGAGCCCAATCCTGCACTATTGAAGTCAGTGGGAGTAGAATTGAGCTGTTAAGACTGAATGGAGTTTGCTGACCTTTATTAAGAAAATAAGAATGGCCATACTGGGTAAGACCCATGATCCATCTAGCCTAGTATCCTGTCTTCCAACTGTGGCTGGAGCCAGAGGCTTCAGAGGGAATGAACAGAACAGGGCAATTTAGTGAGTGATCCATACACTGATCTCCAGGCCCAGCTTCTGGCAGTCAGAGGTTTTGGGACACACACAGTACGGTGTTGCATCCCTGACCATCTTGGCTAATAGCCATTGATGGGCATATCCTCCTCTAACTTATCTAATTCTGTTTTGAACGACATTATACTCTTGGCCTTCACAACATGACCAGGCAACAAGTTCCACAGGTTGACTGTTATGAGACAAAGTACCTCCTTGTTTTTGTGTTAAACGTGCTGCCTTTTAATTTCATTGGGTGACCTCTGGTTCGTGTATTATGTGAAGGGGTAAATAACACTTTCCTTATTCACTTTTTCCATACCAGTCATTATTTTATAGATCTCTGTTATGTCCCATCTTTAGTCTCTCTTCTTTTTACACAAGAACAGTCAAAGTTCTTTTAATCTCTACTCATATGGAAGCTGTTGCATACACCTAATAATTTTTGTTGCCCTTCTCTATAGCGTTTCCAATTCCAATATATCTTTTTTGAGATGAGAGACCAGAACTGCACACAGTATTCAAGGTGTGGGTGTCCCATAGATTTATGTAGTGGCATTATGATCTTTTCTGTCTATCCCATTCCTAATGATTCCTAACATTCTGTTAAGGTGGTTGGGGTTTTTTTTTTGTTTGTTTGTTTGGGTTGTTTTTTTTTACTGCTGCTGCACACTGAACAGATGTTTTCAAAGAACTAGCCATAGTGACTCCAAGATCTTTCTTGAGTGTTAATAGGTAATTTAGACTCCATCGTATTGTCTGAGTAGTTGGGATTATGTTTTCCAGTATACATTTGTGATTAGCTGGGATAGCAATATTCTGACTTGAAGAGAAGGCCCAGGAGAATAAAATGAGTGAAAAGTAAACTTTTGGGTGGTAACTGAAAACCAAGGAGATGAAAATGTAAGCTTTTTCCCCCTCTGAAATTTCATGTTCATTGTAAGTTTTTACAAGATTACTTTTTGTGGAAGTGTAAACTTTCAGACTTAATGAAATGTTTGTCTGCATGTGTGCAGCATGCACACATCAACTGTTCATAATATAATTCCATTTCCAGGCAATGCTTTTCCAAATGTTCTCATGGACATATCCCTCCATTGAGGACTATTCAAGTCAAGGCATCAGTGCTCCAGTTTCTAGGTTCAGGTACACTGGAGTCTTGTGAAAAGATGTGCATTTATATTTTGCATTAGGAAAAGCTTTCTTCGTGCATCACACTGATGCGTCTAAAATAGTGAAATGCATTTTGTTCAAGCTTTCTATAAAAGTCATCCCCGGCAGTAGATCAAGCAGGCCTGTCGTCTGAAAAGATTTTTCTTGTTGAGGGTGGGGATAGAGTGAAAATGATGGAAGTGGGAATATAGGGTGTTTAGTGCCTGTTTGGTAGAAAACATTGCACGTGAAGATTTAAATGTGGATTTGGTGCCTGGGTTAAAAGAAGCAGTTTGTGGGGCAGGGATAGCTCAGTGGTTTGAGCATTGGCCTGTTAAACCCAGGGTTGTGCATTGAATCCTTGAGGGGGCCATTTAGGGATCTGAGGCAAAAACTGGGGATTGGTCCTGTTTTGAGCAGGGGTTGGACTAGATGACCTCCTGAGGTCCCTTCCAACCCTGATATTCTATGATTCTAAGAGCAGTAGTGGTTTTTACATAAATGCTTTCTTCAGACCACCATTGGAGATGCGATCATTATTGACTAGCATACAACTTCTGAATCTATTGATCTTTTTTTTTCCTCCCAGGAAAACTGATCAATATGATATAGTGTGCGCACACGCATACACAAACGTGTATTGAGGAGTTATTTAGCTTTGCTAATTTTATATTAGTCCCGTGTGCTCAAGATTGCATGCATGTACTTCCTGTTATAATGTATCAGTTCTAATGAGACAAGAATTGGGGTCAGAAAGCTCTTTTATTCCTTTAATGTGCAGGTGTCGTTTGCACCAGTTTAGTTAGTGATGATGACTTAGATCATCTGGTCTTGTGGAAGTAGTTTGAAAATGGTGATAGGAATTAATCACAAATTATTATCCATTGTTCTAATATTCTTCTACAGAAAAGGTACATGATGGATATTCCTTGAATTGGCAAATGACTCCTACAGCTCATCCCCCAGATTCTTTCAGAAATAAATTATAATAAAGCTTAAAGCTCACCAGCCTGATAATTGAAAGAACATTTGGCATCTTAAAAACTAGATTTAGATGCCTAAATAAATCTGGTGAAACATGCTTTCTTGAAACATTTTTATGCTGCCCTTCTAAAGTACATGAGGTTTTTCTGACTTGATGTATATTTCACAACATGCTGTAGTGATAAAACATGGTTTATCTTTAGTGGAAGAGGCAAAGAATTAATGAGTCAGATCAAATAATTGAAGTAAATGAGGTTGATGTACTCTTGCAAAATGAACTAACAAGTAGTTGACAAGAAGCCAGAAATATTATAACTACATTAATACAGTGATGAGTAAGGTAAGTAGAAAATAAAAAAATAATCCCCATTTACAGATCCAAACCTGCAAACAGATCTGTCAGGGCCTGAGGCAAAGTCCAGTGAAATTACTGGGAATATTTTACTTGATTTTAAAGGTCTCTGGATCTGACGCTAGGTGCAGTCACCTACTCTGGCACAGGATACCGTTAAAATAACCATCAGTTGGACTTCATGTGGGGAAATGGATCTGTGTGCCCAGCAGTTTGCAGGATTGAGATTTTTTTCGTCCAGTCCTGCTCTTATTAAAGTTAGTGAGTGTTTGTCATGGACTGTAATGGGAGTGGGATTAGGTCCTACAGTAGTTATCTTAAATTGAAGGAATCTAGTACCTGAACACACACTAGGCATGCATTCGTTATTTTTCATTACTTTAGGCAAGGCAGGAGCTTCTTCTTGGCAGCTTATTTGAAGTAATAAATTTAAATGTAAAATGTCATAAATGTGAGGAGCTGGGGATAGGGAGGGCTGTTAAGCAGCACCACTAGTAAAGTGATTTTTCTAATGAAACGTCTACAGAAGACTCACTTATGAAAGTGGCAATTGAAAATTGTGGCTCTGCATGTATATCTCCCGGGAGTTTCTTTGCTACACCCCATCCATCCCACATACATTGGCGACGTATCTATAGATAGAAAGTTGAGGGTTTTTTGCACCATTATCCCATGGTAATTTGACGCTACTGTTTGCAGTTCTGTTGTAGCCATATTGGCACCAGAATATGAAACACAAGGTGGGTGACATAATATCTTTTATTGCAGGGGTTCTCAACCTTTTTCTTTCTGAGGCCCCCCTCAGCATGCTATAAAATGCCCGCGGTCCACCTGTGTCACAACAACTGATTTTCTGCATATAAAAGGCAGGGCTGGCGTTAGGGGGTAGCAAACAGGGAAACAGGGAAGCTCAGGCTTCAGCTTCAGCCCCAGGTGGTGGGGCTCAGGGCCCCAGGCTTCAGCCCCATGCAGTGGGGCTTTGGCTTTCTTCCCTGGGCCTCAGTGAATCTGATACTGGCCCTGCTTGATGGACCCCCTGAAACCTGCTTGTGCGCCCCGGACTCCTTGTTGAGAACCACTGTTTTACTGGGCCAACTTCTGTTGGTGGAAGGGACGGGCTTTCAAGCTTCACAGAGCTCTTCCTCAGGTCTGGGGAAGGTAACCAGAGCATCTGAGCTAAATACAAGGTGGGACACACAACTATGACATATTTCACATAGTAAAATTTAACTCTGGCTGTGGATCTGTCTGCTGAATAGATTCACTAGGCCAAAAGCCTGCATGAAGAGCAGCAAGCAGTGGTGCGTGTGTCTGTCCTGTCTGCATTAGTACAATGTGACTGTTCAGGCAGCGTAGTCATTTCAAGCAGACGATTCTGTTGTTAATACCCCAATATTTACCTTATGGAATAGTCCCTGACACATCTTTGCTTTGTTTTCACAATTTGGCTCATCGGACATAGCTGTCACTACAGGAATAAAACTTGTGACAAGAGACTGTATGTAGTGTTCCAAACTTTTCTTCTCCACAAAAAAAAAAAAAAAGTTTCTTAAAGGGGCTCAGCAGCACTTTTATTTACCTGTAGGTGGCTCCTCTATCAGCTGTAACCACGTTCCAGACAAAAATCTCTGACTTTATTCCTGACGTATATGGTCATGGATGACAGGGTGGGTTACAAGTTTTCTAAAAACTGAGGATTTCTATTTTCAATTTGGATTTAAGGATGGGAAAGATTTTTGCTTTTTAAATATCTGAAATCTTTCCACCGTAGTATTAGATGTTTAATAGAAAATGCAAAATGAAACGGGGACACTTTCAGTGACCTACATGCATGCTGATTACCTGTTCTGTTATTGTCTGCCCTTAACCAAATAAAATAAAATAAATGTTAGCAGGAAGGAAAAATGAAAGTAGGTCAGTCTACAAACCCATTAGATCAAAAACAGTTAGAGCAGAACACACCTTTCCCAAGTGAAAAGTGAGAAATGAACATGTAAATGAAAGGCACTTGAAGAGTTACGGTGGCTGCCCTATTAGCCAGTGTGATTAGCAGAAGGTTATTCAGTTATTCTGGTTCTTTGACACCGTAAAGCTTAGACTTCAGGAAAATAGAGGTGCTGGAAATAAATTTCTCATATATTCTCCATGGATGTTGTTGTGATTGTCACCTGGGAGCCAGGCATTAGATATGATTTAACCAGTTACTGGAGTCCCTCTTCTGACTGGTAGATGTGTTAGATGTGTGGCTATGCACAGCGAAGACTTGGACCAGAACACTTGGACCAGAGCAAATGAGACCCCCCCCCCCTTTTTGGGGGTAAGGGCAGGGTCAAAAACAACCAGACTTTATTTTTTCACGTAAAAATGGACCTCTTCCATTAATTTTAGTGTGAGATTTAGTCATCCTGATCTTGGTGGAGGTGGGAGACGGGACCGTTCTGCAAGGCTTTGTGAAGGCTGGGGTGTAAAGAATGGGTGTTGGAGTGGGGATTTCAGATTCAGGGCCAAATGCAGTAAGTGCACAGGGAGATGTAGAGTAGTCTCCTTTGATCATAGTCCCCCAATCCATCCATGACCACAGACTTGGAGCTATGGCTAGAGCAGCCCTGGGAAGTGCTCTAGCCATCATTCCTTGGCCATAGAGGTATGGGAGGAGCTAGAAGTGCCAGGGCCAGAGTCCCGCTATTCAGGGAGCAAGGTGAAAGAAGCAGGCGGCAGTCAGAACTTGACACCCAGCTAGGGGCCAATAGCCCAGTCAGAGTATTTCCTAGATAAGAAGCAACCAAATCCCTCTCCCAGGCTAGAGCAACCACAGCCCTCCACCTAACCCAGGAGGATTGCACAAGGAACAATAATTAGAGTCTCAAGAAGCACCAGAGTTATCTGGACGCCAACCCAGGAAGATGTCAGAGACTGCCAGGAGTATAGCAATTACTTTATTCCGAAAGCTTGTTCTGTGCTACAGCCCTGTTAGTTTTAAGTTTTGGTAATCAGGACATATATTGTCATGTATGTAAAAAAAAGTTATCTATAATCACATGTATGTAAACTAGGGCACTAAGTATTTTGCATATAATTTTCAGATTTCTGAACCTTCAGCCTTAAGAGGAGTTGGTCAGGGTTCCAACTGGGATGAGCAGTGTCCGTTTATAGCAGAGCCATGTCAGAACAATACCAGAAGGCCCTTCTTCAATGAGCGTTTGCAGACATGCCCACTTTTGGCACTGTACTAAGCTATGTCACCCTGTCCCATAATGAAGTTGTGGACAGTTTGTGTCCCTATACTCCAGATTCCTGACTGAGTTCAGGGAATTGTGCTGCTATTTACGCTGGCATAAATTCCTGGTTAATTTTTACCTCTACCATCATAGCTCAACCTTTAAACAGACGCTACCTGTACCCAGCGATGAGCTGCCAAAATCTTAACAACCGGTTCCCTCCTCACCCCACGAGAGGGTCGTTGCTCACCCCTGTCCCCCAGGACTCCTGCCACATCCAACCCCCCTGCTTTCCTTGACGCCCTCACCCAGGACCCCTGCCCCATCCACCCCCCTCCTCTGTTCCCTGACTGCCCCCAGAACCAGGCAAGAGGGTCTCATGCGCCACCGTAGTGAGTGCCCACCCTGCCCCTAAGAAACAGAGGGACCTGCCGGGGGGCGAGGTGGAGAGTCCCGGCAATGCTTACCTGGGGCAGCTCCCGGGAAGCATCCGACAGGTCCCTCTGGCTCCTAGGGGCAGGGTGGCAGGGCAGGGTAGCTCCGGGGCTGGAGAACCCACAGGGAAAATTTGGTGGGTGCAGAGTACCCACCAGCAGCTCCCCGCCCAGCCCCAGCTCACCTCATCTCCGCTCTGCCTCCTCCCCTTAACGTGCCGCCCCTCTCTGCCTCTCTGCCCCCCACCCCGGCTTCCCACGAATCAGCTGTTTGAGCGGGAAGCCTGGGAGGGCTGAGAAGCTGGAGGCGGCTTCGCACTCAGGCCCAGGGAGGTGGAGGCGAGGAGGGGTGGGGAGCGGTTCCCCTGCGCGCCCCCTGGGTTACCTGTGGTGGCGCGGGCAGCCCTCCTCATGCTCCCCCGCTCCAGCTCACCTCTGTCTCCTTGGGCCTGAGCGCGAAGCCACACCTGCTTCTCAGCCAGCCCCAGCTTCCCGCGCGAACAGCTGATTCGTGGGAAGCCGGGGTGAGGGGGCGGAGAAGCAGAGCGGAGCGGCGCGTTCAGGGGAGGAGGCGGAGCAGAGGTTAGGTGAGCTGGGGCTGGGGGCAGGACGGGGAGCTGCCGGTGGGTGCTCTGCACCCACCAAATTTTCCCCTTGGGTGCTCCAGCCTATGGAGTCAGCACCTAAGGTGCCACTTTTGGCCGGTTGTTAAATTTAGAAGCCCTTTTAGAACCGGTTGTCCCCCATGGAACAACCGGTTCTAAAAGGACTTCTAAATTTAACAACCGGTTCCAGTGAACTGGTGCGAACTGGCTGCAGCTTACCACTGCCTGTACCATATGACCAAATGGGAGATACAGAAGTCTTTCAGAAAAAACTACCCCCTTTACTAACTGTGCTATGCCAGTGAAAGATGTTGAATAAAGGAAAGGTATATAACAACATTTAGAAAAAAATAGATCCTTTAAATCTTAAATTGCCATTGTCAGCAGAGCAAACAATTGAGTACAGTTCTAAGTAACATAAAATACAAAAATTAATAGCATTGCATTAACTGAGTTTTTTTCTTGGTAGTAAATGCCATAAGTAATTTTTATGTTACATTGTGGCAGGCTTGTGCTAGCATAAATAGTTACTGAATTGGAGCACAGATTCATATATTATAATATATTATAATTGCTGGTACACACAAAACACTCATTAATGTTTAATAGACTCTGGAGATCCCGAGCTCTCTTGACTGTTTTATAAAGACATACAGAAAATAATTGGTGTCCAAACTGCTGCTCAAATTTGATATCATGGGATACTCATTTAGGGTCTTCATTATACTGAAGTGGGTAGTGTTTAGAAAAAAAATGTATATTTTCTACTACAATAAATGTGAGTTCATGACTGCATGCAGTGTTGATATAGCCATGTAGGTCCCAGTATATTAGAGAGACGAGGTGGGTGAGGTCATATCTTCTATTGGACCAACTTCTGTTGGGGAGAGAGACAAGCTTTTGAGCCATACAGAGCTCTTCTTGGTCCAATAGAAGATATTACCTCACCCACAGGTCATAGATTTCAGAGTAACAGCCGTGTTAGTCTGTATTCGCAAAAAGAAAAGGAGGACTTGTGGCACCTTAGAGACTAACCAATTTATTTGAGCATGAGCTTTCGTGAGCTACAGCTCACTTCATCGGATGCATCGCATCCACAGGTCATTGTTTGTTAAACTTATTATGTGGAGAGTTTCCTTGGTTGACAAAAGATTAAAGAGGCCATGCAAGAATTGCCTAAGCAGTCACTGTTTTCTTCAGTGCCCTGTTCCCCCTCCCCCCATTGAGATGGATCTCAGGCCCATGAAGCTCAGGCTGCTCTTACCCGTTCCTTCCCGCTTGCTAGTTAAAGAAAGAAAAACACTCTTTTCCCCTTCCAGCTCAAAACTTTGCTTGCTATGGGCAAGGGACCTTACTGTTTGTCCATATGACTAGACGTGCCCCTCAGTCCCATTTTCCATTGCTTCTTCATCAGTCTCCCTGAAAAAAAATACATAGATTACCCTGTCTTCTGCTGCCCAATAAAATCTCAGTCAGAACCTTGTAAAAGAAAAGGTTCAACGTCGAGTGGGATTAAATTAGGGATGGGTTAAATGAGAATGAGCTAAATTCCAGAATTTGAGACTAGTGAAGAGTGAACTTTCTTTGAGGATAGAAATGTTCTAGATAAACTCCCAATGTCCATTATCATTATATTGGTGCATTTCCTGGTTTTCTTGGGACCAGAAGCCAAGTGGTCCTTTTAGCATTTCCCATTAAAATATTGTGTTAAAAAGAAAATATAAAAATATTTATCTTTTAAACGTTGGAGTCTTTTGAGGGGATGAGGAAAGTTGTTTAGATAATAAGTTACAGCATTAGGGGCTTGATCCTCCTCCCCTTGAAATCAATGGCAAAACACCAGTTGGCATCATGGAGTCAGGATCAGGCCCTTAGTTTCTATATTTATAGAGTAAATAAGTTTGGTGTGTTTGGGCTGTACTGTTTTTTTTTCTGGGTCTCTGTACAGAAAGACCTGGCAATATTCTTCTCTCAAATATTTCAGCCTGTGCTATATGATCTGACATCCAGATCCAAATCAGTTCCGTTACATGAGCTGGGTGAAAACAGTTTTCTATTGGGGTGGTAAAGGGGGGGAAGCGGCAAGGGCTTTCTACTTGCCTAAACAACGAATGAAGGGCTGGGCTTCATAGACTTTGTTGTATTGATAACTTGCTTAGTGCTTTCTTGTCTGATTTATCAAACGTTGGTATGCTCCCCAATTACTTGTGCAAGCAGTGCACTCTTTAAAAAGAACATAATTATTTTTTAAAGAAAACCATAAAGATATCATACAATGGGACCTGCAGTATTGGTATTAATTGAATAATTAATACTAATCATGATGCCATGGAGATGTACCATAAGCACAACATAAAACCAAAAATTGGTATTTAAGAAGGGAAACATTTAAGGATTTATACAAAGACAACCACCCTATTTTTAAATTAAGCTCTGTAATAAAATATTTATCAGATTTATATGTTGAAGAATGAGGAGCGCAAGTAGTAGTTTCTCACTCATGATCACTAGCAGAAAGTGATGGTCTAAGTTTGGTAGCTTGGCCAACCACAGCCATTATGTTGCATTAGGCACTCTGATCTCTAGCCTTTAACACTGTGGGCTTTTAAAAATATATAATTGTTTTAAAGCAGGGCACGCTGTTGGCCAAACTCAGAGGTGATGCCTGAGGTGGTTTAAGTTAAACTTCTTTACTGTCAGTTAGACTCCATTTTATCTACTTAAACCCAATTACACGACATGTTGATGTTTAAATCCTGCAATGAGAACCCATGTGCAGACCATTGACCTTAAGTCTCTGCCCAAGTCTGGGGGTCCACCTGTATGGTGCTTATTGTAGGACTGGAGCCTGAGTTAATATCAAAGGGACCATGTGTGCTATATGTAGGGATAATAAAACTCACTAATTGCTGGAAAATTATCCAGATGAGAGGAGAAATCCTGGCTTCATTGAAGTCAGTGCCAAAACTCCCATTGGCTTCAACAGGGCCATGATTTCATCTACAGACTCTTGGATGTCTCTTGTCTTGAACTCAACTCTCATCTTATCACTTTTGCAAATTAAGTCACTTTTTAAAGATTTTAGCAAGATCATTACCCCCAAGCAGGAGGCTCAGGCATGACAATTATAAACACAGGCTGTAGGTCTGTTCTTGAGAGGGGTTGAGGAGCTGCAATTTGCTCTGATTTGATAGACTTTATTGGGCATTGTGGACGCTCAGACACTATCAGGACCAGACCCCAATTTTCAGATATATTTGACAGTCTCTTCATAGAAATACTTTCTGTCTTATGCAAGTTCTAACCCAATGAGTCTAAGAAAGATCTCTGAACTGGGTTTTCTTTTAAAGCCTGAAAACTACTTGGATAGTGGGTAGTTATAACAATCTTGCTTGGACTGGATTGTCTGCAGTTCTGTAAATACAGCTATTGCTTCTCTTCCCCTCTTGCTCCCCATGACTTTTCTATGAGGTGTTAAAATCACTTTAATCACTATGAGGTCTTACTGATTAACCTATGAGCTCCTATCTTTATTAATCATAGCTTACAAAAATTGCTTCACTAGAGGCCTTTGACTATAAGGAATGCCTTATACATAAAGAAGTACTTTTTTAAAAAGAGCCAGTCTTGTTGCTGTTGATGGCAGAGTTGTTTATGATGGCTGTGAGGGCCAGATTCCCTTCTTTATGGTATAGGAAGCCCAGGATGGTATGGCTACTAATATCCCAAACAGCAGTTTCCTCTAAAGGTAGTTTGTGTACTTAGGCTAGATTGTGTGAGGAGAATTTATCGTACATGTGGGTCAGTACATAGCAACACTATCCTAGGATCACACCAGGGAAGGATTTGTGTCTGAGCATCACAATTTAATCCCTGATTTTCCCCCTTGTTCTGGGAGTGGGAATCTGGTCTATCCAGTAGAAGATTACTTCCACCTCCATGCCACTTCAGCTCTGCTGAGCAGCATGTTGAGTGGGAGGAGACAAGGCTTCATCTAATCCCTGGTTCTGGCCCACCTGTGTGGGAGGAGGAGTAACAGCTTCATGGAGGCTACTCTTTCACTCCCATCCTCATCCCTCATGCTGTGAGATGTGATGCAGGTAGTCTGAAGAGGGGGGTGGGCATGTAGGTCAAGAGACCATCTTGGCCTTAGAGCATGTTTGAAAAGCTCTCTGAAGTCCTCTGATTAAATACACCATGTGAATTCAGATTCTTCTTAACTGTAGTGGGTAGTGATGAGTTTCGGAGCACTGGAAATTTGAGAATCTCTCGTATTATTTGGGGGATAGCAAACTTGTCTTCCCCTCCGATCCAGTTGCATATTGTTTTAAGAGGGTTTTAATTAAAATTAATGCATAGTTTTTGGAGCTAAATAAAAGCCTGTACCTACAAAATTATTGCAGGCATAAATGGATACTTTATATTGTATTTATTTTTTCATTGGGTTGTTTCTCTCTCCCTCTCTGTTTCTCTGTGTCTCTATCTGTTTTTCATTTTCCTTGCTCTCTCTCCCATTCTTTGCCCTGTTTTTCCATGAGATTATTTCTTCCCATTTTCTTTTCCTTTCTTTGCAGTTTCTCATAGCTGAATGCAAACCCAATATTGATGGGGTCATCTGAAACTGTCAAATCCTAATTTTGGTCTGGCTTCAAATTAGGCAAAATTAATTGCCTGATCCAATCAAACAATTATCCATTGATTGGCAATCTTCTCTGATTTAAACATCAACATAAATACTATACACCTTTGGGAGACTAGGACCCTGACCATTCTGTGTTAGTTGGGCTAGTTGGTGAAGATAAGATATCATGACTAGTTAAGAGTCCCTATCCTCTGAAAAAAGTTTAAACTGTCAGGCTTTCAAGTGCAGGGTAAGGTGGCAATATCAAGAACAAATAGCTACCTAAAGTACTTAACAGACCAAGTGTATATCACTTCATCAGAAAATTCTGGTGTATTCATTACCTGGGTCAAGGAAGAGTATAAATTTAGTAACTGTGCACTGAAATTTTTCGTTGGTTTGAATCTTTAAGTGTGACTCTGATTTTAAGTTCTGTCCTTGAAAATCTGTGTGTCCTTTCCTACTCCACTAGAGCATCAAAGGTCTCCTGACCAAATAGGCATTACTATGGCTTGGTAGATTTCTACTCTTTCTGGGAAGCTTACTTGAAGTTGTGGTGGTGAAGAAATCATACGGAAACTTTTACCTACTGTTTGATAAGCTGCCCCATAGCTTGGTTCTCAGTCAGTGTTAGTACAGCCAAAACATTCCTAACTTATTAAATCTGGTGAAGCATTTCTGAAGTTGGGTGTGTTTTAGGATGATTAGTCAAAGTGCATCCCTTGATTTAATGAAGGTGAGATGGTGTGAACTCTAAACTATGAACTCCACTTCATATTCAAATATAAAGCTTCACCTCATCACTTAACAAATTCTATTAATCTTCTGCTGGCAACCCTTACACTTCAAGAGGCTCTAATAGGAAAACGTTGTTTGCTTTTGCCAATTTTAACCAAACTTATCTGAGCTTCTTGCATCTATAAAGTTCAGCTGATAAGCTTGACTAGCTATTCTTGTGAAAGTTTTAGCAGGAACCAAGAAATCCAGAGACATGCAAAAATCGAAAATAGGAAACTTATCTTAAATTAAACTTTTTGAAAGTTTAAGGGTTATGTTTGAGTTGAACAAAGGTGTGAAACCATTCTGAATGTATCCATTTACCCCCCTTTGCCTCAGAACTACCCTAATTATTCCATTGTGGGGAGTTTCCCATTTAGAATCAGACTCATGAATGCATCTGTATTTATATTCATTGATCTGGCTTATCAATCTAGACAGCTGTCTGTTGTTGACAGAGGTTAAAGGGTGAGAAACATTTTTTTGAGGGATAGGGAAGCCTTGCAGGTTCTCATGTTCTTTCATGATTGAAGCTGTTATTTGTTAAAAAGGAGGGAGATTGATACAGCAGAAGTGGATAACATTTGGGCTATTAAAGCAAGGCACTAGATGCCTTTTTAGATGTGTCAAACTAACCTATTGGCTACAGTGGTACCCCTGATCTGGATTATCATGGTAATTAGTGGTGCAGGCAAGGAATTACCTGAGCCACCCACAGGTCAGAGAATGAGCAACTTTAATATCTTTTGAATTCTTCTTGCTCATATTTGTTTTATCATAATTATGACTACTGAGCTCTCAAATGTACTGAGGTGAGGGAAACCAAACTGAAAACAACAATACAGTAGCCAGCAGCCATTCCTCACAACTGTTTCCCAAACCCACTTAAAAATAGAGATGAATGCAGGTGAAACTCTTATATCACAGCCTGGGCCCTGGCTGTATAAGATTACTTTTCCACAATATAAGGTGCATAAGTGCCTTTTCATCGTACGAAGAAAGCATGCCCACTGGCAAATGAATCATATTATAAAAATTGATTGTATCCCAAAAGGGAAAAATGTTATTGAAGATCCAATGGCCTGGGATGATACACCATTGATCACTGTAAGAAATACTTCCAGAAACTGGTTTTAATCTTTCCGCCAGAGCATTAGCAATTATTCTTTAGCCCATGGTGAGTAATGACTTGAGCTTCCCAGTTTCTCAATCGATAAAACATTTACCCTACCGCTACAAATGTGCTCTTCGCTTAGACAAGCAGAATTTTTCTTCCAATTACTCTTTTTTTAGTGTGACCTCATAAAATATTTTTGAACATCTTTCAAGGCTTTTTAAAGAAGAGGAACAATACTTTTCCTCCCTTTCTTCATTCTGTTTTGAGAAATAAGTCATTAAGCTTTCATAGGGCTGAGGCTCTTGTTATACTGCATATTGGATGCCTTCCACTATGTCCTCCAAAACTCACTGCTCATATGTCTGACATCGTACATGAAAAGTGATCAGAAAAGATACTAACTTCTTCCCCAAAGAGTTTTTATATTTTGTAAACAAGTACAAAAGCTGCCCCCAAAACGAAAAGATGCTGAACTGTTCTTGCATCTTTGCTGTAGCACTCACAAAAGTATAGCTGTGACAATCACAAAGCAGAGCGTTAGTAGGTTAATAAATATCTGTGCAGCAAATCAAATATGCTGGGACACAAAGATGGACGCTCATAAATGCCCTTTGATTATTGGAAAGTTAGTGTGCAATCTAGTTTTCCTTCCCAAGAGATTACATCATATCTCTCTCTGTATGAAAAACATACACATGTCTAACGTAAAACTTAACAACCATTATTTCACATTCTATCTGCCTGGAACAAAGTGCATTTTAGTACATTTATTAGATGCTTTAACTCTCTGATTTGCACAGTGGAATTTGAGATTCTAAAAGTGAGCCTGTTTCTTGCAAGCTTCTGAAAAGGTGACTGAAGGAAGAAATTTCACAGCAGAGACTTCCATGGGGGGCAGGGGAGTTGAATAGGAAACAGTATCTTTGGTACAGAATCCTAATGGTACCTAAATATGGAGGGGAGGTGGGAGCAGGAATTAAAACAGAAGGAAATGGAGCGTGACTCAAATGTCTTGTATCCAGAAATAATGGGCCAAACCCTCAGCTAGTGTAAGGCAGAGTAGCTCCATTGACTTAAGTGACTTGAAACAGCTGAGGATCTGGCCCAACAAGCAATAGTCATAATAATACATCATCTACCCTTCCTGTTGCAGTAATAGTGCCGTACTCAATCTTTCCATGCTCAGGATGGCAAAGGTGCAGTAAGTGCTTGTAGGAAATTGGCAGGAAAGAGTATCAAGGGGAAAATAACTTCTGAAAATGAAAGTGCAAGTAATGACCCTGCCATCCTTCCCCCTCTAATCTACCTCTGGGTTTTTTTGTTTTGGTTTTGTTTTTTTGGGGGTGGGAGGATATGATTTTTGGATGGAATGAAGGACGAGGAAGCAGGAGCCACACTTGGCTACTAGAAACCAGCCAACCAACCACTGCAAAAATGTGAATTACCTAAATCATCAGCATCAGGTTAGTGGCTTACTGATGCAAAACTCTTACATGAAGGAGCTGAAACTACTCATATTTAACAAAACTAGGACACTTTATTTATGTCCTTGGTTGTTCTAACAGCTCATTTTCATAAATAATGAGCAGTAAGGAGTATGTGCTTCAGGCTAATCTTCTATATGGCTGATATAATTTATTTATATAAAAACATTAACATTTACTGTCCTACACAGACACTTATGGGTGGTGAGATGTCATAAATACCATCACCTATAAGCTAGTCAAGCATGGCATATTTCTCTTTCTATGGTGACTTCTTGATTGCTTAAGACAAGTTTCACTGGATATAGTGTTGTATAAATAGAACTGAAATCTGTTTATATAACACCAAGATGGAAGGAACAAAGACTGAGTATAAAAGTTAAGTAATTGATCATTCACGTTTTCACTTGCAGGATGCTATATAATTCAAAGATGTTTTCCGTGAGTGTCTCTCTATTTCCTTGTGTGGAGGCTGTGTCCGTTATTCCTCTTGGGAAATTTCTGATTCTAGGCTGGTTGGATTTGGTGTGGCATTGAATTGAAAGTGCACTCAGGTTAGCACCTAGAGTCTATTTTTAAACTGTAACCTCTATTTTGTAACTGTAACTGTGACTCAAGTGTTCTCAGAATATTGTTCCCCTTTGTGACTCCGTTACATTCCAGCAAAGGGATTTGGATTGTTCGTACTTACTGCAGTGTTTTATCTGGTGCAATTACAGTAGTTCAGTTGTGTCATAAGTGTGGCCCTTGGGCCAAACAGAACCCATAGAATTCAACAAGGTGATTCTTTTCTGCCCTCATATTTGTTATAGAGATGTGACCCATTGCGACAACAGTGATTTATTTGTTTTGACTCAAGTGGCCTGAAACATGCGCTCTTGGCAAGCTGTTTTGGCCCTGCTGATGAGTTTCCACCTCTGAACTTCCCAAAGTTTTGGGTTCATGTGAGTTCATATGCCAAAGAAACCTAAATCTAAAACTAACCATCCCCTGCTACCCACTCATCCATATCAGTGGAACAAGTTAGCTGCTGGACCCTATTCAGCAGCCACAGCAGGATAAGAAAACACTTTGCTCTCACTGCTGCTCCTTAAAAAGCCCTCTGTCTTGCTCCATGGCTGCTGTGCTACACAATATGTACTATGAGTCATTTGTAAACACTGATAAGGAAACCTATTCTTACCTTGCTAACCTGAAGGCTGAAGATCATACAAAGGGTGAGGTTGGCTTAGCTAGCTATTTCCAAAGCATTGGGGAAGAGTGGAGTTATGAAAGCCCACTGTTTTTTTTCTCACACAGAAGATACCTCTAGATAAGAAAGTGGTATCCTACGGTCTCTTTGAGAGAGAGGTGGTGTGACTATACCAGAACGGGATGTCCCATCCCACCCTTTCTTTGTCTACATGGAGACTCAGTGTGCTGCAACCTGGGGTGTAAATCTACAGCTCACTAGTATGCTGTACACTAAATTGCTGTGTGGACCCTGCTGCCAGACACTGAAAGTTCCACAGTGTGCTTGAATGTACTGCTTTTTCCATCTTCTCCGGTGTTCAGTGGTATAAGATTTGATGTAAAAGTCTCATACAGGTCTAGGTAGAGCCAACAGTTGGAGCTCATAAGAACCACAATTTCAACAAAAATCACCATCCTCTTAATAGTTTATTAAAAAATCTTCACATTTGCTAAGAGATGGGCAAGGCAATAGAATAACGAATGAAAGTTTTCCATATACAATGTATAAAATCCTCATGTTTTATTCTGATAGGTGAACTGAATTGTAACCTTCATGTTGTTTTTGCTATCTTAGTGACAGTCCTGAGTTCGATAATGAATTACACTTTCACTGGAGTTCCAGTTACATATCTGATCACGTTGGGCTGTTTGAAAATGCCTGCTTCAGGTATACCAAAATATACCTATCAGGTTGGTCAGCTGAAGTTCAGTGAATTCATTTTGTCAAATATCTGTATCTCAATACCCTAATTAAAGCTGCCACTAACAGGGTGTCTTCAGAGGTTCAATGTGTATGAGCTCTCTGTCCAAATCCTTCAAGTGTGAGTTAATGCATGTTTCTCTGCATCTGCTTGCAATATTTTAACTTGCTGGCTTAACAGGTTTTAAGTATTGACACTGTGAGAAGCTTCAGTAGAAAGAATGAGAACTTAGACTTAGAAGAGCATAAATTCTGGCCTTTAGATGGCAGTGTATACCTGTTGAAAATTACTTTTTACCACCAGAGGGTGAATCTGTAAAGCAGAAACAATTTCTACAGTAAAACTCAACTGCGGTTGTCTTATAAAGCTAAAATAAAATGGAGATCTACAACCTTATCAGGGTTCCACTGTTGATATTTGGCTGTGGAAAACAATGAAGTTGCCATGCAGAACATTGGCAAAGAGTCCTGTGGCACCTTATAGACTAACAGACGTATTGGAGCATGAGCTTTCATGGGTGAATATCCACTTCGTCGGATGTATGTAGTGGAAATTTCCAGAGGTAGGTATAAATATGCAAGCAAGAATCAGGCTAGGGATAACGAGGTTAGTTCAATCAGGGAGGATGAGGCCCTCTTCCAGCAGTTGAGGTGTGAACACCAAGGGAGGAGAAACTGCTTTTGTAGTTGGCTAGCCATTCACGCTCTTTGTTTAATCCCGAGCTGATGGTGTCAAATTTGCAAATGAACTGAAGCTCAGCAGTTTCTCTTTGAAGTCTGGTCCTGAAGTTTTTTTGCTGCAGGATGGCTACCTTTAAATCTGCTCTCGTGTGTCCAGAGAGATTGAAGTGTTCTCCTACAGGTTTTTGTATATTGCCATTCCTAATATCTGATTTGTGTCCATTTATCCTTTTACGTAGGGACACAAATCATTTGCAAATTTGACACCATCAGCTCAGGATTAAACAAAGACTGTGAATGGCTAGCCAACTATAAAAGCAGTTTCTCCTCCCTTGGTGCTCACACCTCAACTGCTGGAAGAGGGCCTCATCCTCCCTGATTGAACTAACCTCGTTATCCCTAGCCTGATTCTTGCTTGCATACTTATACCTACCTCTGGAAATTTCCACTACATACATCTGACGAAGCGGATATTCACCCACGAGAGCTCATGCTCCAATACGTCTGTTAGTCTATAAGGTGCCACAGGACTCTTAGCCACTTTTACAGATCCAGACTAATACGGCTACCCCTCTGAAGCTATGCAGAACATTATATTTTTAAAAGTGTTGAAAAGAATATTAATGTTTAGGCATGGACTCATCAAAGTAAAGAGATCTTTTTAGCTTTGCTCTACTCCTTTGTGCAAAGGTAGTGCAAAGATCTCACAAAAATTCATCTGACCTTTGTGTACTGTAATAACTAGATGCCATGGCCAAATTTCATCCTGAGACACACACACTGTCTCATTGATTTCAGTGGGAGATATGTGCATGTATTGGTGGGCAGAAATTGGACCCAGGGGGTTATTCAATGGCAGAAAGGTAGCCCTATGCCTGAACTTTCTTATGAATGTCAGAATTTGGGTGGCTAATTCTTTAAGTCATTCTTCCTTTTACCGATTAATTTGTAGTGTATATGTATATTGTCTTTTTGTAAAAAGGCATGTGGCATATTATAAACAATGACATTTTGTTGTATATTCATACCTCTGTGGGTTAATCAGTAGTTCCCAGATTAGGTAGAAAATTAGCAAGACAATAAAAATGGCTCAGTAATCAAGTAAGCTTGATATTTACATAGTGTATGAGTCAAATTATGCTCTTAGTTCCTATGCACTACAATGTTTGGCACAATAAAGATATAGAGACACCTGGAGAAACTCTGTTAAATTAGTGGAATAGCACAGATGCACTTGAGAGCAGAATTTGTTTCAACATCTCCACGAAAAAAAAGCATATTGATTTGTTCTGCTTAGAATAGCACGTCTTTTAAATAAGACTTAGCCTAAAGAAGGTTAAGGATGATATTTTATCATAAACAAGTGTTTGATTCCTGTGAGATTTCTTTTTTACGTTATGCTTCCTCTTAGTGGTACAGAAGGGAATTACTGTTTTTGTGTATCACTTTGCCAGCTGTTACATATTACTTTCAGATCTACATATAATCCCAAAGAAATATCTTAGCTCCTAAATACATCAGTGTTTTAATGTACTCACACACATCAGTAATTATTTAGTTGACTTATCAATTCACGTAAATTGGCCCAGGAATAATGGAAGCTAAATACACAATTCTTGAATGAAAATTGACTCAACTAATCTGTAAGAGCCATTGAATGCCATCTTTTGTGCAAATATTTTATCCTGCACACAACTGGGTGTTTATATATGCATACACTTTGGTATACCTGTCTATGTACTTGAGCTAATTTATTTATTCACTTAGACCCTGCTCCTATGCACATTGATGTGAATGGCAAAGCTCCCATTTGACTTCAATGATAAAGGGTTAGAGCCGTAAGCGTTCAGCTTGCTCCTGTTGAAGTCAATGGTAAGACTCTCATTGACTGTGATGGAAGCTCTGCTAAGAAGTGCTAAGCACTTGTGTGAATCAGGCCATTTATTTAGGCACCTGTGATTGAACACAGGACCCTAGCTTTAGGAACCTCTATTTGAAAATTTCAGGCAAGTAGTGTGAGCTAGGGAACGGAGAGGGAGTTGAATTTAGATGCTACTTCCAGCTCTACCACTTGCTTGCTGGGTGACCTTGGGGAAGTCACTCTCTGTGCCTATCTTTCTGCTCCCACCTTTTGTCTGTCTTGTCTATTTATAGTGTAAGCTCTGTGGTGAAGGGAACTCTCTCCCCATCTATTTTTACAGCACCTACTACAGTTGGGTCCTTTATGTGATAAAATCGTAGAAATCGTAGGGCTTTCAGGGACCATGAGAGATCATCTAGTCTGTCTCCCTGTACTGGGGCAGGACCATATATACCTAGACCATCCCTGAGAGGTGTTTGTCTAACCTGTTCTTCAAAACCTCCAGCAACGGTAACCTGTTCCAGTGCTTAACTATTCTCATAGTTAGAAAGTTTCTTCCTAATAGCTAACCTTAATCTCCCTTGCTGCAGATGAAGCTGATTACTGAAGGTAGGACAAGAAGTAGACATTGAGAACAACTGATCACCATCCTCTTTGTAACAGCATTTAACATATTTGAGGTCCTCCCCTCAGTCTTCTCTTGTCAAGACTAAACATGCCCTGTTTTTTTAACATTTCCTCATAGGCCAGGTTTCTAAACCTTTTATCATTTTTGTTGTTCTCCTCTGTGGACTCTCTCCAGTTTTGTCCACTCTGAGAATTGGACACAATACTCCAGCTGAGTAGAGCAGAGCAGGTACCTCCCGTGTCCTACATACAACACTCCTGTTAATACACCCCCGAATGATATTACACTATTGGCTCATGTTCAGTATGTTTTTTTCAACCAGTTGTGCACCCACCTTACAATAATTTTATCTATGCTTCAACACAAATAATGATAACATTTCAAAAGTGCTGAGCTCACACAAGCTCCCATTAACTTCAGTGGCTACTGGGAGATCAGTACTTATGAAAACTAGGTCCCTTATTAAGGCTTCTAACTTTAGGTGCCCAGTTTGGATAATCTTGGCTTTAATCACTTGCCATCCTGCTCCTTTGTAGGAAAGGATTCTTTCATATAGCTTTGACTGTACATGGTTTTGGACACTTGGGACCTAATTCTGGATTGGTTACCCGCATTGAGTCAGGACTGTAGAGTCAGGCCATTATGGATTCCTAATATGTTTGCATTAAGATTTACATAGTGACACCAAAAAGCCCCAGAGGAATCCAGGTTCAAACAGAATTCAAACTTAAGTGTCCAGACAACTGAGTTTTTATAAACGTTATCTTTTGTCAGCACCTTTCTCTGCAGATCTAAACTTTTACTAGTTAGGAAATACCAATAATATTTTTCTTTTAATTAGTAAATATTTTTTGTGGATATGCTCTGACCAGATTGGAAACATAAAGGGAATCATGAATATTAAGTGACTCCTCCCGGGTCACTGAAATCTGAACTTGCAACAGAGCTCACTTCTCATGTGACCTACAAAAATATAAACTTTATTTTAATAAGGAGAAATGTTTTTAACTCAATTTACACTACAGTGCTTTAAAATATTACAGCATAAATTCAGCTGTAAAAGAACAGCATTTAATAAATCACAGAGGATTTTTTTTTCTTTCATTTTGGCACCGTAACATTGCATTCACATTATTGCCTCCTATTCAGCTATACCCGAATGGATATTATAGACTAGCATACATCTGCTTAACATCATCTGAAAACAAACAGAGCTGCTATTTGCAATTTTAAGCCTGAGAAGAACTGCTAAATTGAGGAAAGGCAACTCAAAGTGATAGGGCATTTCATTATGGGGAGAAATGCAGAATGCAGTCTGACTCACCTACTATAATGTGGACCAAACTATAGTGTACTTATGGGATCTTATACACCTACTGCCCCAACATTGTATGCGCCACAATATTCTGAAAGCACACACTTCCCATGGTCACACAAACAAGTTTCATGTTTTGCAATATTGTGCCTGTCCCTGGAAGGTGGGCAGTCCCTGTAAAGAAAAAAGATATGGATATTTTGTTTGTGTAATAGCCTGCCTCATACTCACTGAGATCTTATTTTTCAGAGGATATCTATTCTTTAGACAGAGCAAATGAAGCAAGTAGCTACGTACCTGCAGTATCCATGAACTGGCAGGCAGTGCACTTTTAACTGATAGCCCGTGGGGCCAGCAGGGTGGTGCTTTGATTATGTACATGTATGTTTTGACTAAGTACATATTGGCTTTCTGGGAATCATTTTGTGTACTTTTAAGGATAAACATGCCTGGACTGGAAACGTGCAAGCACATCCATGTGCTTACATTTAAAGTAAAAGTGATGTGAAAATTATTCAGAATATCTGAACACAAACATATACAAGGAAATATAGCTTACTGCAGAAAGAGTCCTTAACGATGCTCCATAATGAAACATTTGAATTTTGTTTAAGTTCAGTTTTATGTTGATCCTTCCCTAAGGGAAGCAAGAACAAAGGCAGGTATATCTGTTACTTCTGTGCATCTCGTACCGAGCCAGCTATTTGCTGACGTAAGTGCTATAAATTTTGACTCTTACCACAGTGATCAAAGCCAAATGAAAAACCAGTGCAATATAAGGAAGAGGAGTTTCATATTCTACAACAGTTTATAGGAGTTTGAGAGACTTTCAGAAAAGTGCAAGGTAGGTGCATTTCGTGAGGCCTCAGTTTAGCAAAAGTCCTGTGGCACATGAGTAATCCCAATGACATGGATAGGACGATTCATTTGCTTACCTTTAAGCACATGTTTAAGTGATTTGCCCTTGTTATTATACATAGGGCTTACCTCTTTCCCCCCACCCTCCCCAAAAAACATTTAGCAAGGTGTTTCATTTGCAAAAAGTGAAGCTGAATGCAGATTAAGTTGAGCAAGTGGAACTATTAAACTCTGTCTGAGTTGCTTTTAGCCTAACTCCCTATGTTCCCTGTTGATATGTCTGAGTTGCTTTTAGCCTAACTCCCTATGTTCCCTGTTTTCCTGGTGTCCTTTCAATAATAGTCCCTCCAGGGACCGTGGGCCCTCTGATTCCAGTTCCATTGATTATGTTACACTTGGGAAAGCAACTTAGGGTGAGGATTGCATAAGCATTGTGCTTTTGATTACAAAAGAAAGTTTCTTTGATGAATAGTAATTTTCACCTTTTAGTTTCTTCTTTGCAAATACAGATATCTGATTTACCTACAAGTCTCATTCATTTGTACCTTGTACACGTTTTTGTAGTATTTGAAGAACTTTATCATTGGAAATAAACAGAGAAATTATTCTCCTTCATTGCAATAGTAAGGATAGAAAAAAGATGGATGTAAATTGAGATTAGAAATCTTGATCTTAAATCATTTTCCCACTCAGATTTAAGAGAATCTCATCTCCTGAGAGAAGTAAAATCAAAATCACTTGAAATCCTTCTGGTCGCTACCTGAGAAATATCTATGGTACTGGAGAAGGACTAGAAGTAGGATGTGACCCTGCAACTGGAAGAAGTGTGAGTTCTGGGTATAAGAGTGCTTGCAGGATCAGGTCTTATATTGAGTTCTGTCAAAAAGAAACAAATAAATAAAAACCAAACCAAAACCCAACCAAACAAAAAGCTTAAGAACAAATAGTCTGTGGCCAAGACCAAAAAAAGGGCTAGTGATTTTGGGTGTCTCCATTTTTTGGACTCCTAACTTGTGCTGATTTTTGGCAGGTGGTTAACTTCACAGCTCCTGCTGAACTCCTCTGAATTGTGGGTGCTCACTGCCTCTGAAAATTAGGCCCAAGATCTCAGTTTGGGCACTCAAAAAAGGAGACACTCAGCTAGTAGACACCTTTGAAAATATAGGATGAACTATGTTCATCCTTTCAAGGTCAGCTGTAATGTTAATTCCAGTCTTGCAAGGAGCTGAGTGCCCTGATCTTTCTTTCACTTCTAGGTGAGGTATATTGCTTTCTATGTCCCCCCTCTCTTCTGTGGAGTTATAATTAGATGTGTAAAAGCTGCTCATGTGTGGTATTTGAGTACTATAAAGCCAACGTAGACATCCAAATCTTCGTTGGCTCAAAGGGGGTGCGCTCCATCTTACCGGATAAAGCCTAGTTCATTGATTGTGTCTCTAGATGATACAGAAGGTGTTTTGTGAAAGAAGTGTATGTTTGCAACAGATTCTCTTTTTGTTTGTTTTTGGTTTTTATTTTAAATCACACATCAGTACAGAGTACATGTGCTAACCTTGTCGTGCGCTTGATTATCTCAGCTGCCAGGTCAATGAGAGCATAAAGCTCTTTCTCATTGTATAATCCTTCATTTCAGTAGCATTCTGCAAGAAGTCTCCAAAAAACAGTTGCAAATCATTTGAAAAAATGTGAGGCAAGGTAAAACGTGTGTGTGTGTGTGTGTGTGTGTTTTAGAGATTATCCCTATGAAAATGTGCTCTTTCTGCCTTTGTACTGTATTTACACAGAAACTATTCAGGCACATGTGTTTTCAAAGAAGTTGCAATTTCCTGTCAGATTTTTTGCAGATCCTTTCGAACAGCTGTAGACAGAAATCCAGCTACTCCTGCAATGAATGACCTTCAGTCTTTGGAACCTGGAGAATAAACAAACATTTATGCTACTGAGAAACCTTGCCATGGACATAATATTAACATTACTATGCATTACCCTCCTGTGACAGTTTATTAGAAACTAATCCTATTTCTACATAACAATTATGAGTGCTTGAAAACTGAAACATTTTTTATCATAAAGTCAATCCTTATAGGCACTTTAAGAGTTTGAAATGATAATGAGCTATTTCAACAATACAGATTACTTCAGGTAGAAATTGACAAAACATGATTTTCATTTTTGTGTGAACGTTTTGTTTTGACAATGTTTGTTTTACCTTTCAGGTCACTAGTTTCCATAAATTCCTTATGTCTTAGTAACACAGAGGATATTTTTAAACATAGCTCTTACATTGAAGTGTACATTAAATATTTGCTCAGCTGATTAAAACAGTTCTACATTTATTTAATGTTTGAAGAGTAAACAGTTTATTGAGAACTGAAATGTCTTTTTACACACACACACACACACACACACACACACACACACACACACACACACACACACACACACACACACACACCCTCTACATCTCATTAGAAGGGCCTCTGTTATGAGGTTGCTATAACAAGCCTACCAAGTATTAAAGATCATCAGATAAGTACTTTTTATAAGTACTTTAATCCTAGTACTATAGTTAGTAGATGGTACTAATGGTGGGACAGTAGAAGTGGTGGTAGGGCCTTTGGGAAGAAAATACTGTACTATATTTCAAATTAGCTGAAACATTATCTTACACACAAGGAAAAACAGTTTCGTGCTAATAACAGCTCAGATTTAGTCTCAACAGTAGCAGTCAGTGCCTTTTGCATTGTACCTTTAAGATGGGGTATTTTGACCAGAGAGAAACAGAAAAAACCCTCTAGATTATTAAGAAGAATAGCAAGCGCAGAGTTACTAATGATGTGAAGCTTAAATACTTATGTTGTTGTATATAGAAACTGACAGTTTTGAGGGAAACTTTCCCCTCCCAGATGTTACTTTTTAATAAAGAAAGGGGACTGGGATAGAGGAAGGTGGGTGAGTGGGGAAGGATTGCCTTTTGTCATGGTTTTAGGCGAGTGGGAGACATATTTGACTTAAAGTGCCTTCTGTACACACAGGCACATCATACATCATTTGAAAACTTATTATGTCTACTTTAAGATGAGGTATGATGTTGAGCTGTCAAGTGGTGCCATTAGCACAGAAACAGGGATAAACAATGACACCATGAACACATTAAAATGACCATTTTGAAATACCTGCATTCATTTCTGTTGGTTTAATGCTCTATGTATTATTTCAATACATAAAATTGGATTTCTTTATGACCTCAAAGCATCACAGCAACAATCTAAAGGGTAAAAAAAATCTAATAGTAAATTTGTACAGCTGTCATTGAAATGTAATAGCACTGGTTGACGTTTCTAGTCAGCATCGTTGTCTTGTTCATCATTATGATCTCTGGGTTACTGCAGTCTTTGTTGCCTGGGCAAATGGACAGTTCTGTGCAGGGAAGATTGTTCTGGCTACCGACACAGTTGATTGTGAAGTGACCCCTACAAATATTGACAAAAATAAGGTCTTGTCAAAGCTCAGATAGCATTGGGCCTTTGGCAAAAACAGGAAGTAGTTCATCCTAACCCCTAACATTTTTCCATCTGTATTGCAATGGTGATCTAAAGTCTGATTTACATATGTATGAAGACATCCAAATCTTTGTTTGCCAACATGCTCTTGACATGCTCTTCAAAACTGTCCTTATGTGGTGGGAGTTTGGCCAGTGATTTGTCCTTTTTTGATGACTAGATTGAGACGCAAACAATTCAGGTCCCTGTGGGTCTCCTTTTCTTTCTCACTGTGGTCATACAGTTCTGCCACCAATTTCCTTCCTGCAGAAATTGTGGTTTGTTGGTCACTCTCCCAATTTGGCAAGATCTCTGAAGTGGTAAGCTCCCTTTGTTTTGACAACATTAAACACAGAATTTTTTCCCTACTACCAAATAGGGATGACACAGAGTCACATCCTGTGAATGCATGTTCAGCAGGAAGTATGTTGCAGAAGTCAGGGGTGAGTGCATCACAAATTTTATACACAGGCATGAAGTGACACTTGTCAGTTGTGATGGTGCCTGTTTCAATCCACATATTATCTGTGTGTTTCATCTTTGGAAAATAGTGAACCACAAGGACCAAAACATGTGTTCCAGGTGACTTAATTACTATGGTTCCTTTGACAGCAAGAGACCCAAAAGCCATATTGCCACATACAGCATGCAGAAACATCCTTGTGTTTTGTTTCCTCTTGAGTACTATAGAGGTCTTGGGCTTCTTCAACACCTCTATTAGTGATGGACTTTGCTAATACACCACCGGAAAAGCCTCCAGCAAGAATGGGTGTTTGTACCGGATGTGCTCCTACACTCTCTGGTGCATTTTGAACCATATATTTATAGAGGAATTTTACAAGTGACTGCCTGTTGGAGGCAATGTTTAGAAATGTTTACTATGGAGGCACAGGACATCCACCAATCACCTGGTATGTCTTGTATCCAACCTTAGATACTGTCTGGCACTTTCTCTTTCTGCAGTTTTCACCGAGTTACTGTTTTCATACCTCTCAAAGACTTTGATTACAGAATTAGTATTGTCAAATCCTTTTAGGATCTGTGTTAGGTGCTCAGCAGCCTATTGGTCGAATGTGTGGGGTTTGTCTTCTTCCATAATTTGTATGAGAGGATGGCATTTCTGATGTACACTGCGGTTTCTTTGTTGCTGCTCTTAGCTCATGGATTCTTTCACCTTGAGCTTCAAGCTGATGTACTAATTCAGCTATGTCTGTTCTCGTTGCTTCATCAACATGGAAGAGGGACATAGGCACTGGTCTGTATTTGGTTAATAAGAACAGTTGCCATTGAAAGATCATCTCTGCATCTTGTTAAGGACAGGTCTCTGTGGAAAACAATTTCTGGACTGATAGCTACTCTGATTGTCCCTCCATTGTCAGACTTAAATTTGGTCATCTTGGCCATGTCAGCAAATATTTTGATGCCAGATTTATTGACTGGGATGGAGAAGCTGTGTCCCGTCAGAATCAAGGACACCTCTCAGATCTCTCCATTTGTTCATCCCCAAGATCTGCTATACTAAGTAGACTTTTGTACATCTGATGTTATCTGTATTCCAGTAGATATGTTGATAACCATCTCTGGGTGTGATTCAGGGTCCAGTGGGTTTACCAACCATGTCATCAACGGTATGATAAGAGCTGTAACTCACTTTTCATCCCCCTTCAGTATAAAGACAAGGAACTTGTTTGTGGACTTCATCTTCGCTACTTCTTGTTAGGGCATTTCTTTCTCTCATAGCTTTTGCATATTCAAAATATAATGCTGAGTGTTAGAGATGACAATACAAATACTGACCTGTGCAGAAGTGTCACAGGTAGTATAAGGGGCCTACCATCAATCAAATGTAGGCCCCGCCCCCTGACTTTTCAGCCCCCGCCCACCTGTCACCCTAAGACCCGCCCCCTGGGTTATTATGTCTGGGGTCAAGACAGACACATGACCAGAAGCAAAGGGCATTGTGTGACCCCTCTAAGAACTCCACCCACTGCCCTCTACCAATCAGAATGGGTATTGCCCCCCATAGGACTGCCCCGAGAGGCGATTTGACCAATCAGGGGTGTTCCAAGATGGGGTGATCCATCCGGAAGTGAGTTGTGAGACCCCTCTAAGAACTCCTCCCACCACCCTCTACCAATCAGGATGGATTTCAGCCATGGAGGACGTCCCCGAGAGGAAATTTGAGCAATCGAGGGGGAGTTCCAGTGTGGGGTGACCTACGCAAAAGAGGGTCATGTGACCCCTTTAAGAGCTCCCCTCCCTACCAATCAGAGTGCAGCACCACCCCTGGAAGTTCCAGCACTGTGTGGAAGAGGCCATTTTGTTCCAAGAACTTGTGTTTTAGAAATCATGGAAACGCTGAGAGGAAACAGGGACTCCTTCACCACCCCTGTGAGAATTTCGGACTTTTTTTTTTTTTAGCTCCAAAGGCCTTAGACCACCCGGGGAGGAAGCGCTACATCAGTGACAGTTCCAAGGAGGAGGAGGAGGGAGTGGCCATGGGGCAGTTGCTGGATATGCTGGAACCCGATCTTGAAACCTAAGCGCTCGTGACGAGCGTGATGGCCTCTCATTGTCCAATTGCCTTTATTGTCCGCCCCTATGGAGGAAGTCGACCATGGCTCACGGGAGTAACCAGTAGACAAGGTGAACAGAAAAGACGTTGCTCAGGTAAATGAACAATTAAGAAGTGACAGTTGAGGATGGGGTGTAATGGGGTTAGGATCCAAGCCGGGGCTGCATAAATCTAAAAACAAACAGTGGGGGGCTTACACTGTCCTTCACCCTCTTGCCTCTTGACAGCTCAATGATGCCTTCTTAGAGGCCATTGAGAACTTACACATTGGTAGCCCTGTGGGAGTAAATCTATCTTGCATCAGCTGTTTTTGCTCATGTCTGAGACACAGATTGCAAGAGGAAAATCCGGAAAAGGACAAAATGGAAGAATGAACCAGCTAAGACTCCCTAATGGTAGGGGTCATGGTGTCCATTTTCACAGATGGCTGTAAAAGGGCGTGCTAAACCAGGCAATTAATAAAACTTGTTTAAATTTGTCAATATGAATGTGTACCCACCATACTCGTGTTAGTAAAAGACAGTACAAGTAACAGGTATGTCTACACAGACGGCTCTGTTAAAGAAAATATATTAAACCCCCTGGGGAAGCTGGGAGCTTCGGCGGGGGGAACCTTCTTTTTCAAGTGGCCAAAAAGCATAGTAGAACTTTGAATAGAACACAGGTAACAGCTTGGCTTTCAGACCAGGATGCTTACACTTTACACAAACAAGCTCAAATACATTTTAAAAGAAACAAGACCATTGTTTCAGATGTGGATGCACAATGGCCGACAGATTTGGTGGATATGCACTAGTTCTCCAAACACAACAGTGGTTTTAAATACATAGACATCCTATCCAAATATGCCTGGGCCTTAGGCCTAAAAGACAAGATGTGAGGTGAGGTATCCAAGGCCTTTAAAGCTATTTTCAGCGAAGGTTGCATGCCTCAAAAATTACAAACTGATTGGGGGAAAGAATTTTTAAAGTGGTATGGCATTCATCATTTTGTTACTAATAATGAAGTCAAAGCAGGGGTTGTGGAGTGATTTAACAGAACTTTAAAAACTAGAATGTGGAGGTATATAACAGCCCATAACACCTTTTGCTACATAGACGTCTTACCTGACTTTATAAAGAGTTACAGCCAGAGCTTTCACAGAACTATATGTACCAGACCCGCTTATGTTAACCCTTCAAATTCTCTGAAGGTATGGAAAATGGTTTACAGAGATGGTTTTAAAATAAAACCGGTTGTTGCCCCTTTTAGAAAAAGTGACCACGTGAGACTAAAACCAAAGGAGCTTTTGAAAAAAGTTATGAACAAACATTTACCAATGAAATATTCATAGTGGATGAAGCCTTAACCAGGGGCTAGAGACCCGTATACCGATTAAAAGATACAAGGATGAGACAGTTACTGGATCTTTGTACCCTGAAGAATTACAAAAAGTAAACCCCCAAGTGAGACAGAATTTACAGGATTGAAAAAGTTCTAGCGGAGACAGGAAAAAGGAGAAAAAAGCAGCTACTGGTGAAATGATAGGGGTGGCCCAATAAGGTTAACAGCTGGGTGGAAGCGTCTCAACTCTGTGAGGTTTAGATGCGAGTGAAACTGATTCCTCCTGCAGAGAGAGAGAGAGGGAGAGAGAAAAACGAGCGACAGCGGGTTTTATATTACTTTGCCCAGCAACGCCAGCTCTGGGGTTTTTCCCCAAAACACCAGCTCAAACTTTACAATATGGCTAATTAAGCCCCTGGATCTCCTGGGTGCCTGAGAGGTGGAGTTAGTAGAAATACAATACCCATACAGCTGGAACACTATCAATGAAGACATCCCTTTCAAAATCACCTTTGCAGATATGGCATGGAATTTCATCCTTACAACAAGGTTATTACTCGTCCATACCCGAATTACTGGATCATATGAACAGTACTGTGGCTCGTCATCCTGAACAACCTGAGGTGGTCATGAACCATGACCCTGTGGGTAGAAAACTTAGACTTAAATCCACCAATTTTACTTATATGTTTTCTACCAGCAGGGAGCTAGCTAACATTCTGGGTTTGGGCCCCAAGTTCAGCATCCAAAAAATCCCCTTCTTGGCAGACATCACAGGGGGTTTCAACTCCTTGTATCTATACACGAATATCATAGAACACCAGTTTGTGGGGGACTTTTCCGTTCCCCTGTTATGCTGCATCCCTGTCTGAGGAAGGAACAATGAGTTTGTCATCATCACCTATGATAAACTTCATTACGTCCCTGTCCGTAAACACCACATTGACACCATCACCATTGAAATAAAGACAGCTCAGAACAGAGACATCTCATTTCGCTTTGGCAAGGTGATCGTCAAGCTGCACCTGCGTTCCCAGAGAGAGGGAGGTTTCTAAAAAGCAAAGTGCTATCGTGACTCTAAAATATTACGGTGACCCCACAATCTACAGCAACTATTACAAAGTCCAGGCTGGATACGCCCTTCCTGGATATCATGGGGCCCCCATGATGTACGGGGCTAGCGTGGGCAGAATATTCTCTAGCCTCTTTTGAAAAGCCACACCACTTTTGAGGAGGGGGCTAGAGATTATTAAACCCCACGTAAAAACTGCTGCTTAAAACATAGTTCCTGCACTGTTCTGGAGAAGGTGGGGAATCCAGCTGCACAGGAGGGATTGGGGCCGATGTACATTAAAAGGAGGAAGAGGAAGAGAAATGCATCATACCTATGATGCATGGGTACCCCAAAACCCTTTAAAAGATGGGCTTTGTTGCACAGGGCTGGCCATAGGCGAAAGTCCAAGAGGAAGCCTGGGTGAAAGAGGAGACGCTCTCTACCTGGTAAAAGAGAGAGATTTTAATCAGCATGGCTTTTGTTCATTGCGGGTCTGAAGAGTGCATCAGATCCAAACTAGACTTGTTCCAAATAGCCCCTGCGCAGACTAGCATCGAGAAAAGTATCTACATCAAAGTGCCGCCTCTATCGCCTCTTATAGAGGCTGCCCCCATCGACTTTTATATAGCAGGGAATGGCTTAGATTATATAGATTTAAACAACACTCTGCTGTACCTTTGTTGCAAGATTGTAAAAGGAAACAGAACTGAACTCGCCAGGGATGCAGAGGTGGGCCTGGTGAATTACCCTGTGGCTTCTATTTTCAGTCAGTTGGATGTCATGCTGGGAGATTGCTTAGTAAGCCAAAGCAACAACTGTTACCCTTACAGGGCCTTTATAGAATCAGTGCTCAATTACAGCGACCACATCCTCGCCACACAATTTTCCACTGGCCTGTTTTAAAAAGACGCTCCTGGATAACACGAAGAAACGGAACTGAATGGCGGGAATCTAGGGTTTGTGAGGTGGGCAGAGCTGATGGCCCTGAGTAGGACGATAGAGCTGTTGGGTCATCTATACGGCGACCTGCTTTTTCAAGAAAAACTTTTGTTGAATGGAGTGGATGTGAAAATTAAACTGACATGCAATAAAGACACCTTCTGTTTAATGGGCAGTGTAGCCGAAGGCTTTAAACTGCACATTGTATCAGCGTCCCTTTTTGTGAAGAAAGTATGGGTGGCCCCGGGCGTCCGTCTGGGGCACGTGGAGGCCCTGCTTACCACTAATGCTAAATACCCTGTGGATCATGTGGGAATGAAAGTGTTTAGCATCCCTGTGGGCAGCAGGGTCAGTAACCAGCTGAATGTGTTCTTGGGACAGTTACCCAAAATGCTTGTCTTAGGGTTTGTGGATAATGATGCCTTTAGCGGAAGTTATGCTAAAAACCCCTTTCATTTTAAATATTACAATATTAATTTTGTGGCCTTGTATGTGGATGGTGAACAGATACCAACCAAGCCTCTGCAACCAAACTTCGAGGCCGGACGCTGCCTGAGAGAGTACATAAATTTTTGGTACAGACGGCTGGTAAACACATGAAAGATCGTTCTCTGTTAATCAACCATGAAGAGTTTGCACAGGGTTACACCTTGTTTGCCTTTGACCTGTCTCCCGACCAGTAATGCACCGATCACTATTCCATCTCATTAAAACAGAGAATCTGAGAGCAGAAATACTCTTTGGGAAGGCTTTGACGGTCACAGTCAATACGATTGTGTATGGGTTTTTTGACAACGTCATAGCGATGAAATTAGAGGAGAAACATTGTTTGACTACATGTGAATATGGACACCGTGCATCTCTCACATGTCTTATCAGTGGACAAAAGAGAATTTCACAAATTCACAAAAGATGATTTCTTAGATGTGTTCCCTTGTGATTGGCTCCCTGGCGGCAAGCTGTCTCAGAGACCCCTAGGCGTGGTGGTCAACATGCATCTGCACAACCAACTGGGTGAATACTGGCTCGCCTTGTATCTGGTGGAGTGTAACCATGGAGAGTTTTTTGACTCATAGGGGCATCCCCTGAAGAGTGTGGTGTTTCCTAGAAGCATTTTGAAATTTTAAAACAAAAAGGCCACTGACTTTGCATTTCACACTAGACATTGCATTTCACACAAGAGCCCTGCTCTGTCACCTGCGGCTATCATTGCGTGTTTTTCTTACATCACCATAGCAAGGGTTTATCTTCTGACCAGATTTTAAAATTATATTATAATGACTTAGTGCAAAATGACCAGATGTTGATGAATTTTGTAAAAAATATAAAATGTAAATTCTCGGGCATGCCTAGTCTCGCTCAAAACATGTTTCAACAAACCCAGACGTGTGTATCTTGCAACCATTTTCATAGCCATGTTACCCACTAAAGCACCCTGGGTGAGTGAAACCCTTTTATTACACCAAGATTTTTTTTTAAGTGTGTGTTTCTTTTTCAGCATGTGCACTTGATTCTGTGTCAAAGGTGCATTTTCTTTTAAGCTATTGAGTGCTATTTCTGAGATGGCCACTATTAAATTGTCAGAGGCCAAACACAATATAGCCTTCCTTTGCTGTGGGGACGATTTGCTTAGTAATTTTTAAAGGACCAGGTTTCTCTTCACGCAGCTAGACATGTTTTCGGTTAGCAACCCCGGCTGTTAAAAAGGGCCTGCCGATAATTCATCTCTTTTTATACCTGGCTGTTGTTGTTTTCAAAATATAAACTGCCGGCCAGTCTGGAGGAAAAAGACAGGTTCTTAGTCTATAAGCTTGTGGTGTGGACGCATTTATATCCATCACCAGGTAGCCATAAGCTCTTTTGGTAGCATCCTCAAAAGCTTCTAGAAAGAATTGCGCTTTGCCGTGGTACATTTGCCCAGCAAGCATAGTGATTTGTAATTTATCCCTGCAGGTTTTGAACGGAACCATATACTTTGTGTTTAGATTAATCATGCAACTCTTTTTTCCTGACAAAATAAGTTCTGAACTATATACATAATGCTCAGGTTCCTGTGATACACATACTTGGTAAAGGCTTTCTCAATTTCATCACTTTCACAAGCAGAGTTCATCAGATAGTCTACGATCATCATATTTACTTTATTGGTAGCAAACAAACGGCCATAGTCAAAAGCACTGGGCAGCCCCTCCACAAAATTGATAAAGGAATATTTACCAAGAAGTTCTTTATACAGAGGTTGCCAGCAACTGTAACATCAAACAATGTTCTCAGGCATAACAGACAATGTTTGTTTGGCATTATCCAATACATTTTTTATAAAATAACTTTTCCCGCAGTTGCTAGGACCTGTGAGAATTACAGAAAAGAGGGCTTTCCACCTCGTATCCATTTTCAAAAGCCATAGGGCAGTATTTTAAACCCTTCTCCAAGGACCCTCTTGTTGTATATCCCCGTGTACAGCTTCAACGACCTGCTGAGCTGAATTTATTCACTCAAGATTGACAAAACAAAATTCCTCACAATACACCGAACCCCCAAATCTAGGTAATTCCCATTGCCAACTTCTCACTCGCTCCATTACACTGTTGGGGGTCTTCATCTGCATTGTTAGGGTTACTTGGGGGTTCCTCTGTGGGACCATCAGCTGCATCTTCTATGTCAGACGTTATTTGAGAGTCAGACTTGTGAGGATCATCAGGAGTAGACAGGGATCCATCTAGAGAGCCTTCTGGGGAATTTTCTAAATCAGACTCCATGTGAGAGTCACCACCACCCTGCAGGTTAGATTCTCAGACACACCAATTTGAGAGCCTCCAGTAGGGGGCATCTCTTTCTGTTTTTTTTCTGCTCATCACCTCTTTAGCCTTTTTAAAAAATTTTACAGTAACCCTGGCCCGTAACTTTTGGGCAGTCGTCCATTTATCCCCCAAATGCTGTCCCCCCTTTTGTTTATGCCTTAGCTGATGTGTACCCTTGAGGCTGCCCCTTTTACATGGGCCCCTTTCCACGACTAGTCACGCCTGCTCAGAGCCACCCTCTGGAAAAATTGAAGTATTTTTCAAAAAGTCACCCGCAAGAGCTTTTACATTTTTTATGAAGTTTCCAGTCCACCTTTCTTTTAGAACCCCTGAGGATACAGCATCCATCAGCTTTCTGAAGGAAGCATTATATTTTTCCCAAATCTTTTTAGAATACCGAAGAGCTGTGCCAAGCTTATTGTATTGGGAGAACGGTTCGTAATAATTTTCAGATACTTCATAAGGAGATACCCCAGCATCGCAATCATTATAAAAGATTTCCTTGTGCCTATGACTTGCTGTTGCTGAGCAAAAAGCCACAGACACAATAAAAGTCTGCCTGAATGCTTTTCTTTCACATGCTCATAAGTAGTTTTGAAGATCAGATCTGTATCTGTAAATGTCGATTTCACTGTACACACACACACACACAATATTTCCACTGTAATTTCCAAATAGAAATTTATGCACAGCAAAGTGACAAAAATGCTGCTTGAGACCTTGAGTTTGATTTAAGGATATTGTGTCTATTTTGAAATGTGATGTTCAGAATTTGGGTTTGATGAGTATAAAGCTTTAACTCTTTGAATCTCAATGTTGACTGATCTCACCCCATAACTTCTAACAACTGCAAAAATTTAATGAAATAAAAATATGCTTACCACCCATAATTTTGTGCAAATGTCAAAAATTAAATTGATAAAAATAGAAAAATGCTTAAAAATAAACCAATATTATCCATCAAAAATTATACAAAAATAAAAATAGAATTCTGCCAAGTCTACTTGTACGTTACAGTCTGTGGCAGGCCATTGTCAGTAGGCTATCAATATCCTGTCATTTCTGACTTGCCAATAAACAAACAGTTATGTTTTTCCCGTAGTTCATTTATATTATCATCTTCAAGTGCTCTTCCAGATAGAGAGAGCGCCTGTGGAACATATCTAGAGTATCTTGATTGTTTGGCACTGGGCTTTATTTAGTTAGTTAGTTAGTTTGCATACATTTAAAGTGAGGGCAAATAGATAATGCAAAAGAATAGTTTATCACTGATAGCTTCTACTTACAAATTGGTTCTGAATGAAATATATGCATTACTGTAATCTAATGCAGCATAATGCATTTCACAATAGTGATGATCTGTACCTTCGGTAATTTTCCTTGGCCTCACTTGCCATCGGTATTAGGGTGTGCTAATTCACATTTGACTGTGAATGTAAAAATGCTATTTACATATTTATAAATTGTTAGGTGGTGGGTGAATTTACTAGTACTTGCAAATCTTTAAAATTGAATGAGCAATAGCATGACAGCCCCTCCCCACACCTTGTTTTTTAACTTAGCACTGGAGCTTTGGAATCAATTGCCTGTGACTGAGGAAGTCCACAGAGATGGCTAACAAAACCAACAAAACCAACATCTGGTTCTTGATCCAGAAGTATCAGTCTGTTCTTTCAAGGGGATTGCATCACAGCATTTTACACGTGGTCAGGTAAGAAAGCACAAGGGGGGTGTATTGGTGTAACTTGACTACGTGGCATAAATGACTTCAGGGCCATGTGTAAAAATCAGTGCGCGTTAGGGTACCCTGCCCACAAAGTATGCAAAAGCACACACAGATTATCTATATCTATATATATAATGTGTGTGTCTAAATATGAGTTGTGAATACAGCAAATCTATAGCAGGCTGAAACAGATTTGTTGCGTTTGCTATTCGCATGCCTTAGGGTGTTCTTCTCTGTCACCCCTGTGGCATGTGTACAGACTGCGCAGTCGACATGGCTAGGAGGCAAGCTGCAGCAATTTTGAGTGGGGTTTGAGGTGCTGGGTTCACCACCCAAGCCACAGACTGCATTGACAGCACAAACTCAAACTGGCCTGTGTAGACCCTGCTAGCCTACTCTAAAAGGTATCTGGGGAGAGGACCAGCAGGGTCCGCACAGGCCAGTCAGAGCTCTGTAAAGTCAGCATGGCCTGTTGCTTGGATGGTGAATTCAGTGCTCAAACCCAGCTGCAACTGGTACTGATGACCTTGACCAGCAGCAGCTTGAGCTGCAGCTCCAGAAATCTGAAAGAGAAGGGAATCTAAGGAATTTTTTTTTTTTCACTGCCCACACCACCTACTTTAGGAAGCCTGTGGGAGACGCCAGGTCCAACCAATAAGTAAGTGCAATGTGCCCAGGATAGGTGCCTCTCCTCCTCAGTGCCCCTGCAGAACACAGTACCAGGCTGGCTCTGCTGCTGGCCGAGTCTGACCAGTCCCAGATACTTTGGCTGTGCCCTGACATGACCAGCTTCCAGGGATTCAATAAGGGAAGAGCAGGTGGCCATTTACCCCACCTTGGCCACAGACAGGGATGGGAGAGAGGTGGTGGCTTCCCTCTGGTGGAGAGGGAAGGGAAAGGAGGGAGACCCCATATGCACATCCCACTTGCTCCCAAGTTCACAGCCACCACTGTGTAAATAACTTGTGCCTGATTTAGCAGTAAGTTATTTTACCTGTCCCAGTGCAAGTGGAAACTAAGGTCCAGATTGTCCCCTCTTCTGGAGACTACCATGGAAGGGGAAAATTACTCCCTCAGGATGGTGAGTTTGTCCTTCTGATTTGAAGCATTTTTGATCTTGTAGTGTAATAAAGAAAAAGATTGCATAGAAGTATTGAGCTGATTTTTTTACATTAATTTACACAAATCTAATTCTCTATAGGGCAGGGGCCATGCCTATGAATTTGTATGGGGCCTAGTGCAGCGGGGTCCTAATGTTGACTACGGCTGCTAGGCATTTCTGCCATATAAACATTTAACAACAATTTGATACAAAATAGAATTCTTCAGCTAATACGGCAGGCCTGACTCACACTTAGACTTCAAAGGCTGTTAGGAATATTGACCAAGGGCAGCGAGAGGTTGTTACTGAGTCATAAGTCTGCAATTCCAACAGGAAGAGAGAAGGAAAGAACTTGATACAATGACCCAAATACCTGAGGGCTAGAATGTGTGTTATGCCAGCTGGAATCTGTGATTGCAGGAAATGTGCCTTGTTCGGCGAAACTGTTATCCAGTTACAAGAGAGTTACATGAGGTGTTATTCCGAGATCCTTACTTTTGATTTAATTACTTTCCCTAAAATAATGCTTTTTAATAGATGGTTTAAAAAGATTATTTTCAGTCTGTTTTGGGAGGTTAATTCACTCAGAAGTAAATGTCCTGTGTTTGAGAAGTTGAAAGAGGCATCTGAGCCGCAACTCAGCTTGGGTTCTTTCACTGAAGAGATGGACCCATTTGGTCTCATCACAAAAGATACTATTGACACTCTAACTGTATAATTCCTAATCAGGGGGAAAAGGCAAAGACTATCGATGAATGGAAAGGTTGATGGCTAATGGCAAAAATTGTCATAGAGTAGTTACATTTTTAATAGGGGTGCTGGTATTTTAAGAAGTAGTGAAAAATTTTGCCTCGCAGAAGTTCATTTTTAAATAACGATAATGCATAATTTCTTTACTTATTCAGGACTTTAATTTACGTCAAAGTTTGTCTACATGAGAGCTGAATGAGAACTAAGGGATTTGACCAAACGTGTCCATATAAAAATACCCAAGTAACATTTGTGCATTTTAAACTAATGAACTGTAAATTTAATTTGTTTTAAAAAGCTATATTTGTATTGAAAGAGCACCCCAAAATTACCAGTAATTGAGAAATCTAGTTCAGTTTTGTCTACAATTTAAAGGTGAACAAATTTGACTTATATTAATTTATGTGGGGAAAGATTGCTCCAGGGAAGAAATCTCGCAATTCTGGTGATTTTTTTTTCACCCATCTAGATAAAGCACCCAGACAATAAGAGTATATAACGAAAACACTCACAGACTCTTTCCTGTAACATTGCTAGCAGGCATTTCTACAATAGATGGACAATTCTGCAATAATGAATGAGTAGGAAGAAAATTAAGCAGTTTGCTGAGGTACCAAAAAATGAAGCTAGAACATATTTGGCCTCATGTGAGACTTCAAATGCAGTTCATTAGTCAGTTCATTAATGTAACTCAGCCCTTGCATAAGCCTTTGAGTAATGAATTCTATTAATACAATTGAAATGCCAGCTGTAAGAATAACTTACCGACTGTTGAATAAAATTGAAGAAGATGGGGTAGAATATTGTCTTCCACTTGCTTTTTCAGTTCAGCAAAATTAGTAGATGACAGGTTTCAGACCTTGCCAGTCTCATGGCAAGCATCCTCATTCCACTTCGTTCAGTCTAGGCCTTAGGGCAAGCTAGTGTTTGCTGCAATTTTGTACAATAATAGCAAGACAATTTAGCAGTAATGGATAAGTAGGGAGAAAATTAAGCAGTTTGCTGAGATACAGAAATGGAGCCAGAAAATATTTGGCCTCATGTTAGGCTTCAAATTCATAGTCAATTCATTAGTGTAATTTAGTCCTTGTATAAGCCTTTGAGTGATAAATTCTACTAATACATTTGAAATGCCAGCTGTAAGAATAACTCACTGAGTGGTGGGTAAAATTAAGAGATGGGGTAGAATAATCCTTCATTTTCATCTGACACATGAAGTTTTATTAAAACCTTTGCAAAAAAGAGCCTGCTTATTGTAAATGGATAATATTTAGGGAAAACATTGCAATATCAACGTTACATTCATGAAGTGAATCTTTTTATTCAGTCAGAATGTTTACTGGGCCTTTATTTTGAAAATACCTTTGACTGACTTAATGGAGGATATTTTATGAATAGCTCGGTGTTATCAAATACAGAGTTTGCCTGCAAAGTTGGTGGAGTGTCAATAGGCTTTATTGGTTTGAATATAACCGTTTGAGTTAAATCTAATATATTTGGTGTCTGAATCAAATTCATTATTTCCATCTAAATAAAAATATTGTACATGTTTTTAAAAATAGAAACTTTAGTAAATAGCAGTTGGACAATACAAAGATGGGAGCTGGGATTTTCAAAGCCATTCAAAGGAAGCAGATTTAAACCAGTGTTGAGTGCTTTTGCAAATCCTGTCCCCAACAGCTACAAAAACAGCCATGTTAGAAAACATTTTGTCACATAAATGGTCAATTTAAACAAGATGTATTCAGGGTTGAGGCCTTCATCCTTTAAAGAGTGCCACATGGTTGAAGGAAGAAGCTTCATGGCAACATCAGGTAACTTAGTTCCCCTACCAAACTCAAAGGGTGTATCTGTGAGCTCTAGAAGGGTGATCAAATTGACCTTTGGAAGGCATTTTGATTCTAGATGGAATATTTTGGCTCAAGAACTCTGAAGGGCCTGGTTTCTTTGGTGGGGAGGGCTATATAGGTACTTGGATGGATGGATAAATGAATCTGTGGAATGCCACAAAGTTGACAGACATAGTTATGATTTTGAAGGTCTTATCTGAAAGACCTTTACACAAACTGCACAGCACCTAATCTACCTTGGAAGGACAAAAGGCTGTGCCAGCCTTACTGGGATTTGAACCTCTGGGTTAAGGGGGTCAAAATTTGAAGCTTCAATCACTCAGCTATTCTCTCTGGCAGCACCCCCTTCCCCCCCCCCCCCCCCCCCCCCCCGAAAAAAAGGTGGGTGGAGGGTTTGAGGTGTAGGATAGGTAAGATAATATGTACAAGCACTGAGGATATGACATGGATATGCTTTTTTGTTGCAATGGTGTGTGTGTGAGGCAGAGAGATAAAGCTGTCTCTCTACATAATGCTGCCAAACAGTGAGCCCGAAATTTTGCATGCCTCCCATCCATTATTCTTCACCCTTTAGTCTTGATGTACCACTAAAGTGGAGCCTCAGAAACAGCTCTCCTTGGCTGACTCTGCAGTTCCTCCTCCTCCTGCCTGCCTATCCTCCTGCCCGAGAGGCCCAACGTTTCCCTCCTCTTTTCCTTGCCAGCTGGCATGCCTCTCCTCCAGCATGCAAAGCTGGCACTCTGTTGCGGCTCCTCCCCTAAGCTGGCTGGTACAGCTTCTAAATGCATGACAGCTGGTAAGCCACTATTCTGGGTTTTCCTGCCCACCTGCTTCCATTTGCTGCTGATGCTTTCACATTCACCTGCCTTCCTTTCCAAAACTGTTTCCCAGAATTGATGCAAATGCAATTCAGGCCTTTTGGGCTTATTGGTTAATAGGCAGGCAGGCAAGCAGCATGGAGGGAAAAAAAGAGTAGCAATGGGTGAGTCTCAAAGTTTTTAAAGGATGAAATGCACATATAGACGTTCAGATTATTAGCTGTACCTTATCCAAACCTCATGAATCTACAAAATTTGGCTGGAAATTTCACAGGAACTTCCTTTTTTTCATCATATGTTGGCATTTCTGTTTCTGGTGCTTGATGAAAGCTGGAGGTGCACAGAGATGCAAAAATGAAAAGCAATGGGAAGAGACACAAACCTTTTATGTCTCTAAAAGGTTTGTTTTGAGCCTCGTTTGCTATTATTACTTTTGATCTTATTGGTCGGTTGACTTATTTGTTTCAAATAATATTTGTATGAATTAAGACAGACTTTCTGCTTGCGGATTGATGCTAATTTTCTTAGTGTATTTTGTAATATGTAGGTATTTGCTGAATAATTTGGTACAACAATTATCAGACTATTGGTTGTTTACAGAATAAAGTCTAGATCAGTGATATATACACTCGGTGCTTTAAAAGGACCAGTTTTACAAAGCTGAAAACAATTATGAGCCAGGTCATCTGGGAAGAAGAATTTTAATCAGATGAACTTGAATAATAATTGGGAATTGTTTAAGAGTGCTTTACTAGATGCCCCAAAAGCCACAATCCCCAGTTGAGGAAGAAGACCATACTAGTTGAAAAACAGCCTGGTTTATAGGAGAAGTTAAGGCAAAATAATATATAACAAATGGAAGCAAGGGTAAGTTGACAGTAATGAATCTCAATCAGAAGCTAGGAATTGTATAAAATTGATAAGGGAAGTAAAGGGACACAAGGAGAAATCTATGGCCAGCAGAGATAAGGACAATAAGAAGGTATTTTTAAAGTATAGTGGGAACAAAAGGCATCCTAACAATGTTATTCATGCATTGCCAGACGGAAGTGGGAGAATTATCGATAATAATGCAGAAAAGACTGAAGTGTTTCATACATATTTCTGTCCTATATCTCGGAAAAAAACAAATGTGCAGATGTAGTCATATATAACACTCTCTTTCCATTCCACTAGTACCTCAGGAAGATGTTACATAGCAGCTACTGACGTTAGACATTTTAAAATCAGCAGGTCCAGCCAACTTGCATCCAAGAGTTTTAAAAGTACGGGTTTATGTGCTCACTGGAACTTTAATTTGATTTTCAAAAAGTCTTGGAACACTGACTGGGGAAGTTCCAGAAAACTGAAAGAAAGTTAATGCTGTGCCAATATATAAAAAGGGTAAAAAGGATGGCATAGATAATTATAGGCCTGTCAGTCTGATATTGATCCCTGTCAAAGGAGCAGCTGATATGGGACTCAATTAATAAAGATTTAAAGGAGGGTAATTTAATTAATGCTAATCAACAAGGGTTTATAGAAAATAGATCCTGTCAAACTATCATGATATCTTTTTTGATGAGATTACAAGTTTAATACATTTGACTTGGTACCACATGACATTTTGATTAAAAAACTTGAAAGATATAAACTTAACCTGGCACACACTAAATGGATTGAAAGCTGGTTTACTGATAGCTCTTAAAACATAATTTTAAATGGGGAATCCTCATTGAACAATCCTATTTGGGTCCCTCAAGGATTGGCTATTAACATTTTTATTAATGACCTGGAAGAAAACATAAAAAAATCACTGATAAAGCTTACGTATGACACAGATTAGAGAAGTTATAAATAATGAACAGGACACGTCACTGATACAGAGTAATCCGCATCGCTTGGTAAGACGGGTTCAAGCAACAACATGTGCTAAATTTAAATGTGTACATCTCAGAACAAAGAATGTAGGCCATATTTACAGGATGGAGGACTCTATCCTGGGAAGCAGTGACTCTGAAAAAGATTTAGGGGTCATGGGAGATTATCAGCTGAACATGAGCTCCCAGGGTACACTGTGGCCAAAAGGTCTAATGCATAAACAGAAGACTCTCAAATAGGAGTAGAGAGGTTATTTTATTTCTGTATTTGGCACTCGTGTGACTGCTGCTGACATATTGCATCCACTTCTGATGTCCACAATTCAAGAAGGATGTTGATAACTTGGATACGATTCAAAGAAGAGCCACTAGAATGATTGTTAGATTAGAAAACATGCCGTATAGTGATAGACTGTAATCAAATCATCCATCAAACATTTTGTTAAGCTTAATAGATTTGGCTCCTTGAATCTATCTACATGTGGAACCAGTATTTAATAATGGGCTCTTCAATCCAGAAGAGAAATAGATAACATAATCCAATGGCTGGAAGTTGAAGCTAGACAATTTCAGACTGGAAATAAGGCATAATTTTTTAATGGAGAGTAACCATTGGAACAACTGACCAAGTGTCATGGTGGAGTCTCCATGATAGCCAATTTTTAAATCAAAATTGCATGTTTTTCTGAAACATAATCTAGGAATTATTTTAGGGACGTTCTATGGCCAATGTTATATGGAAGGTTAGATTAGATGATCACAGTGGTACCTTGGAAGCTATGAATTATGAACTGTCCACTTTGCCTATTTTATATTTGTTCCTGTTGTGCGGTTGGTCACCTAGGTCACATGGGATTGTTTCTGCTATCTGAATGGGTAACAGTAACTTTAAATGAGAAAATAACAAGTGGCATAAAACAAAATTTTGGTCACGCTTTTTATTAAAGGTATATTTATAAAAAGCTTACAATGGATTCATTATTAACAGATCTTATGATCACGTTATAGACCTAAGTAGACTGTTATACCTGCACGTCTGTAGAAAGTGTTATAGATGGTTACAAGTCATAGTTATAAACAACCAATTGACATGTCAGAATCTAACAATACGTAACAACTGATTAACCATTTGTTAAAACATTATCATTTAATGAACTTTTATGATCTATTTATAAATCTATTTAAATATAAAACGTGACCCAATTTTTACTATTCATCATTTATACTAAAATTTGTGAAAACTTCAGAATTGACCAGTATTGTTACAAATACCTGTCAGTTATCTGAATTCTCATGAATTATGAAAAATAATAAATGCCAAAAATGGCAAATTGACCTTGGGACTTAGACAGTTAAATAAATGTGAAAAATAGTTTCTTTACTATCCAACCAGCTCTAATTACTTTATTTGAACTGCTTCAGCCATCCTCATATATACTTTAGGTCAATTGTCCCAGAGCGAGTTTTCCCTACTTTCCCTTAAAAAGGTATGGTAAAATCTAAAAAAGCATACTCTGTTTAAAACTGGAAAGGAAGTGCTTGTGGAAATAATCTTTACCGTGTCATTTGCAAAGAGGTTGTTTTATTTGTGTAGGTTTATACATGGATTCAAATGTTGAACATTTCCACATTCCAGTTTTAAATAGGAATCTGTCTGTGTAGCCTAATACAAAAAGTACTTGTTTGCCAGATCATGATTCTATAGAATTATATTTATCCACAGCCTGGAGATCCTTCGCAGCACTGAAACCAAAAACTTAATATTTTATACAAACAATACAGTACCTCATGCTTGACCTCTATTATGCCCTTTGTCTTCACGAGTGCAGAGAACAGGGATAACTCATGAACAGCAGTGGCTTTTGCGCCCCTCCTGAGTTATCCCATCTCTCTTTGCTTATGAAGACAAATGTTATAACAGAGATCAGCCATCATATATAATATACAATATATATATTTTCCTTTCCCCATGCTGCTTTGCAGGACTTGAAATGGCTTGAGATGACAGGCATGGAAAATTAAAACTCTTGGAAACTGGGGGAATAAAGGGTTCTGAATAGAGTGAAACTTTTGATGACTTGAAGTTATCAGTGAAATAATAAATGCATTTTAAACAAGAGGAAAATATCACATGGAAATATCTCTTCACGCACATTGGACCAAAATAATTCACTTCAGTGGAATCACAACAGGGAAGAATCTGGCGCAGGGTATGACAAATCCTGGTTGTATGTAAAGACATTTGTGTGAAATTGTTTAAACTAGGAATGGGTCAGCAGCAGCAGAGAGAGAATTGTTCAGTACGATCATGCACTGGCTGTAATTGCTTGAGCAAGGTAATGAAGTCGTATATTTTGAGCAAGGTAGTGAGTTTTTCAAATCTAGACCCCAATCCTACAAAGCATTTGGTCTTGGTCTTATTTAACATTTTCTTATTTAACTTTGCACAAAAAGTGGGAGTGTGCTAATAAAATTTGCAGATGACACAAAGTTGGGAGGTATTGGCAATATGGAGGAGGACCAGAATATTAGACAAGATGATCTGGATGACTCCAGTTTACAAGAAATGGGATGAAATTTAATAGCGCAAAGTGCAAGGTCGTGTATTTAGGGACTACCAACAAGAATTTTTGCTATAAGCTGGGAACATATCAGTTGGAAATGACAGGAGGAGAAAGATCTGAGTGTACTGTTTGATCACAGGATGGCTATGAGCCGCCAACAGATGAGACTGTGAAAAAGACTCATGCAGTCCAAGGATACATCAGGAGAAGTATTTCCGGTAGAGACAGGGACGTGTTAGTACCATTATGCAAAGCACTGATGAGACCTCATCTGGAAAACTGTGGGCAATTCTGGTCTCCCATGTTTAAGGAAGATGAATTCAAACTGGAACAGGTGCAGAGAAAAGGGCTACTAGGATGATCTGAGGAATAGAAATTCTACCTTATGAGAGGAGACTCAAAGAGCTTGGCTTGTTTAGCCTAACCAACAGAAGCCTGAGGCGATATCTGATTGCTCTCTATAAACCCATCAGAAGGATAAATACCAGGGAGGGAGAGGAGTTATTTAAATTAAGCGCCAATGTGGACTCAAGAACAAATGGCTATAAAGTGCCCATCAACAAGTTTAGGCTTGAAATTAGACAAAGGTTTCTAACCACCAGAAGAGTGAAGTTCCGAAACAGCCTTCCAAGGGGAACAGTGGGGCTAAAAAAAACCTAACTGGTTTCAAGACTGAGCTTGATAAGTTTATGGATAAGTATGATGAGACTGCCTACAATGCATGTAACCAATCTGCTACTGCTAGCAGCAAATAGCTCCAATGGCTGATGATAGGACATTAGATGGGTTACTATAGAGAATTCTTTTCCATGTGTCTGGCTGGTGGATCTTGCCCACATGCTCAGGATCTAATTGATCATCGTATTTGGGGTCGAGAAGGAATTTTCTACAGCATGGGGCATGGGTCACTAGCCTGTTTAAACTGGTGTAACTGGTGGATTCTCTGTAACTTGAAGTCTTTAAATCATGATTTGAGGACTTTAGTAACTCAGCCAGAGGTTAGGAGCCTATTACAGGAGTGGGTGGGTGAGGTACTCTGTCTGCAATGTTGAGGAGATCAGACTAGATAATTATGATGGTCCCTTCTGATCTTAAGTCTGAAGATGTATGCTTGACTTAAGCATGCGAGTGAGTGTCCATTCTGATAACAAGTGGACACCTGGCATTTTTAAATGTGGAAGAGGATAGCAGAGAACAAAGTTAAATAGAATGAAAACTTTAAAAGCCAGATTCTTTGCTTATGTAAATCAGTGATTCTTCACAGCAGCCAATGGACTACCAATGTGCTATGGTAATATAAACAATAAATACACTGATTTATACAAACAGAGGATCTTGCACTAATAGTAATTTAGCCAGAGGTGAGTTCTTGACTCTTGTTCCTACTGAAATTGTGACTGTTGCTTAGTGTGTGGGCCAGCACAAGGTGCCCTCTCCTTCACAGAAAGAGGCCAGGCATCTCACAAACAAGAAATCTGTCTAACAGAGACGCTTCACCACTGTGACTTCTTCATATAGAATGTATTTGGTTGATCTTAAAGAATGGAAGCATTTTGTATAAAGAGAGAGAGAGAGTGCCCATAAATCACTGCATCCTGAAGGCAGCAGTAAGTTCTATTCCTGCTGACAAAGTTGAATACATCTACAAATCCTGCTGTTACTATGGCATGTACAGAACTTCCAAGATGTAATCAACCTTTCAGATTGCAGCGTGCCATGTGATCGAATGGACATGTTATAATTTTAATGAGTACAAATTTCATTTTTGTCCTTCAGAGATTGGTTATATATAGATTATGAAATGTGTGTTCCTCTAAGCAATCATTTGGCTGTCAGTTTGGAAAAGTCCAGTGTTCTAAGGGTTAAGGGCTCCATCCAGAAGGGAAACTATTGATGTATCTCCATGGACTCCAAGAGCACCATAACTGTTCCTGTGTACTGCTCTGTTTGCATTAGAATATGTGTATCTTAATTCAAGCCCTGGGGTGAATATGGTTAGGGTATAACCCATACTGTACATGTCTTGTCTACTGTAGGCATAATCCTTAGCTATTGCTTCACTAGATATATGGTAGAGATAAGAAATGTGACTCAGATTAGCTTGTACATCATGAGGAATAAACAATCTAGGGCAGAAGTTTGGTTCTACACAGTTTAGCCAACTGCATCTATACAGAGTGCCACATTTTCAATTGCAGACAAATAAACTATGCACATGAAAGTGCACCTGCAGAATTCAGTCACATGCACAAATTGGGAAATTGATATATAGTTGTATTAGCAAGTGCTTGTACATGTAGTTGTATGATATGCATATACGTTTTTGCTGGAGCAATCAGGTACCCTACTTGCAAGTATTTTCTGTATTATTTGTCTCTAATTATTGTCTTTTAATTTAACTAATTGTATACAGCACAATAATCCAAAAATAATAATTCCTTTTGCTGCTCTAATGGATTCCATTTGATGTTCTTAAAGCATTTTTGCAAATATTAATTAATTTGAAAACTTCCATCTGAAATAAAAGTATCCCCATTAAAGAGATGAAGAAAATGAGGCATAGAGACATTAAATTATTTGTCCACTGTTACACACTAAATATGTGACAGACAGGAAAATCCCCAAGATCTCTGACTCAGTCTTACGCTTCAGTCATAAGACCATCATTCCTTTCAAATCTATTGCAGTCATATCTTCAATATGTTTGTGTCACACAGGAGTATGCAAATAACTGATGCACAGGGCTAAAATCTCTCATATATAATATATAGAGACATGGTTTAACTAATCACATGCTTCTGAAAGAGACCAATATTCCTGCTCCATAGCAGAGTTATGTGCTTGTATATCTCACCCCTTCAAACACATGGGTTAGTATGTTCTTTGCACTATAGATGTGGTGGTTGGGGATGGGACTAAATAAATATGTCCTCATTCTTACTATACTACATTATACAAGTCCAATATATATTGCAACATTTTACAGTTCAAGCAGCATAATTTTGTATTATGTTGCATGCTGCTTAGTGAAATGAAATATATATCATTCACAGGCTGGCTTTTCAGCCATGACAACCCACAGCCTAGATGATATGCCTGAGCTGAAAAACTGAGTGTCACATGCCTATGTCTTCACAGAGGCATTCCATGTGTCACCAAATGCTAAAGCCCCCCTCACATTTTGTATAATATGCTTCCATTCAGTTGTGTTTTCTCTCACAGGGAATTCTCAAATAAAAATAGCCTCCATTTCTATTGGTAACTTCTATGTAACCAAACTTGGGTTGATTAATTAAATGAAAAATATTATTCCTAATGTCCATCAGCGATTAAAAAGCTGCGATGAGCGTCTTGTACTTTATGGACTCTGAGTGGCACAAATGTGTGTGTTGTGCCTGAGTGCTGGATTTTGCATTTGGATCTTTGATACAGTAAAAAGATGCATGAAATTCCATATACTTTAAGCAAATTGATCTCTGTTGCTGGAGCATCTGAGGATCATGATGTTGTGTTTATTCTGGCAAATACATGGAATGTACTGTGGTCATGAAATGTGTTTCTGATATTCTAGATTATAAAAGGCGCATTTGCTTAACTGGTGCATAATGCTAAAAAAACCCTTCCATTTTAGTCACTCCATGCCTCTTCTAGAACAGGTGCATTATACATATGTTTGTTCTAATTCAGCCTTTGAAGGAGAGCAGTATGCTGGCAGAGCAGCCATCTTGTGTGGAGGCCACTACTATCCTTTCAGACACATAGGTGGCGCCAATTCCTCCTCTCTCCTGCCCGAAGAGGCAGAGTGGTAATATGTAAAAGTAATCCTTTTCTTTATGAATCAATCAGACAATCCATATAATAAGCTACTCTTTGGGGGTGGGGAGAAGGGGAGAACATAGTCAAAAGGAAACCTGACTTCATAAGAAGGTTTTATATTTGCAGGGCATTACATTCCCTGAAATCCAAAACCAAAAGGAAACTCCACAAAAACAATAGCAATGGCCACACCACAAATTTACTATAGCATCATCCTGATTTTGTTGCAGAATGAACATGTTTTATTTGTGTGTGGAAGCTTGACATCAGTCAATTTTTATTGAGCTTTTCCCAGACAAATTCCATTCTCCGAATGGGTAGCCCTCTCTTGTTGTTTTGCAAGCTGGACTGCAGTTGTTATGCTGTGTACATGAAGATGTATTTGTTCAAGATGTCCAGTCACCGTGCTAAATAGAATCGCTCACTTTGGTTGGCAAATATTGACTCAAGCTGTTACGCTTTTATGTATTTCAGCGACTCACAATGTTTGAGAGCTCAGCAAGCAAACAAGAGCAGGTACAGGAAGTTATTGTGATGTTTTGGACTGATGTTTGTTTTTCTGCTGCTGATGTATGTTCTCCATTGTATGTGGCTTGTTACTAATGACCTTGTTATATAGTGTGCTGCAGTTGATAAGGCCAAAGGCTTTAATAGAATACAAATACATTTTACATTTCCACTTGAAGAGTTTATTTTAATTGTGTTTTGAAATATACTGTACCCTAAAGGCTCTCTTCTCTGCAATGTACTTTCGTGAAATAAAATCCTGCAAAGAATGGAATGTGTAATGGGATGGGATGTAATGGACAGTTTTTGTATTCAATATGAGAAGTAGCTCTTTGTATCCATTCAACATATATCTAAACAATCCTGAGATACGGAAGAAAATTAAATAGTGGCTGGAAATAATTGCTTCTCTGAAATGTCTGGCTTACTTATATCTCTTGGGGTGGGGGCCGGGGGGGGGGGGGGGGATGATAAATATTTATTTAATGGCCTGCTGAAGTTTCTGAGCTTTTTACTGTCATTCTTTCCATACCACTCTCTAGTGTTTTGGTACAACTTCAGAATCATAAAGGTAAAATATCTATATTGTATGTCTATATTGAATACTCCCTTTCTTGTGGATTTCTGATTCTAGGACTATTAAGAAAGTGCATTATAGACAGGGTCCTTAGTGCTTTGTGACCATGCTCCAGCTTAGATCGGGCCTCAAAACCAATGGGAAGGGCCACCCATTGTTCAGTACTCTAACAGAAGGAATATAATTAAAATGATGGGGCTTGGAAAAATAATAAGGGAAAGGCAAAATTAGAAATGGAGTTTAGAATTTAGAAGTTTAGGATGTTTAATTTAAGTCATGTCATTATTTGAATTCTCCGTTCATTCTTTGTAAATAAACAAGTAGTCTGATAGGCAGCTGTTTGTGTGTACTTTCTTTAAAAAAAATCTTCTTTCTGTAGGGTCAACCATAAATCTCACTAGGATGAATACTCCCGGAGTGGTTATAGCATGGTTGACAATAAGGACCCTGCCCCAGTGGCCTGGTGTGTAATTGTAAAAACAAGTACTTTCATGTTGTCAGGATCATCTCTCTTTGTGAGTCTTTTTTTTTAAATATGGCCAATTGTATTTATTTGGAAAGAAATGATACTCTTATGCCAATGCTCTTCTGGTTGTATGTTAAGTGTCCTCAGGACAAGTTATTGTATCAAGTGTGATTTTTCTGTAAGTAACCTTCAGGCTACAATAAACTAAATATATATATTAGAGGTTACATTATTGTTTTTACCTTTTTTAATTTTTCCCATCATTGCATAGTGTCACAAATTTGGTCCTTTAAGGGTGTCTAGTCTTGGATATTGCATCCATATCATGCAGAGCAGGACTGTAGTGAGGAGGCACAAGTATTCATGGACATTCCAGGGTTCTTGAGAAGAGTTTCTCACGTACATACAAAAAAGCAGCCTGCAGAGAAAACGCCACTACACAGTCTATGAAAAGTAAGAAGAGATACTTTGGATGTCCTAAAATCTTGCCTCTAGCAAGGTCTCTCCAGAACGATGCTGTGTTCATGGAGAAGATGGATCATGAAGAAATCCTCTTCTTTTCTTGTAAGGGCCCTCCTAATCTCATGATACAGCTCAGTCTGGAATATACACTAATACAAAGGAAAATTGAACAAATTGGGAGTTGGTTTACTGAGAACCTGAGTCTAGGAACTGAAGCTTGTTCTTCCCTAGCCAATGTGATAGGCTATTTATACATCCAAGTAAAGGATGTAAGTAGAAGCATTTAGTGTTGTACTTAGTGCCTAATAGGAACATGGAGTCTCGGGAGTAGTATTTATGTCTATTGGTATGTTTTGACTGCTTAATGGTGGCAAGATTCTCTTAATTTCCCAACCTGCTAACAGGTGTTGGGACACTGCAGGGAGATGGTTAATTACTGCTGAATCACTGGGGCAGATGTGGCTGGTTAAACCCTCTCCGGATACAAAGAAGATGTGAGTAGCCCTCTGGGCAATGGAGGTATAGGCTGGGACAGATACATACTGGGGGAAAGAATCCAGGAGCAACTAAACCTGAGGATAACACTTTGGTTGAAGTTCCTATATAGTTAGTTTGCAACTACCTTTTATTCATGCATGTTTAAAAGGGAAAATTTAGCTGAACCAGAAGTTATGGGTTTAATGCAAGGACTGATTGATGGAATTCTATGGTCTGTATGAACAGGAGGTCAGACTAAATGATCATAGTGGTCCCTTGTGCCCTTCAAATCTATTAATATAATGAAGCCAGACCCAGGAGGGTAACTCCGTAGTGAGTGTGTAGCTTTTGTTTGGAATTTTCCTAGCTTCCAATTTTTCAATTAAGAACAATTTAAGAACACCCTTTTACTGCCAGGACAGTGTCAGAGAGTTAAAGATGACATACACCTTTCATATAAAGTCAATGTTTTTGGTTTTTTTATGTGGCAGTGCAATGTTTTGTAATTATCCTCCCTGGTTCTGATAGAAATCAAGTAACCATACACCAAAATTTTTAAATTCACATCTATATTGCTTTCAACTGTGAAACTGTAGGAGCACAGTTAGAGGTTATTTACTGGATTCTATGTAACTCTTCAGGAGCATGGCATACAAGTGTTTGTCCTGTGACTACAGGGGCTTATCAAGCTAAATCTCTGTTTACTAGAATGATCACTAGAGTACAAAATTGCCTGAAGTTCAGTAACAGGGGTCAGGTCACCCGATTGGCGCTTCCTCCAGTGGAACACACTGGCCATTAAAAACAGCCCTTGATTTTTCCAGAGCAATTGTCTCTTTTGGGGCTTCCTGCCCACTTCTTTCAGAAAGTGAGGTGACTTGGCCCCTTTTATGGGCTGTAGTGAAGAGTTGCTCGTGCACATGGCAGAAAATCAGAAGGTTTTCTAGAGTAGGACAGCTGAAAATAAAATGTGTACATATTAAAGATGAATTTGTACCAAAAAAGAGCTATACAAAGAGAAGAAACTCCTTTGTTTTTATCTAAAACAATAATATATGTGCGATGTACTTATAGATAAGACACAGCCTATCATACATGAGAGAAGACTACATAGGATGTCTTATTTGCTGTTAACTTCTTTAAATTAAGCTTAGCGTCTCTTAAACGCAGGCAGTTACGTTACAGTCTGTGTGTGTGTGTTCAGAAAAAGTCTACCCAGCCATGAGATCAGAAGGAGGCAAAGCAATGCATTCCAACACCACACTAGATTTTTGTCTATGAGAAGGTTAAAGTTTGCATTGTGTCTTGAAATAAGTCAGTTATGAGCTCTTTCTATTGATTACACAAAAGGAATGGAAAAGCATGACTCAGAAGAGATAAGTGGCAATTATGAACTGCAGCTTTAATTTAGTAAAATGTAGTAAGTTTTGAAACTGCACTGAAATTCCAAGGATGGTGTAATATGATTTTTCTAGAAAAATATATTATAATCTACTAATTCAATATTGGATAGAAAGGTTATTGACCTATGTGGAAGCTATTCTCAATACACAAGTCCAGTGCCACTCCTGTAATATAGAAACTTTTTATTGAGTTAGACAATTCCTTACCTACTCCAGTTCTCTATTTTCATGCAAATATTGCTGGTTATTTGGCTGAAATCCTAAATGTCTGTTTTAATCCATGTTTCTAGACCTGCTTATAATTGCCCCAGGACTAACATTTTAAATGTATTTATCCCTCCTTTTCCTGTTTCGAAGAACAATTTAAATAAAATACTATTAATTTTATTTATTTAATGTAGATTAAATAAAAACAAATGGAGAAGAGGCAATGGTCCAAATGTTGCCAACTCTCGTGGTATTTAGTTTCATAGAACTCCAACTCCAGAAATCATGTAATTAATGACATGAGACTCAGCGTTTTTTTTTTTTTTAAGGAAGTTTCTGGTTCTTACGGTTACAAAGAAAAGTTTGAAACGTGACCCCTAACATCTCAAAAACCAAAAGGCAAATAAAAAGAATTCAACTAGTTTATTTTTTTAAATTTCATGAATGGGAAGGTGGGGAGGGAGGCTAATTCATTATTTGGGACAATCACTTCTACCCCATCCCCCATCAGGGCACCTTCATGGGCTTGAAGACTATTGCTAGTTGGGAATACATGTTGCACCTTTTAAAAAAATGTGCTAAACTCTGTTGCTGAGTGAGTTTCCCCATGTTGTTCTGCCACAAGGCATTCCGCCTACCTCTGCCCTATGGAGGCAGAATACCTCAGACCACTTCAGCTTCACCACTTCAGCTCTGCAATGCCTTAGTGCAACCTCAAAGGCACAATTTAGCCCTTAGCCTGTATTCATTCTGATTCTTTAAAAGGGCCTTTTCTATACCATTTTACATGTGGTATTTTACGGGTGTGTGTGAGAATTACTGCTTTTCACAACAAAATAGGCTTTTTTAGCAGCATAGCCTATTAAAGCTCCACAGGCTTCTTCAATTTGGTACCTGACATAGGGTTTAATCCAGGAGACAAAAATGCTAGAAAGAAGTGAAACACTGATTAATGGCATGGAACCCTCATTCATCTCAAGTAACATCCCTCCCTTCTTTTCACTGCATGAAATCAGGTAAGATTTCATTAAGAAAAGGGTAACTGGACTTTTCCTAGTAGGGTGCAGAGCCAAGATGGCTAGTAATATGTGGTTGTGAAGAAAATTACTGGATTAGATTAACTGGACCAAAAACCAAAAATTGCAGGTATTAAAACCTCCATTTTGTTTATTTCTGTATCAGGGTGAGAACGGTATAGGAAAACTAGTTAATATGACCCATGTAACATCTTAAAGCATGCATATCAGTTTGTGCAGTGATCCTGTCAGCCTTCACAACCAAAACAGGACTTGACTAGTTTAGTATTTCTGGACGGGTGAAGGACCTCCAGTGAACAGCTAATTTACAGGAAGTGGTGTTAGTGATTAGTAGATGTCACTCTTCTCCTGGAATCAGGAAATAATGCACCAGGCATAGCAGTCTTGTCCTGCTAGAGATTCATCCTTCAGATAAAAAAGATCCCCGAATATAATTTTGGTTTATTGTGGGGGTTTCAGCAGGATAGGGTAGTACTCTGGCCATGTTCCGTTTGGGTAATTAATTTTTGTGTACTTGTATTTCTAATTCCCTTTATTGTTAACTAATATTCTTATTTTCCTCAAGTCTTAAACTGCTTAGTTTTACTAGGCATGGTTAACAGCTACTGCGTTCCATTCCAGAGGTGGCTGCAATTTTGGGGTGGAGGAAATTATCTATATATGCCCATTACCTAGCTACCAGGATTGTTGTGAGGTGCAGCGAGCTAATGTTTATAAAGCACTTTGAAATCTTCAGTGGGAGATACTATGATATTTGATTTATTAATTAGTAAAATTACAGTGGCATTCAGAAGTTCCACTCACACTGGTGCCTAATTGTGCTAAGTGCTGAACAAACATATAGAAAGAGACATTCCCTGAGGAGAAGAGTTTTCATGATAAGCTTTGAATAATTACAGATACTTCAATGGAAAATACAGTGGGGAGACTTATATACACAGAGAACATGAAACAGTGGGTATTACCATACACACTGTAACAAGAGTGATCAGGTAAGGCGAGCTATTACCAGCAGGAGAGTGGGGGGGGGGGGAAACCTTTTGTAGTGATAATCAGGGTGGGCCATTTCCAGCAGTTGACAAGAATGTGTGAAGAGCAGTGGGTGGGGGGGGGGGGGGAAATAAACATGGGGAAATAGTTTTAGTTTGTGTATGACACATCCATTCCCAGTCTTTATTCAAGCCTAAGTTAATTGTATCCAGTTTGCAAATTAATTCCAATTCAGCAGTCTCTCGTTGGAGTCTGTTTTTGAAGTTTTTTTGTTGAAGAATTGCCACTTTTAGGCCTTGTAATCGAGTGAGATTGAAGTGTTCTCTGACTGGTTTTTGTATGTTATAATTCTTGATGTCTGATTTGTGTCCATTTATTCTTTTACGTAGAGACTGTCCAGTTTGGCCAATGTACATGGCAGAAGGGCATTGCTGGCACATATCACATTGGTAGATGTGCAGGTGAATGAGTCTCTGATAGTGTGGCTGATGTGATTAGGCCCTATGATGGAGTCCCCTGAATAGATATGTGGAGAGAGTTGGCAATGGGCTTTGTTGCAAGGATAGGTTCCTGGGTTAGTGGTTTTGTTGTGTTGTGTGTGGTTGCTGGTGAGTATTTGCTTCAGATTGGGGGGCTGTCTGTAAGCAAGGACTGGCCTGTCTCCCAAGATCTTTGAGAGTGATGGGTCGTCCTTTAGGATAGGTTGTAGATCCTTGATGATGCATTGGAGAGGTTTTAGTTGGGGGCTGAAGGTGATGGCTAGTGGCGTTCTGTTATTTTCTTTGTTGGGCCTCTCCTGTAGTAGGTAACTTCTGGGTACTCTTCTGGCTCTGTCGATCTGTTTCTTCACTTCAGCAGGTGGATATTGTAGTTGTAAGAACGCTTGATAGAGATCTTGTAGGTGTTTGTCTCTGTCTGAGGGGTTGGAGCAAATGCGGTTGTATTGTAGAGCTTGGCTGTAGACAACGGATTGTGTGGTGTGGTCTGGATGAAAGCTGGAGGCATGTAGGTAGGCATAGCGGTCAGTAGGTTTCCAGTATAGGGTGGTGTTTATGTGACCATCGCTTATTAGCACCGTAGTGTCCAGGAAGTGGATCTCTTGTGTGGACTGGTCCAGGCTGAGGTTGATGGTGGGATGGAAATTGTTGAAATCATGGTGGAATTCCTCAAGGGCTTCTTTTCCATGGGTCCAGATGATGAAGATGTCATCAATGTAGCACAAGTAGAGTAGGGGCATTAGGGGACAAGAGCTGAGGAAGCATTCTTCTAAGTCAGCCATAAAAATGTTGGCATACTGTGGGGCCACGTGGGTACCCATAGCAGTGCCGATGATTTGAAGGTATACATTGTCCCCAAATGTGAAATAGTTATGGGTGAGAACAAAGTCACAAAGTTCAGCCACCAGGTTTGCCGTGACATTATCGGGGATACTGTTCCTGATGGCTTGTAGTCCATCTTTGTGTGGAATGTTGGTGTAGAGGGCTTCTACATCCATAGTGGCCAGGATGGTGTTTACAGGAAGATCACAGATGGATTGTAGTTTCCTCAGGAAGTCAGTGGTGTCTCAAAGATAGCTGGGAGTGCTGGTAGCATAGGGCCTGAGGAGGGAGTCTACATAGCCAGACAATCCTGCTGTCAGGATGCCAATGCCTGAGATGATGGGGCGTCCAGGATTTCCATGTTTATGGATCTTGGGTAGCAGATAGAATACCCCTGGTTGGGGTTGTAGGGGTGTGTCTGTGCGGATTTGTTCTTGTGCTTTTTCAGAGAGTTTCTTGAGCAGATGGTGTAGTTTCTTTTGGTAACCCTCAGTGGGATCAGAGGGTAATGGCTTGTAGAAAGTGGTGTTGGAGAGCTGCCTAGCACCCTCTTGTTGATATTCCAACCTATTCATGATGACGACAGCACCTCCTTTGTCAGCCTTTTTGATTATGATGTCAGAGTTGTTTCTGAGGCTGTGAATGGCATTGTGTTCTGCACGGCTGAGGTTATGGGGCAAGTGATGCTGCTTTTCCACAATTTCAGCCCGTGCATGTCGGCGGAAGCACTCTATGTAGAAGTCCAGTCTGTTGTTTCAACCTTGGAGTAGTTGTCAAAAACGTTCTGTCATTAATGAGCCACCCTGAAGTGGAGCTGAAAACTGTTAATCTTCTGGTGTAGCTGGGACAATCTGTTTTTGACACCTTTACAGAAAGATTGTTGCAATTACATTAATTTAGTTTAAATTCACTGCTAATTTAGTCTTGATTGCTGATGCTGGGACTGAGAGAATACCCTGGGAGACAAGAAAATCTTCCATCTCAAGGGACAAAGAGAAATCAGGTGGGATCAACAGGGCATGCAGGGATATAAAATGACTTATTGGTGGGTCTGTGGTCTCTGTCGATAGATATGCTACAAATGGCAGCTGGGGACCCTCAAATTGTGAATCCTCAAACTGTAGGGGTGCCAGCAACTCACAGTGGCCCACTGTCATCATGTCTCTTGAACCTAAGGGAATGGCATAAGCCAGACAGAGTTGTGTGGAACAATGTGCACTGGTGTGTTTGTGAAGAAATAGTGTTCAATTTTATTTTGTGAGTTGGCATGCCTTTCTGACTCCTATAATAAGACTAAGATATCATTAGGTGAATAGGAAATATCTATGCCAGGATCTTGTGAGAGCATAGTGTAAGAATCCTAGATTCTATATCTGTAAAACCATGGTGCCTGATGGGATTATGAGACACAAAAAAGTGCATGTCATCAGTTGTGGGTTCAAAAGACATGACTAATTTAGCTGTGCACTGATCCATGGAGTATGCCAGCTTTAAAGACTATACAACACTTTGTTTGTTCTCTTGTATTTGACCAATTCTGGCCTTTACATTGTAGGTTTTTTGGGGGCAGGGTTTGTTCTTTTGTGTTTATTATTCTTTGTTTTGTAAAGCACACTGTACAGTCGTGGCACAACATACATAAGCCTTCAAACAGTTTTGCAATATGTTCTAGTCTCTTAACTTTTTATGACTTTCATTGATTTTGTGATCTGAAGAAGAGCTCTGTGTAGCTCGACAACTTGTCTCTTCCACCAACAGAAGTTGGACCAGTAGAAGATATTACCTCACCTGCCTCGTCTCAGTAATTTCTGATCATAGAATATCAGGGTTGGAAATTTATATAGTTAGGGTACTGTCACAGCAGGGACAATTGGGCCTTCTCTGCCCCCTGTTGGAGGCATCAGCAGCCTGACACTTCCAAACCAAGGAAAATCTACACAGATCAGGTGACCAATAAGACAGTCCTCCAGAAGTTTAGAAGGGCCAGGAGGAAATATACTGACCAATCAGGAACCAGTGGGCCAGTTAAGCAAGCTTGCCTGCTTTTGATTGGGGTGGGACTGGGAGATACTGGAATAGAGGAGTGCCACAGGGCTCGCCCACATCAGAGCCTTGCCCTATGTGCTTGCATCTGAAGGGTAAAGGCACACACAGCTAAATCCTGATTTACTCTTTTATTGCTTGATCAGAGACAGATGCCAAACTTAAGGCATAGGCTACCTGCCCCAAGCAGGCAGCCAATCCTGGCAGACTAAAGCAGGGAGTGGCTGCAATATGACGTGTGACCCTGAAGGGGGAACTTCAGAGCAACTCCTGCCTCCCACAAATGTTGCAATGCAAAGTGAAGCACTGGGGATTAAACACTCACCAGCTTCCTCCTCTTTTCATAATGTCGATGCAGATTTCTTTTCTTGTTCCTTTTTCTCTTCAAAATAGTCTGACCTATTAAATGTCTGGGATCACTTGTGGCTTTCAGACAGTTCTTCAAAGTACTCTCATTATGGCTCCATGCAATGGGCAAGTTACCTTGCTTTTTTCCCACCCACACTGTCTGTTGTGGATAAGCACATCAGCTCTGCATCCAACCCTAACAGCCACCACACACTGCTTGTTAGAGTGCTTGGCATGGTTCCTGCTGAATCACTTGGCCAGCCATGAATAGCAGATACATGATCTTCCATGGGCTTATCATCTTTTATGGTGAATTACTACACACAGTGTAAACCTCACCCAGAGCATAGATAGTTCTCAGCATTAAGGAGTATGGAACCAGTCACGTCAGGAAGAGATGAAGGCTTTGAAGATAATGTAAACTGTTTTCTTGTTGACCAAATAATCTAATGTTTTTGTTATGCTTTTTCTATAAAATACTTTCCAGACATAAATCAATATGGCAGCACCTAAGCCCAAAAGAAATGAGGACACTAAGTATAGTTTTCAGCACTTCATAACTACTCATTATGTTTATTTCCCAGTTTTCTTTGTTATTCGTTTCCTGTTGCTACTCAGAGCCAACATATTTTTGGCTTTTAAACTGAAGCGTGAGGCACTGCCAATCAGCAGGAAATATAATACAGATAAGATTCATATAAAGTCTTTTGAACTGGTAAAATCTCTGGATGGGAAATGGATGTTAAATTGTTTACATTTGGCATGAGAAGAAAAAGTTCCATTTTTACATTCAAAGCCTTTCCACCTTTGTAAATGAAAACAAATCACATGGGTCATATAGCGTTCCACTTCTGTAAAATCCATCATGAGACTGATAAAAGCTTTCGTAAATCAGCAACTTTATCTGCAGTTTGTTTGAAAGTCTCATTCTGCAACTTAAAATGATATGGCCCTTTGCCCTGTGTTCTTTGGAAAAGTAGTGTATCAACAACATGCTCATGACACAGTGAAAAGAGCAGAACTTTAAATACTGTATAAGTGTTTTGTTCTAGTCTAGGAGCTATATATAGCATTGTTCCAACCCCGTATAAATGTACTGTGCTAGAGTTATATTGTTAATTGACTAAGAACATTTATACAGAACCTACCTCTGATATTTGCTTCACTTTACATTGCTTAGCTTGCGAACAATAACATTTTCCAAAGTTAGGCCCCGGCATCTGTAACACCACCAAGTTACAAGATGATGATGTGGAAATCCTTGCCAGTTGTTTAAACATTAGGGTTACTGCAGTTGGCAATGAGTGTAAACTTTGGCAAAGAGGTGCATTTTACATCACTTCCTGAATGTGGCCAGGCCATAGCTTGACTACCAAAGGCAAGGCTCAGAATACCCTCACTCTAGCTCTGGGAAACATCACTTTTGGGGCAGTTAGCTAAGTGTTGCAGATGAGCGGGTCCAAGAGGGAGAAGTGGTCTCTGTAGCTTCAGGCTCTTATACAGAATTACTTTACTTTTCAAGGCTGGCAAAAGAGCAGCATTGGCTGAAAAGGAAGTTGAAGACTCGTTTTCCAACAGGAAAGAATTGCAGCAGCTGAAGAATGCCTCCGGGATCTCCATGAAAGAACAGTGTGAGCTGAAGATTAACCTTGGGAGGAGCATTGCACTGCAGGGATGGAGGGAATGCCATGCCCAAATCAGGTATGTGGGTTGGACTGACACCCAGAGAGCCAGTCTAATTTAGTGAGACTGGGCTAGATGCTGAAAGGCAAACTCTGCTTGGATATCTTCTGTGGCAGTTTCAATGTCAGATCAATCTGGATTGAGGGAGTTGGATAGAGATTACGGTGGCTAGTGCCAGAGAACAGCTTGTTCTCTTATCTTGCTGAGATCACTGTGTGTAGGGTAGTCAAAGAGGAAACAGTTCTTTATTGTCACTGTACCTGAAACAAAAGTAGTTCAGTATATAATATGAGAAGACTAAAATATGTCAAGCTCTTCTGGCTGTACCTCACCACAGATATCTGTAAACCAAGTAACAACCAGGGCTGTGTAAAATCTGTCTGTGTGTGTGTGTGTGTCTGTGTGTGTGAGGACATTCAAGCCTGTGTCCCTCTCCCATCAGGAACGTTACACTGACTGAGTCTTGTATTCGTAGGTCAGTGAAAAAAGTGGATGATATAAGTGCACTTGTAAAATTGCCCAGTTTATTGCACTAAAGTAGAGAATGTAACAGCACATCAGGGGAAAAAAATCAATATCTCATACATTAATATGGAGGATTTTCATTGGGTATAGGCATTGAGGTAATAGTGGTGATGTAGCTAAAATATTACAGCAACTCATGGCATTAATGGTATTTGGCATGGAGATTGGTAAAGGTGACCCCATAGCATATGTTTTCCTGATGAGATGACTGCCTCTGCAAACACAGAAAAATGCTATAAAGCCAGGCTTTGAATATTTAGTCAGCTATTTGAAATTTTAAAATAAATTGTTCACACTGAAAAAATTTCCTTTGGATTTTTAGCTTGCATACACGTAAAGCAGGTTGTGCAGTGCACTCAGCTGAGCAGTAAAGTAACTGACCTTTTTTTCTCTGCACTTGAGCCAAATCTTCTGAATGTTCAACGCTAGCATTATGAAAATAACTTATTTCCACAGTGGCAGAGGGACTGACTCCACTGCTTGAAAAATGCACTAGCTTATGTTTCTCCGAAAAAATTGGTAAGAGAACTCTCATTTGTTAGCCTGGATCATGAGGGATTCACATATGCCATGTATGTTGGATCACACAATTGGACTTGTGTTTTATTTTTTCCCTTGACACTTTATTCAGCACTGAAAAAATCAGATTCTCTGAAGGATGAAATGCATGTTTGCTGGGGATGGAAGAAAGAGGGGATAGTAAGGATCATGCTGTGCAAAAGAAGAAAGGGGCACTTGGAAGCACAAAATTGGAGTTTCTTCATGTAATTCAGGCTTATAAAGGTTTTTTTATGTGATCATTGTAAATGAGCCCACTCTAGTGTATTAACTGGGCCTGTTCTTAAGAAAAAGGTGGCTGCAAAATTCAGAATTCTAAATTGGAAAGTTTTCAGTTCAAAAATAGCCATTTAGTTGAATTTGGTAAAAATGAGCGTTGAAATTGCATATAATGAAATGGTGACATTTTAATGTGAAATTCACACATTGCTATTAACTGGCAGCCACATTCTGGCCTGACATGAACCGGCCTGACATGAACCAACCTGACATGAACCAATTCAATTAGATTTAGTGCTAATCAGGGCAGAATTTGACTCCATGTTTTTGAATGTACATGAATATGTCCCGGTGATTCTGATATTTATTATCTATCCTGCTCTGCAGTTGACAAATTCATTTCCACCCTTTTCGCTGGGTATAGGGAACATGAGCTGCCTTTTGAGCCTCCATTCTAGTAATACTCTGTAATCCTAAAAAGAAAAGTCAGAGGTAGAAAGACATTTGTTGCCTGCTATTTGAAATCCCCCAAGTCATTGTTAGTATCTGCAACCATTAGCTATAGTTCAAAGATGCATGAAAATCTAATTTTCTCTCTTTCATCATCATGAAAGACAATCTACTAAGGATGCAGCTAGCAGTTATGTGTTTCTTTTATGAGTTTGTGGAGAACAGCAGTTTGGACTTTAAGACTTTTACCTGTCACTGGTAATGTAGCTTTCTGTACAGAGCTAGGTGTAGTCTTCTCTTTAACTTTTTGACCTCTTAAAGGTGTACAGTGTCTCTTACAACTGCATCAAATTCCTAATTTCCCAGACTTCTGGAGGTGTGGTTCAGCAAAGCACTTAGGATATGTTTGACTTTAAGCAGGAGCTTATGTCCACCCTTATTCAGCAAAATACTTCAGTCCCATTGACTTTTTACATGTAAGCACATTGTTATGCTTATAAGCAGCACACAGGATCTTTTTCAGGGAAAAAGGCAATATGCTGCGTTTATTGAAAATACAACAGTTAGCATATGCATTCAATTACACAACACACACACATAAGTCCTGCAGATGGTCTTTATAGTTACCAGTCTGTCATAGCTTGAGTCAATCTAATGGCCAGATAGATTGGGCACGAGTGAGGAGCTGGGCTCTGTCAGTCACGATCCGATGCTCCAAGGCTTTGCAGGACTGAGCCCAGAGTTCTATGGCAAAACACCCCAGCTTTATACTTGTGAATTTCCACTTTAGTCTATGGATTTTGCAATGTTGTTCTGTAATCGTTAGTCCTTAAGTGGTGTTAATCTTGGGGTTTTCCGCGGTTATCTCTTATTTGTTGTCTCGCCGTTGGGGGAGTTTCCCTCACCTGTGAGGTTGTCAATGCTGCTAACTCATTTTAGCATCAGACACAATGGATATTTTCTGATTATTTCTTGCTGTCTCTCCAAGTCTCTTACATCTTCTTGACCATCTGGACATTTGTGATAGCTTTCACACTCATCCTTAACCATGCACACATCCTTTACTCACACCAAACAATTTTACAGAGAATTTCAGTCAGGATTACATTTTAGACAAGGTTATATGGTTACTAAAGGGATTACAAAGGAACCTCACAAAACTTCATTTGCAATGCAGATAAGAAACAAGACCTTATAGCAAATACTGTGATGAAAACCTATCCTAAAATAAAAAGTGACCATAATCATCCATAAGGACTGTTCTGGTCTGTTCCTGCCTTAACATTAGTTCAGACACAGACAGCCTGTCTGATGCATTTCTACCAATGTCCCAGAGGGTCATTCCATTGACTATTCAAAAAGGGAGGCTGGCAGGATGAAATCAAATCATACATTAATACATACTACATTATTATAACCGTCAATCATTATAACCTCTAATTCAAATATAAAATCCTACTCCTACAACATGCTTTACTGAATAGGGATGGACAGTGCTTAATTTGTACTGAAAGAGGTGCTGGGGCTCAAGCAATTGGGTGCCAGGGCTCCAGCCATTTTTTTTACATTCATAACTGGCGCGGCAGGTGCCAGGGCTATGAACTGCTAAACCTAGAAGTGCTGGGGGCTCAGCCCTGGCAAGTCCTGGCACAAATTAAGCACTGGGGATGGAAATAAGCACATGTTTAAATACCTAGCAGAATGGAGGCTCGAGAGGAGCATCCAATATTTAAAAAGTAAGAGGCAGTGGGACCAATGCTCCTCCTGAGGACGTGTGGGAAAGGAGCTCTGACGGCCAAAAGCAATTTGAAGTCAGCCTTCAGAGAGGGGGATGCTCAGGCAGCACACTTCAGCCTGCTGGGTTTCAATTCAAAGGTCAATTTTATTTTGAGAAAACTGTGCCATTAAGATGTTTTAGCTCCTGTGCAGCTTTTGAAAAATTTTGTTCAATGTTAGAATGGGCAGTGGTCGGGGAATCTGGACTTCGCAGGGTTACCTGCTTTCTTGTTGACTTTCTTTTTGTAGAGCGAGCCGGGACAGACAAATGCCCACACTTCAGACTGTGACCAGGAGCCTGGGAGTCCCATCAGGTAAGGGAACAGAAGGCCTTTGTGACTGATTGGTATGTCTGGGGATTGAACTAGATACTCTGGTAGGTGTTTCTCATCCCTCGTTTGAAAAATTAGTGAGTTTTCCACTGTAATGGAGGTCAAGAAAGTTTGTTTCAGACAGCGACAGGACATCACTGGCCATCTGCATTTTGCTTGCAGGATGGAGGCTTCTGGTTGTGCCTTTATTGCATGGTTGGCAGAAGTCAGGACAGGCGCTACTGTTAGGGTGAGCGAGAAGATGAGAGAGGATCTAAAGGTTTGGGACATGTTATTGTCAGAATATAATGAGCTATCTTGTGGCATGAAGAGTGCTTTTGGTTGCTAGATGCCAATTTGCAGGTCCACTCAGACATGGCAGGTGGCTTGGGATTTGGAGTGTACTTTCAAGGAGAGTGGTGTGTGCTCAGGGATGGAGGAATGGAACATGAAAGGCATTACCAAAGACATCACATTTCTGCAATATTTCTGTATTCTAATGGCTGTCACTATTTGGGGTAGGATAAGCAGGTTTGCTTCTGGAGTGACAGCACAATGGTGGTACAGATTGCCTTATTAGCAGATTGTAAGTTATTTGTATTGCAGAGCCTGCAGGTGGATCAATATCAGGAACCAGTATCACAAACCAAAAAAGGATCCAACGTTGATGCTTCAAGCCATGTGATCAACATCCAAGGTTTCCTACTTGGACTGATGGAAAATTCTTTTGCACCACAGGTGTTCTGAACTAACACAGCAGGTGTTTGCACCACAGGTGTTCAGAATTCCTGGATTTTAATATGTGTCAGGGCCTACCCCACATATGGCCTATCCCAAAATCACACATACTTCAGTTTGTGGTATAGTTAGTGCACCTTGGGGTTGGTGTCATTGACAATTGCAGGTCAATTAGCAGGCAATTCCTGCAGTGCATAGGCAGTAAGATTTCCCAATCCTTGTGCCAGATAGTTGTTGGTCATGTTTAAAGGGCCCCAGGGTAGATTCCAGGAAACCAGTTGTGACTGAATGTACCCCTGTATTCACACTTTACACACTATTGTAATAATCTTTGTACAAAGTATGCCTTGCAAGGTACCATCTGAAAACTCATAATTTACTGGTCATTATTGTCCTGATAAAATGTGTGTGGCAATATTGTATGTGAAACTATAAAATTCCACTGTATGGTGGTATTAACACATGTTCCAAACTGAGGTTGGCAAACAGGTCTGTCTCCAAAAAAGGGAATGTGTGCTCTGCTTAATTTGCATTTCATCAGTAAACACAGTAATGAAGCAGGGAGGGAAACAAAGGAAGCTCAGACAAGTGAGGGGGGGAAAGCTGCAGGGAATATCCTTTCCCTTAGATTTTTGTCTCCTCTTATCCAGCTAGAAATGTTTTTCAAGAGGGGGACTGAAACTGTGAAAAGGAGGAACAAACACTGCAAGGCACCTCCCGCCTCTTTCTGCCCATTGATTCAATGCAACTGAAGGGACAAAGCAAGCAGCCATTGGATTGCGGAGGGTGAGAGGGTGGAGTGATAACCTAAGAAGTTTGGTCAGTAAGACTGCTGAAAGCATGCTGATTTTCCTGTTTATTCTAATAAGCAGAGGTGCTATCAAGATGAAATTGACCAGGTGTGGAAGGAACTGAACTGGGAGATTAGTAAGTATATTACCACAAAAGGGGTGCAGTGACTTCCCATTCAAGATCTAAGTACATCTCCATAGATGGATTGTCTGTTAGAGAAGATGGAGCATATTTATCCAACATGGGGGTCAGACATTTTCTTGAAGGACCTATGACAAGGTGTAGATGTTCAGGTTGACTGCTGTCATACCCTGGGTAGCTACCAGTGCAATGGGTGGGTTAAGAAAGGGGCTGCTTGGGCACGGGGCCCTGAGCACGACATTGCATGGTGTGGGGATATGCCTCCACATCTTGCACAGTGTAGGGCTACCTTCATCTCCTCTCTCCTATTTACAGTGAGGATAGGGGTAACTCTGTTTTCCTGCGAGGGTCAGGGCAGGCCTGGAGGCATAAAGGACATTGCCCTTATACCCATCATCCGAATCTCCAGCCATTGATGCCACACTGGAATGGCCCTGCTATGTAGTTTGGGGAATGGTTTCATTTGGTTAATAGTTGAAAGTTTCAGCCTCTGTATTTAACCATTTACTCTGATGTGTGTGTTTCCTTGCTTCCATGGCTGCATCAGTAAACATCAAACCATGCTGAATAGTGATGGGCTTAAGTGCTTTCCTGGATCATGACCTTAAAAGAGTGGTTTTTGGATTGTAGATCAGGGACAACCGCTTGTGCCTTCCTGGTGGTCTGCAGAATGTAATATTTGAGAATCAAGAAAGAGTGGGAGATAGGAGCCAAGGAAAGTCTATGAGAAGACTTTTCTTTTATGAAGCAGTTAAAAGAATTAATCCTCTTCTCTAGTGCTTTTCCTCATCCAATCAGTTTCAGGGGGTCTTAATAACAGTTGTCAGTTAATTAACTTACACATTTTTGTTTATAAATTTGTGTGTGTGTGGAGGGGTGTTTCTATTTATATCTATGTTCATTCTATACACAGTATATAACTGTGTGTGTGCAGGGAATATTTGACATACTTATGATCTAGTTATTGTACCTAAATGACCTTGCTTTGAATATGCTATGAATGTGTTCCAACCCCAGGTTAATTTAAATAATACCATAGTTTTGGAAAAGGAATTGAGTTCCATGAGATTTTCTTTATCAGTGTTTCCCATCTGGCTTGCTGTTACAAGCATTTAATCCTGTGTTTGCTGCCAATGTTTCCCAGAAAGCATGATAATTGCTTGGAATTTGTATGAACAGTTCCAGTCTGGTGCACAATTAGGGATGCATTATAAAATTTTCATTGCTCGATTTAGTTGAAATTATAAGATGGATGGAGAACAATAATGACCATAGTTGTAGCCTATAAAAATGACTACTAGAAATTTGTGAGAGAGAGAACTTAATGTTGGCGGCTGCTGCTTCTTTTTTTTTTTTTTACTCCAAGCCCCCCCCCCGCCCCCCGCATAGTAATAGATTTTTTTTTTAACTCAGGTTGGCATTTTGTGACTTTCATGCCCCTTTTTCCTCCCCTGGAGTTTGTACATCTGAATCTGGATGCTTGTGTGTGTGTCCACTGGAGGAGAGGGGAAGGAGTTTTGAGCCTATGAAAATGTGGAATCTCTCTTTTCCCCCTTTCAAAAAATGGTTCATGGTCTCATTTTGTTGACCCATGCACCAGTGGCCCAGAGAGGCATATGTTCAGTAATGATTGGCATCAATATCCTATAAAGTCTGGCAGATTAATCAATGGGAAATTCCTTGCACATGAGTGGCAGATCTCTCTCTATTGAACCACATGTGTTTCCTGCCACAGAAAGGACTGATACTCCTGCTTCTTCTCTTATTTGCTTCCTTAACCTCTATGGTTTCACAAAATTGAAAGGGATTAAGACACATTTGCCACTAAAGTGAAAAGGAATTGTAATATTAATACCATACAACTTGGAGAATTTCCAGTTTTCTAATGAACTTACTTGTTTTTAATTTACAGGCAAAATTGCCACCTTGCTGGCGGATTTGGGTATGCACAGAGCTTTAATGGTTGAGCAAAAGTGTATTGAAAATTTCACCTGCCTTTTGGAAGGAGTAGTGTGTGCTTCCCCTAGCAGCTGCTGACATGTGAATTGGGATGCTGGAGTATGGAAGGGGTTCCAGACATGGCATTTAGTGTGTGGAGTGCTGTGTGGCACCCTAGATAACCCCACAGTCTAATAATTAAGGGAGCTCTATACTGGTCTTGTGTTTGACTCGTGTATGGGGGTGCCTGTGGCTTGGGATGGGGCAGGCTCCCTGTACCCATTCCTTCTCAAAACCCAGTCCAGTACACCCATCCAGGAGCAGCCCAAATTGGTCCTGTATATCTGAAACCACTCTGGCATCTGCAAGTGCGAACAAAACTTCAGAGCCAGAAAGTAGATACAAACGTGATCAATACAGACAAGTGAAAGTAAGTCAGCCTGCTGTTGCAGCCGCAGTGGTGATAAGACTTGGGATTCCTGCTGCAGCCTGTGCCAGTGTTAAGCCTTTTATGTTTCTTTCTCTGTAATGTAAAAGAATGAGGTTTGTTTTCATGTAGTTACATGCAAGATACTGATTTGGTGCTCATTATGTAAATAATTTACCCATTAAACTACAGTATTAAAGATCTGTCTTTTGGGCAATAAGGGGTATATATATTACATTTCTTCTGAGTGCTAAATGAGTGTACAATATGCTCCTAAGGAAGTTATTAAACCTAAGTAATTGAATAAAGCTGGTGCTCTTTTACAGTCAACAAAAGTTAATGTTTGTTACCTAATGCATATTTCCATTGATAACAGTCTCTCCTAACATGAATAATGCTATCAAAGGATCTTTCCTTATTCAAATGATTTTGAAAATATCTATCCATTAAGTGTAACCTTTCCCTTGAAAGAGTAATAAATAAATCAACTCTTTGTCTGGACACCTGCACATTCACTTTATCTGAAGAATCAGTTTGTGCTGATGGTTTTCAACTGGGCTAAGTAGGGGAGAGGTTGAGACGTGGGAAATGCAGGGCTAAATGTTTGTATTATTGGTCATCCTAGACGTTCAGCGTATATTTTGCCCTATATGTGCAAAAGCAAGGATGATGGGGCTTTCACTGATGGGTTTTATAACTTTTTCTAAATTTATTTTAATGAGACATACAGAAGTGACAACCCTGAAGACTGAGGGCCAGATTCTGGGCCCTCGGTCCGTCCTTTTGTGCCTCTCTGTTGATATCGTCAGAAAGACAGTAGGGGAGAAATACTATACAGCCAAGAGCTGGCTCTATAACCCCTCCATTCTTCCCACCAGGCACAGGGGACATTCTTGAGCTGTCCAGGAAATAAGGGGTAGAGCTGGAGTGTGCTGGAGTCATCTTTCTGTTGTATTCTAGCAATTGTGGCTCATCCAGACCCAGCAATCTAGCCCTGAATTCCTTTATCCACACAACCAGTAGAGCAGTGCAGACTTCATCACAAGGCCTCATCAATGGACCTGAAACATGACCTAAATGGGTGTAATAGAATGCTAAATTGTGTTATACCATTCAGCCAGTATGTGGCGCTGTGTGTAACATACCTTATTTAAGCTAACCTTACTCATACTTGGCAAAGCATTAATAATCTTATGGAAGACACATCTCTGGTGTATCATTCTGAGAAGGAAGCTCTGCAGACAGTCCATATCTAATACAGAAGCCTGACCTGCTAGTAGCAGCCCTGCAACCTACTGTGTACAAGGAGTATATGACAATGGATGATGTCTAGGGGTCAGAGAATAGGTCTTACTCTATGCCTGGAGTTTATGGCCTTTTTCTTAGGGTTGCTAGTGACAATACCAAGCAGTGCCAATTCTGGAGGAAGTTTTGGGGCTTTGGTGAAAGTTTTGCCTGAGTAAGGAGTGCAGAACACGCTCTGAAAGGAGTTGGATGGTTTTAATAATCAAAATAATTTAGGAATATAATTCTATATTACCCTTCACTATAAGTGTATAAGTTATCACAGGGGATGGCAAAGGAGTGTTTACACTTGGCGAGTAACATAATTAATGACAAATTCAACTTGAAATTAGAAAACATTATGTGATGGTTAGGATAACAGGGAGTGGAAGAGTTTGCCTGTTGAAATAGTTACGGCATCAACTCCATGGATTTGGCCTTGATAATCTTACATTTACATGAGCTTTTCATCATAAAGGATTCCAAAACATTTTACAAACTTTATAAACTGATACACAGAGTGTGCACAGAGATAATTCCATCCACCACTGAAAGGCAATGACTTGGAAAATGGAGGGAAATGTGGTAAAACTCTAATAGCACACAGCAACACTACACAGTATTTTAGAACAGGATGTTAATAATCTCTTTTCCAAGTTAAGTTGTAGCTAAAGAGAATGTAATTCATTTACAAGTAATTTAATGACCCTTTCTTCTTGGAAAAGCACTGTGAGAAATTTAATGCCCTGCAGAGCAAATGAGACCTGAGTGTTTAAGCTCTCTTCCAAGGACAACACAGAGAGAACCTCCTAGAATCAAATTCGTCATCTGTCAGAAGATAAAGGGCTGATTGGATGCTACTGGACTCTGGTTTGCTAAGGGCACTTTGTGCCACATACGCAGTGCAATGGGGCTTTAAAATAGCTGGAGATGGCCGGTGGAAAGGGGCATTCTGTGGGCAGGGTTTGGGTAGAAGTGAATGTGGTGAAATAAGCCTGACTCTCCATTGACATATAGTCCATGATGGATATTACACCAAAGGTACAGGCTGGAGTCAGCTTCTGCTGCTTTAACTTCCACTGGGGACAGATGATTTAGGATGGGGGAGCAGCAGTTGGCCCTCTGCAGCTGCCACTCTCTGCTATGTCTGAGAATTACTTGAAGGTAGTGGAGAATTGGTGTCTTAATCTGAACAGGGGTTTGGGGCCACTCAGTGGATTGATCCAACTCTGAAGGTAGTTAAAACTGAATGGCAGAGTGGTTAACTAAATAAAATCATGTTACAAAGCTGCAGTAAAATACGCCTAGCACCCTAGGGTCTTGTTATTAAAGTTGTTTGTTAGGAAAAGTTGTCTCTTTTGCCAATCATATATGGGGTATATTCATGCATCTCACTTTAGTATTGCTGGGGAATTACCTACTCTAGTTCCAGAAGCTGGAATAAGGAAGACCAGTTTTTGTAAATTGCTGGACTTTGCACTAAAAATGTCCCCTTTTCAGTTAACATTGGTCTCTTTTAAAGCTAGACATTCTAGAGAATAAACTGTCTTTCTGGTTTGTGTTCAATCACTTCCCACTTTTTAAATGACAAAAATTTATCCACTCCCAATTATCAGAGAGAAGACCCTAAAACTCTTTTTCATTTGGTAATTGTCCAGGAAGCCCGTAGTATTTTATAAATATGTGGCACATTGAATATACTGGCTATTTAGAGCAATAAAAAAGTTGGTCCCTACGTAGGTCCTTCAAACATATACGTGTGTACCCAAGTAAGTGCACATGCAAAATGTTCAGTTGGGTGCACAATGCCGGTATCTGCACGTACAAACAGCTATTTGTGCATGTTATTAGCTGGATGATTAATCCAACGGGATATATTGTGCTGGCTCACTGCTGCATGGGCTGCAGTTCTGTGTTAGTGTAATACCATTGAAATCAACAACATTACACTGGGGCAAAACTAGAGGAATGCGGGGATCATTCAGGCCCTTTGCACACTTTCATATGTGAGCAAATTTTGTGGGTGCGGTTTAATGTGTATTTTCACAGAAACATTTCTGGATGCAAATGTTTTCCCTGTAGAAACAGCTACAAGTAAAGAATTTTTTTTAAACTTTTTTTTCTTTAGCCAGTGGCTTATTGTATGTTATTTCATTTTCCCCCAGGCTATTAAAAAGGAAGAATAGAAGTGGGTTTAAATACAGGCATATTTTATATTGTTTTATATGTAAACTCCTTTATGTGTATGAGGAAAATCAAAGAGATTAAGAAGTATTAGAGGTCAGTGTTGTTTAACCCACTTTAAATTAGTTTGATCCTTTGGAGAAATGTTGATGACAAGCATCAGATCAACTGCAGCAGTTCTTTTGATGTTGAAGCCTCCTTATGGGCTTTTAGGATAAAGGCAAATTCACTGGTTTCCTACTTCGGTGTAATCCTGAGCTAGTCGTACTTGAACTTTTATGTTACAAGAAAATGTAATCATGAATTTAAAGCGAGAGCCTTATTCTGAAATTCATGGATACTTTGCTTAAAAGTATATTGACATAATATTCCATCATTGTGTTTCAGTCATTTTGGACTGGAACTTCAGCCCTTGATGTATAGGATGGGCATGAAGGAAGATGGGATTTATTGAAATGTGTGGGGCAAACAGTGCAGTCTTCATATTAAAGTTAGCCCAGTTCTACACTAGAAACCTGTGCTGGTACAGCAATGATACTGAGGGTTGTGACAAACCCCACAGTGCAGACGCAGTTACACTGGCATAAAAGTATTGTTGCTAGCAGAGCTTATTTTGTTCACCCAGCTGTTATAAACTATACCAACAAAAACACACTTTTGCCAGTATAACCTGCCTTTACGCTAAGAGGATTTGCCACTATATCTGCTATAGAGGAAGAGTGGTCCAGTAGTTAAGGGCTATCATAGGATTTGGGAGACTCTGATTCAATTCTATTCTGCCACAGACTTCCTGTGTCACCATCGGCAAGTCATTTAGCTTTTTTTGTGCCTCAGTTGCCCATCTGTAAAATGGGGATAATAGTATTGCGTACCTCAGAGGGGCATTGAGGATAAATACATTAGAGATTGTAAAGAGTTTTGAGAACTACTGAAGAAAACCACTATAGAAGAGCGAGCTATGATTATACAGGTGTAGCTGTATCAGCAAACCTTTCCTAGTGTAAACTGGGCATTAATCAACTTCCTTTAACTGTCTCTGCTATGTAGTAGCACAACAGAGTTTAATTCTCAGCACTGCTCCGTACACAATACCACTTGCAATCATACTGCGTTTTCTGTTAGTGTTTTTCCATCATCTAACAATATCAGTCCCTCAAAGTACTAGACAAAATACTAGACAATAATTAGGAATACCGAAAGGGAGTGATAAAAGAGCCATATTAACCGATGGACACTAAGGATTAGGGTACCACAGTTTGGGGAAGATGATAGCATAGTTTCAGCATAAAAATAATAGAAAGGTAAGCTGTTTCTTCCATGATTAATTTTAAAAATCCAGGGAGGGAGAGAGGAGGTTGCTGGGAATTTCCTTGAAAGAGGAAGGGTGTCAAGGCATGCATTTAGTAGCTACACCAGCCAGTCTAGGGAAAGAGCTACAGATAAGCATGCATAATGCAAGATTAGCATGCTAAGGGCACAGAGCAAGGTTCTGGGAGAAGGTGACGTAGTATGGGAGGAGGAACTGCAGAGCCAATAGGGTGACCAAGAGTCCATTTTTCTACTGGAACACCTGGTTGAAAAGGGACCCTGGCAGCTCCAGTGAGCACTGCCAACTGGGTCGTTAAAGGTCCGGTTGGTGGTGCTGTGGTGCTAAGGCAGGCTAGTCTCTACCTGTCCTGGCTCGCACCGCGCTGCGTCTTGGAAGCGGCCAGCAGGTCCGGCTCCTAAGCTGGGGGGGGCCCTGCCCTGAGCACCGGCTCTGCACTCCCATTCGCTGGGAACTGGCCAATGGGAGCTGGGGGGGTGGTGCCTGCGGGCGAGAACAGTGTGTGCAGCCTGCTGCACCCCCAGCCTAGGACCTGGACCTGATGGCTGTTACAGGGGCACGCACAGCATGGTGCCAGGTCAGGCAGGCAGCCTGCCTTAGCCCCACTGCACCGCTGAGCAGAAGCTGCCCGAGGTAAACCCATGCCCCAGCCCTGAGCCCCCCCAGAGCACCCTCCTGCACCCCAAACCCCCCAGCCCCACCCCAGAGCCTGTACCCAGAGCCCTCACCCCCCTGCACCCCAACCCCTGGCCCCAGGCCAGAGTCCCCACCCCAGAGCCTTCACCCACTCCTGCACCTCAACCCGCAGTCCCTTCCCGCACTCTGAATCCCTCGGCCCCTCCCCCCAGCCTGGAGCCTCCTCCTGCACCCCAAACCCCTCATCCCTAGCCCCACCCCAGAGCCCGCACCCCCAGCCGGAGCCTTCACCTCCTCCCGCACTCCAACTCCCTGCCCCAGCCCAGTGAACGTGAGTGAGGGTGGGGGAGAGTGAGCCACCGAGAAAGGGGGAATGTAGTGAGTGGGGGCAGGGCCTTGTGAGGGGTCAGGGCTAGGGTCTTTGGTTTTGTGCGACTAGAAAATTGCCAACCCTAAGAGCCAAGTGAGTAAAGACAGATTTGCAGTCCAGTGGGAGTGCTGCTGGAGCCCTTTGATCTTTGAACTATTCATGATGTGTGCCACTTTAATATCATGTTGGGACTTATGGTTTAAGTATATATGGGAGGTGTAGGCTCAGCGTTATGAGGGCCTATGGGAGCTTGCTGGCATGATATGATTGATAGTTAATGATTGAATGTTAATGATTGATAGTACTAAGTAATACACAAAATGTTGACACAGATAATACAAAAAAAAGTGTTTACCATCAGTCTGATATTTCTAAGATTCTTATCAGTTTGGTAAATAAGTATCATATTAATCATACTAAACTCTCTTTATGTTTAGGATTTCCAATTGAATTTAAAATTAGAGACAGTCTCCAGGATACTGAAATAAAGTCAGTTTCCTGCAGCACTTTCTGGAACTCCGTTACTTTGTTCCCCAGTATGCTGTGAGCCATTGGCTGACTTCTGCCCTCTTTTTTTGCATGCAGTTCTCATTAAATTCACTCGGAGCTGCATGTGTGTATCTGTGCACAAAGCTGCCCCATCTCTTTTAACAAACTCTAATTTTAGATGTGCTGTTTTCAAAACTTTAGTCTTTTGGGAAGGGTGAAAGAAATGACAGCAGAATGTAGTGAATCTGTATCTGCAAAGAAAAGGTCACTAGCAGTTTCGTATGGTAATTGCAATTTTATTCAGTTGCCTCCTTACTCTCATGTTTGGTTTAAAATGTCTCTGGAATCACCATCTCTTGATTTTTAGTTGATTAATTTGTGGGAGATCATGATGATGATGATGATTTTGTCGGGGAGTGGGAGGAAGTCTTTTAATTTTTGTAAAGAAACATTTTTTTATTAGACTTAAACAGAAAGGCAAAAGCCACAAAGCTAGGCTGAAGCATCTTCTAGCACTAGGATTATAATTAGATGGTCTCTGGTGTGTGTGTCTTCCATGAATTCTCAATTGCATAATTTACTGTAAGTATGAGAGGACATGAAAATTAGGAAATGCTGGTCTGACCAAATGAATAATTTTCCCTCTCTAATTTCCTTCAAATTTAAGGATACTGTAATTCATTCATACCCAACACTTAGCAAAAAGCAGTGCCCATTTAATCTTTGTAATCCTGCCTTTGAAGCTGCTGCAGCTTTATAATTTTCTATACAAGTAGCAATCACAGCAGTGGTTTTGATTAAATATTACCCATAGGCCGGCTCTTGAGTGAAATGACAGATGTACTCTGAGAGAGAAGGTGGGTGAGGTGATATTTTGTATTGGCCCAACTTCGGTTGGTGAAAGAGACAAGCTTATAAGGAGCTCTTCTCTGCTAAGATTCAAGAAGACACTGAACTTGGTGAACTTCTTGGGGTGTGAGTTCCAGGTAGCATTATGTACTATTACTAGGAATTATCTGCATCACAAAACATAATGCAATACTTTCTCTGACTAGCTTTTGTTGAAGCGGGAGGAAAAAAGCCTGATGAAGGTCAAACATCTCTTGAGTGCTTATGGCAAGTATGAGTGTGAAATTGTGTGCCCATGTCAGCAAATGCTGCCTCAGAAAAATCTTGAAGAGTCTGAAGACTTTTCTGCCTTTCTCTGTTGTGATTTAAAGTACTTATCCCCCTCTTTGACAATTTGCCATAATTGTGTGAATCGTGTCAAACCTTATTTTAATAAGAGGCTGACAGCCTGGTGTCTGAAAGGAAATTCTAAGAGATACCAGCATGGGGAATCTCTTTAAATGGTGTTCTTGTTCATGGTTTTTTCCATTTATCTTCAAGTACCATTGTGGACTTTGGTATTGTGTGCAGCAACACCCATAATGATGTCAATGTAAAGTGAAACATTTGCACTGTGAAGCAAAATTGGTGTGAAAAGTTAAGAGAGATGCAGGCTTTATGGAGAGGCGAACATTTTGCATTGTTGCCTTGAATCGTCTCTGTTTTCCATGAACACAAAAGGCAGTTTTTGCAGGACAAAAAACAAAAACCTATTTTAACAACACGCTTCGTGTGTGTGTGTGCCTTTTTTGTGGAAAGCACTAATTTAATAAATTCCCACAGCTGTACATAATACCCAGAAGTGCTGTCATAACCATGCCGCTGCATCCTGGAATTGTGTTGCATGGGAACTTTGCAGTTTCAGTAGAAATCTGAGATTATTACACAACAAAAAATCATTACAACTGAACGTAGGCAAAATATTCTTGGTGTAGATAGAGGAAAAGTTATTTTGACCCATACTGTGTTTGTTAGAAATTCGCTTCTCAGAAGACTGCCGATTGCAGTCAATTTTCTGTGTGCTGTATTGTATTTCCTCTTCTGGTAATTAGTACAAGTGCAATTGTGGTACATATTTAGTATCAAACTCCCTTTTGGCAATGGCCTCTGCTGCTGTGCATTAGCTTGTTCACCTCATGGCTCCATGCCATGGAGTGGGAAGTTATTGGCCTATGTCAGCAGCTTCAACTTTTGAAAATGGGAAACAGAAGGGAGACACAGAAAAGGCAGAGAATAAGAAAATAGAAGAGATCAGGGGAAAGATCAGAGGAGAAAAGAGATAATGGGGAGAGAGTAAAAATAGAAGGAAGAAAAGTTGAGTAGTGAGCAGGACAGAGAGAACAAGATACCAAGAGGGACCAACTATTATTAGTAGTAAAGATTTATATTATGATAATACCTAAAGACTGTGTCTGCAGTCAGGACTGGGCCCCAAATTGTTCCTGGCACTATATCTAGAAGAGAGACTGAAGTGGTCCCTTGCCTCTCCAGGCTGGTCTTCTCCCATTGTCTGTCTTCCTCTTTCTCTCTCTGTGTGTTCTTCTTTTCTGAAAGATGTCACCTTCACAGAACTTTGACAGAAGGGTGAATTCTTCACTTCACCACCAGCCCCAAGAGCAAATCTATGTTGTCCTTGAAATGAGCAGGTGTGCTATTTGGAAAGAAAGAATGAAGGAAAGAAGGGATGCAACAGAAATGAAGAAGCTGATAGCAAAGGGGTTGCCTCTTTCCCTATCCATTTTCTTTCACTTTCTTTCTAGTTCCTCTCCCCCCTTTTTGTTTTATTATCCCTGACATAGTCTCTCCTTCTCTTCCCCAGTGTTCAAAACACAGTTCTTTTCTTGTAATTTGAAGCGGTAAGCCCATTGTCCGTTCAGATCATGGAAACACATTTCTTAAATTCTTCAAGGAGACAACCAAAGTTGTCTAGTTTGGCTTCACACCTCAGCATCAGTTTTGATCTTCCCCACCTTAAAGTCTGTCATCATTCCCCTTCTCCCTTATACTGTATGTATTTTAAAAACAACCACAGCTGCCTGTCTGAACATCTTCCCCTTTGAAAGATCTCTGTTTCATACACTGTCCATGGTGTTTGCTGTTTATTACACTATTATTAAAACTCCCAACAATGTGGTAGGTGCTTTACAAGACACCCAACACAGATGGTTCCTTCCCTGTAGAGCTTACAGTTGAAAAAAGACAGGTATGTCTACACTATGAAATTAGGTCGAATTTATAGAAGTCGATTTTTTAGAAAGTGATATTATACAGTCGATTGTGTCCACACTAAGCACATTAAGTTGGCGGAGTGCGTCCACAGTACCAAGGCTAGCGATGACTTTCGGAGCATTGCACTGTGGGTAGCTATCCCACAGTTCCTGCAGTCTCCGCTGCCCATTGGAATTCTGGGTTGAGCTCCCAATGCCTGACGGGGCAAAAACATTGTCGTGGGTGGTTTTGGGTACATGTCATCAGTTGCCTTTCCCTCTGTGAAAACAATGGCAGACAATCATTTTGCGCCTTTTTTCCGTGCGGGCGAAATATTGCTTTCAGCAGACGGTGCAGTAGGTCTGCAAACCATTGTCATCGAACGACTGCTTCCACTGCCACTCTGCTCTCCTGGTGCTATGAATCCACCTTGCAGAGTCCTCTATATGACCGTCATCATCCACCGCTTCCACTGCCACTCTGCTCTCCTGCTGTCCTGGTGGTCTCGCAGGTCCTTTATATGACCATCATCATCCACCGCTTCCGCTACAACTCTGTTCGGCTGCTCTTGTCTCACCATACCACAGCAAGCGTGCAACCCACTCAGCTGTTGTGTCCTGGCAGCAGACGGTGCAGTAGGTCTGCAAAACTGGTCATCCAGCCACCACTTCCCCTGCAACTCTACTCTCCTGCAGACGCCATACCATGGCAAGCATGGAGCCCGCTCAGATCACTGCGGCAGTTATGAGCATTGTAAACACCTCACGCATTATTCTGCAGTATATGCAGAACCAAAACCTGCAAAAGCAAGGGAGGAGGTGACAGCAGCACAGTGACGAGAGTGATGAGGACATGGACACAGATTTCAGTCAAAGCACAGGCCCCGGCAATTTGGCCATCCTGGTGGCAATGGGGCAGGTTCATGCCGTGGAACGCCGATTCTGGGGCCGGGAAACAAGCACAGATTTGTGGGACCGCATAGAGTTGCAGGTCTGGGATGATTCCCAGTAGCTGCAAAACTTTCACATGCGTAAGGGCAGTTTCATGGAACTTTGTGACTTGCTTTCTCCTGTCCTGAAGCACAAGAATACCAAGATGAGAGCAGCTCTCACAGTTCACAAGCGAGTGGCGATAGCCCTGTGGAAGCTTCCAACACCAGACAGCTACCTGTCAGTCAGGAATCAATTTGGAGTGGGCAAATCTACTGTGGTGGCTGCTGTGATCCAAGTAGCCAATGCAATCCCTGAGCTGCTGGTATCAAGGGTAGTGACTCTGGGAAATGTGCAGGTTATAGTGGATGGCTTTGCTGCAATGAGTTTTCCTAACTGTGGTGGAGAAAAAGACGGAACGCATATCCCTATCTTGGGACCGGAGCACCAAGGCAGCCAGTACATAAACTGAAAGGGGTACTTTTCAATGGTGCTGCAAGCACTGGTGGATCACAAGGGACGTTTCACCAACATCAACATGGGATGGCAGGGAAAGGTACATGACACTCACATCTTCAGGAATTCTGGTCTGTATGAACAGCTATAGCAAGGGACTTACTTTCCAGACCAGAAAATAACCATTGGGGATGTTGAAATGCCTATAGTTATCCTTGGGGACCCAGCCTGTCCCTTAATACCATGGCTCATGAAGCCATACACAGGCACCCTGGACAGTAGTCAGGAGCTCTTCAACTGTAGGCTGAACAAGAGCAGAATGGTGGTAGAATGTGCATTTGGATGTTTAAAAGTGCGCTGGCGCAGTTTACTGACTCGGTTAGGCTTCAGCGAAACCAATATTCCCATTGTTATTACTGCTTGCTGTGTGCTCCACAATATCTGTGAGAGTAAGGGGGAGACATTTATGGTGGGCTGAGAAGTTGAGGCAAATCACCTGGCTGCTGATTACGCGCACCCAGACACCAGTGCAATTAGAAAAGCACAGCACGGTGCGCTACACATCAGAGAAACTTTGAAAACCAGTTTCATGGCTAACCAGGCTACGGCGTGACAGTTCTGTTTGTTTCTCCTTGATGAAAACCCGCCCCTTGGTTCACTGTACTTCCCTGTAAGCCAACCATCCTCCCCCCTTCGATCACTGCTTGCAGAGGCAATAAAGTAATTGTTGTTTCAAATTCATGCATTCTTTATTAATTTATCACACAAATAGGGGGATAACTGCCAAGGTAGCCCGGGAGGGGCGGCGGAGGAGGGACGCACCGGGTGGCGTGCGGGAGGACGGAAGGATAAGGCCACACTGCACTTCAAAACTTATTGAATGCCAGCCTTCTGTTGCTTGGGCAGTCCTCTGGGGTGGAGTGGTTGGGTCCCCAGAGCTCCCCCTCTCCCCTCCCTGCGTTCTTGGGCATCTGGGTGAGGAGGCTATGGAACTTGGGGAGGAGGGTGGTTGGTTACACAGGGGCTGCAGTGGTGGTCTGTGGCTTTCCTGCACCTCACCCATACGCCAGATCATATCAGTTTGATCCTCCAGTAGCCTCAGCATTGCATCCTGCCTCCTTTCATCATGCTGCCGCCACCTTTCCTCTTGATCCCGCCACCTCTCCTGTTGCTCCAGCCATCTATCCTCTCGCGTGTCCCTCCTGTCCTCATGTTCACTTTGTGCTTTCCTGGACTCTGACATTGTCTGCCTCCATGCATTCTGCTGGGCTCTTTCAGTGCGGGAGGACTGCATGAGCTCAGAGAACATTTCATCGTGAGTGCATTTTTTTAGCCTTATCTGCGCTAGCCTCTGGGATGGAGATGCTAGTGGCAGCATTGAAACATTTGCAGCTGCAGGAGGAAGAAAAGGGAGAATAAAATTGAAAAAGACACATTGGCCATTTAAAAGGAGGGGCTCATGTTTTCGGGTTAACAAGCAGCACAAACCCAACTAACCCCCCCACCCCCACAAACACACCCAATTCTCTGGGATGATTGCTTCACCCCTCTGCATGGCTAACAGCAGGGATGATTTCTTTTCAGCCACAGGCAAACAGGCCAGCAGGAACGGCCACCTCTGAATGTCCCATTAATAAAATTCCCCTATTTCAACCAGGTGACCATGAATGATATCACTCGCCTGAGGATAACACAGAGAGATAAAGAACGGATGTTGCTTGAATGCTAGCAAACGCTGGGACCACATGCTGCCATGCTTTCTTATGCAATGATTCCAGAGTATGTGCTACTGGCCTGGCGTGGTAAAGCGTCCTACCATAGAGGACGCAATAAGGCTGCCCTCCCCAGAAACCTTTTGCAAAGGCTTTGGGAGTACCTCCAGCAGAGCTTCATTGAGATGTCCCTGGAGGATTTCCATTCCATCCCTAGACAAGTTAACAGACTTTTCCAGTAGCTGTACTGGCCAAGAATGCATCCCAAGTCTTCTGGGCAAATTAGTCATTAAACACACTTGCTTTTAAACCATGTATTATATTTACAAAGGTACACTCACCAGAGGTGCCTTCTCCACCTTCAAGGTGCAGGAGTCCGGATTGGGAGGGTATTGGCTCCAGGGTGATAAACAGTTCCTGGCTGTCAGGGAGAACAGTTTTTCCGCTTGCCTGGTGTGCGCTATCTTCAACCTCCCCCTCCTCATCATCTTCCTTGTTCCCAAAATCCTCATCCCTCTTGAGTGAGATTCCCTTGCAGAAGTGCACATACAGGTGTGAGGTAGTTGTAGGGGCATCCCCAGAGAATTGCATGCAGATCATCATAGAAGCGGTATGTCTGGGGCTCTGACCCCGAGCGGGCGTTTGCCTCTGTGGTTTTTTGGTAAGGCTTGCCTGAGCTCCTTAAATTTCACACGGCACTGCTGCAGGTCCCTGTTATAGCCTCTGTCCTTCATGCGCTTGGAGATTTTTTCAAATATTTTGGCATTTTGTCTTTTGGAACGGAGTTCTCATAGCACGGATTTGCCTCCCCATACAGCGATCAGATCCAGTACCTCCCGTTCTGTCCATGCTGGAGCTCTTTTGCGATTCTGGGACTCTATGGTCACCTCTGCTGATGAGATCTGCACAGTCACCTGTGCTGATCAGCTTGCCGCAGTGGCCAAACAGGAAATGAAATTCAAAAGTTTGCGGGGCTTTTCCTGTCTACCTGGCCAGTGCATCCGAGTTGAGAGTGCTGTCCAGAGCAGACACAATGGAGCACTCTGGGATAGCCCCCGCATGCCAATACCGTCAAATTACGTCCACACTACCAAGTGCTAATCCCATCGTCGTGGAGGAGTACAGAAATCGATTTTAAGTTGACAAAAATGGCTTCATTGTGTGGACGGGTGCAGGGTTAAATCGATCTAACTGCTAAATTTGACCTAAACTCATAGTGTAGACCAGGGCAAAGAGTAGACCAAGTGTACTTGCAGGCATACAGCAGGAAAAGACTAGGATTTCAAATAGGTGCGTGGCGTTAGCATTGCTCTTATTGTTGACTAGTTACTTGTGGATATTGTGAAAAGTGTGAGTCTTCAGTGGAATTTAGCTGGACAGAGAGACAGAGTGGCTTGTGGACCAAATGTACCATCTGGATGGATGGTCCGGTAACTGCAATCATTGGTAATACTAACTGTCTGCAGGATCACCTCATATTCAGCCTGTTCCAAAGCCCATTGAATTCACTGGGGTTCCATCAGGCACACATGTACATCCCATTTTCCATCATGACTTATGTCTTTTCACAAGATCATTTAATTGCTATTTTTTGCCATTAGGTGCTAGCAACACTTACTGTTTCTTGAAATTTCTGCTATTGTCTGGATGGCCTCTATTCTTTCTGAAATCACTTATTTAGTTGAAAACACTGTAAAACTAGCACCCTATTTTTGCACAAGAGAGAGACAGGGAATATATGTATCTTCATTAACCGTCTAAGTGGGGGGTCAGCGAAATATGGAGATGTAGGTGGCTGGGTGGTTCTGAGCTGCATGCGTTTATTGGACAACATGTTTTTAACCATAAGTAGGTTATTCCCCTGAACTGTAATTGTGTGTGAGAGAAAGTAAATCACAGGACCTTGCCTCTCCAAAACACAGTGGAAAATAAATGCCTCATCAATAAGGGTTAAACAACAAACCCCAAACCACACCTGTTTTTCAGCTGTTACTACAGACAGTTACACAGTTATTCAAGTCCATTATAAAAATATTACTGCAGAACAGTCTAGGTGCCTTGTCTCGGAATGCATTTTTTCCTGTCAATTGCCACTGAAATTATCATTCACATCACTATACAAATTGGTCCTAATGCAGGAATCGAAAGGCAGAAAGGAACTATGAAGCTTTATGGAGTAAATCACCTGTCACAATTAAGAGGCAAAGGCATTATCAAGTGGGTGTGCACCTATGCCAGAACATTCAGAATTATATTTTACGTATTGATATGTGTTACTCAATGAACTAATTTTCATCCACACTAGTAACTAAGGTTATATTTATCCCATAATGCTGATGACTGGAGACCTGCTAACCAAGATATACAACATATTGGAGCAACTGGGTTTTCTTTAGAGCTGCTATGGTGGGACCTAATGCCTGCTATGTGGCTTGTAAAATTATTTCTCCTGGGGTTAATGTGTTAACATTACAAAAAGAGCTTTATTTAATTGTGAATTTTAAGCGAGAGGCAGAGACCCTGGGGTTTTTTTTGTTTTTGTTTTGTCTTCCTCGGCAGCATGGGGCTTAGGTCAGTTGCTGGTTTAAACTAGAGTAAATGGTGGATTCTCTGTAACTTTAAGTCTTTAAATAATGATTTGAGGACTTCGGTAACTAAACCAGAGATAATGGGTCTATCACAGGAGTGGGTGGGTGAAGTTCTGTGGCCTGCAATGTGCAGGAGGTCAGACTAGATGATCGTGATGGTCTGTTCTGGCCTTAAATCTCTGAGTCTAATGTAGATATAATAGTATACTATTTTCAAAGCTTCCTGGAATCATTATGCAAAGCCATAAATTTGCTCTGTAAAATTAAGGGTAAGCACGCTGAGCTGTGGTGAGTTGGTGTGGTGAGAGAGGGTAGGCAGTGTGATGGTGTTTGTTTTTCTTTTTAAACAGAAAACCAAAGCCAAATCTAAGCCACTGGGAACATCTTCTATGCAGCTATGTTTCTGGACTCATCTCCCTATCCCACAATTACCACTCCTTGTCCAATAAGCCAAGTCATAAGACTGGCACATGTTGTCTATAATACACGTTTTTGAGAGTTCACACATAACCACAAGCTCAAATAAATCCTGTTTTGACCAAATGTCACTGTATGGAAATAGCTCAAATAATTCAGTGGGGACACTAAAATCCCAAAAATATCCAAGGAGATCCTGCTTGGTTATTATCTCTCATGCTGTTTTCAGCATTCTTTCCATATTCTCTTCAGGCAGCAGACACAGCTTCAGATCCAGCCTGTTTAAAACCCTATTACCTTGGCACCACTGCCCACCCTAGCGGTGCATGATGGAAATTAGGAATATTGTTCACAGTGGTTTTGTGGTTGTGACTGAGAATGGCCAAAATAGCAATGGTATGTCACTGCTCTAATTTACTGCTTTTCCAGTATATTGTAGATATTTATTCTTATTGATTGTTTAATAATTGAAAGTTTAATAGTTTAAAACATTGGTTTTCATTATATCTTTAAAATCTCCTTTTAGTAATTAAAAAATCCTCTCATTGTTTTTATATTGACAGATTTTCTCTTTCATCCCAGTCCAGTTATGTACATTCCTCATTAAATATACATCTTCTTGGGATTCTAAAAAGAATTAGCTGCAAGATCTGGACTTTATATGGAAATGTAAATTATATAGTGCATAATGGGAAAACACTAGCATTAACAAACCCAGCTTTAGTGGATTTCAGTTCAATCTTTCCATTTAAATATCTTGACCCAAACCAAAAATAAGACCAAAATCCCACGGGTAATCAGATCCCAAATTAATAAAATACCCCAATTTGGTAATTTTTATGCAAAACAGGGGAAAAAAACTATTTCCACTGAAATAAAGCAATAGGCAACCCAGAAAGACTTCATGAAAACCAACCACTTCCTATTTGCACATAGGCCTGGGATTTGTGGCAATGAACGATCTACCTGTCACAAGAGTCAGTGATGGGGAGGAAGTTTACCCATGCCACAGCTTTCCATACCACAACGTCTGATACATTAAGTGTTTCAACTGGATCCAGTAAATAAATAAATAAATCTTCTTCACTGTGCATTAAATTGACCAACCCAAAACCAAATTATGAACCACAAATGAGGGAAGTTAACTCCCAATTATGGGCTTCATCTCTTCATGGAAAGGAGTAACCCCTTTCGGTCATGATTTCATTTCAGAGGATAATTCAAACATAAAGCATCAAATAGCCTACCCTCAGGGTGTTCTGTTTTGTTTGATTTAAACACAGTTGTCGACTTACATTGTTGTAACTTTCCCTCTAGACAAACAGGTTCTTTATGCCACTGTTTTAGTCCAAGGAGCCAAATAATACCTTTTTACTGCAGTATTTTTAGACATTAAATACATCTGGAAAAATATTCAAGCAGATAATTAGATTGTATTAGCAATGTGTCTGTTGTGGTTTCCCTGATCCCAAAGAAGGCAGCTCTTTATGAAGCACTTGGCCACAGTCTCTGCAAAATCTGCTGTGTAAATTGGCCCACACTAAAGCATGTGGAAAACATTTTTTTGGCTGAAACTTGAAACCATTCATGTGGCTTTGAGACAGGGAAGCTCAGCCTGCCAACATCAATAGAACTTTGTACTACAAACCAAAATGGTCATTTAGACATGTGTACTTTCATGCTCGCAAATGCACTGAGGTCAAATATTTTTTAATCTTGGGAATTTTTCCTCTTTATACAGCCTTGTATTTCATGCAGGAAATGAGGCTGAGTACAACAAACACAAATCATTGAGACTGACAGAGCATATTGGGTTCAAAACCCAAGCTTTGACTCTAATTGCTCTCCAAAGGCCTCTGGCTCAAGGTAACTGTTGATTTAGTTCAGCTGTTTCAAATCAGCACTGTAAGGTCTTGCTAAGACAAACTGGTTAGGCCACATTACATTTGTACCATTGGATCCCTCGGGTATAAGTATAACACAGTTAGCATTTTAAAAGATTGCATTTGTCTGTACACTGCAGGCAGTAATTACAAGCAAGCAAATCTTTTGTGAAAGATGGTGTGACCTTCCGTTTGTTGAAAGAGTGATGATGGCTTCTAGAGGAGGAAAAAATAATGTTTCCATTCAGGGTTCAGAGAGGAGCCCCACCTAGTTTCAAATGCAAGCCAATGCTGACAGCTATTTGTTGTTGTTTGTTTTGGGGTTTTTAGTGGCTATATCGGGGTAATTTATAGCCTTAAAATTTCAAGTTTTTACTTTACTGTGGGGGGAGGAAAGAATATACCACCTTCTCAGAGACGAGAGATTGTTAAACAAAATATACCTTTCCCCTGTATGAATTAAAATGGTTGATGTCCACTCAATCCCAAGAATTTGTTTGCTATGTTTGTGGCTGCTTCTGATATAGACTGGGTCTGAGTGTATAAATTTGTTGGATATTATGTTCTGTTATTGTTCTTAGCAGTTTAGGTGCTGAAGTGTGATTTATATCAATGTATGCATCCGTCTTCAGTCAAAATTTGCATATGGAAGATCAAATTCTACTGTAGTGGAGCATAGGAAATTAACATCAACATTATTATTTAAGTGCAGCTTTATAGTTTAACCCTCATTGGGCCAAATAGGGTCTGCCTACATCCAAAGGTGTCACAGTTGCATTTACAAATTATGGACCAGATCAACTGGTCTGGTCAAGCTAACAAACATTATTATAGGATCTTAGTGAGGAAGGAATGTGGCTCTAGACCACCTTTCTCCTCCCTCAGTACTGGATCCTGCTTTTAAGTTACGTTGACAGTTCAGGGAATTGGCAATGACTTCTGTTTTTGGCCGGCTCCCAACATGTCTCTATGCTGGAGGGGGGACATTAGCAGTGGGTGGTGCAGCATTAGCTACCTTGGCTTTCTGCCACCTACGGTTTTCCTATCCCAGTGGAATCCCCAGCTGCCCTCTTATGGCAGTATTCTCACTGCTTTGCCCTGCCTAAGTAGTGCTAAAGAGCCAGATAGGGAGCCTAGGATCTGGCTCTATTAATTTAAAGGTTATCAAGTATAAGTCAGAAACATAAATACGGGTAGGTGACAACATCCATATTTAGTATTACTGCAGGTTCTGAGGCCCCACAATAGTGTATAATAGTTTTCTTGTGTTATGTATCTAATGAAATATGTTTCTTGTTTCCCTTTTACACTATATTGCATGTGACAAGCCAGAAATCTGCAGCAATCTCCCTAATTTCCTTATATGCTAGCAAGGACTTTGCCCATATTCGCTTTCTCTGGTATCCCTCCTGGAAGCTGGACGCTCCCCAGAGTGATGTTAGCAGAAAATGAAGGCTGTATTGCTATTGATAGTACTACCTTCAGGACTGATAATTTGGGAAATGGTGCCAAACTGGTTTGTGGCATGTCGATTGCTTACTCAATAACTCTAACTTTGGTAAGTCTTCCACTTCTAAGGCACCAGTCTGAGTCCAGCCCAGGATAGCCATGACCAAATGTTATTATCTTGCTGCCTATTTTGTTAAATGAGCTGGTCGGAGCCTAGTGGACAAATGACCGTATTGTCAAAAACCACCATGGCAGCTGATGACACCCATGGGCACTCTTTATATGAGTGGGTCATGAACTGCTCTCCCAGTCTGAGAGATGGTCTTTCCAAGTCTCCGTGAAATATATGGACAGGGCAGTGAGAAGAAACTTGTGCTGAGTGCTTATTGTATGTTGTTTGTGTCCTGTGAATAAACAGAAAGTGTGTTTCCACTCGTTTCAATTTAGTAGAGTTTTAAAAAAAAATTAAATTAGTTTTAAAATGTTTACTTGCACATACACTGTTTACTCACAGGTAGGCTATAATTACATTTTCCAAAACCCTGAAGTTCCCTGAATTAACTAAGTCCACTTTTAGTTTAATCCCATTTTTTTAGAGAGGAGGCATCTAGAATTGAAGCATCTAGGCAATTATAGAAACACTCCACAGAGCTGTTTAGTATAGTAGACAAAAATGCTGTGTACTTACTGTATATATAGTACCTACAATCCAAGATGCTCAAGGTACTTTATAAATATTAATTAAAACTCAATCCCTCTATCAGATAGTTCAGAGTGGTTGCCAGTAGGAAGTCAGTATTTGTCGGCGACTATTAGATAGTGGTATCTGAGATTTCATGTTTTTTCTCTGTTCTTAGAAAGGAAAGACGTGCAGTATCTGCTGGCAAAAGTTGACTTTTTTTAGTGGTGACAAATGGGAGCATTTTAGTAGTCTTACTATAGCAAACAAACCAAAAACATAACTAACAGAGGTCACAACAGGTCTTCAGAGAGATACAGAGAATGAAGATAACACCAATGGCATGTACAGTAAGAGGATTATGATAATAAATAGAGATTCTGGAGCTGGGGAAAGACTTTAGGGTTTAGCACAATACACAGAATCACATCCATCACACTAAATATTATTTACCTATCTCTTGTGCATCCTATCCCTGTATTTATATAATGGAATTATGTTGAATCCAATCTGTTTGTTTGAAATATCACATCAGCATTTATTAAGAGAATGTTTTACAGTGGTTGCCATTAAAAAGTCAGCATTTGCAAACAGCATACAGTGGCATCTGGGATTACCAGAGTATGTCCTTGTAGGAGATAGGAGATCTGTGCTGAGTCATAACACTGCACAAATGTTGACTTTTTAATGACTTGTGTTCTACAATGCTTGCCCTTAAAAACCTGTCAGTTTGTCCTTAGTTAAATTAATAACATATTATTATTATTATAATCAACATATGCAGTATTCCCTATACAATCCCTATATCTGTTTCTTAGAAATCAAAGGAATACCATAAATACAGAGGTAACTGTATTCATTTATATCAGCATGTTTTTGAATTGACCACAGTACATGGCAAGTTATCCTAAATAAGTCTCTAAATGGTTTGGCAGAATGTTGTCAAGTCACAGTTTCTCCCTTTTCTGCCCAGATTTAAATATTAATGGTGAGATTTTGCTCTCAGATACCCACTGAAATCAGCATAGGTCTGAGGACAGAATTTATGCCTTACCAGCCAATTTCATATGTTATCACAAACAATGTTTTTCAGTCTGTGGCATTTAGCCCAGAAGTCTTGGTTTCATGGGCATTTAGGGTGAGCAGATGTCCTGATATGAGGGGCTTTGTCTTATATAGGCAATCTATTCCACCCCCTATCCTTGCCCATCTCAATTTTTTACACTTGCTATCTGGTCACTCTATGGGCATTTCTCTCTCTCTCTTTTTTTATCTCGTTCCTTACCTTCTGTAGTTAGGGAGACAATAACCACCAAGAAATGATTAAAGTAACAGACCTTATGAACATAGTCAGCAGATATGGGGCACAACCAAAACTTCAGATCCAAACACCTCTCAGCCTTGTGATAGTTCTGGTCTGAACTGTGTGGCTTAGGCCCATCTCTTGTGGTAAGTGCTGCACTTGGAATCTGATTACCTCAATGCCTTTGAGAGGCAGAAACAGGGCAACTGCCACTAGTAACAAAGTGAATCACTATGGTGCCTCTGCAAACAGTAATTTATAAAGCCAGAAGGTCTCTCTTGTAACCATTATAACTTCAGAAGTAGGTGATTTCTTTCCTGTTTTGTTCTGTGATGTTTGGTATTTAGATTATTCTTCTCCCTGCCCCAATCTGTGGCAGCAGCCAGTCTGTCTCCATCTGCAGAGCAAAATGATACAACCCTCATATTCCTTTCATTTGAGAGGTGATTTTATCCTCTCCTTGAAGATATAGATTTCTTTCCTGCCTACTCTTTGTTTTATTTTATTTTCCCCTCCATTTCCCCCACACATTCTACGTTATGTTTCTCTTCCAACTCATTTATTGTCCTTCCCTGGGTCTCTGAACAGAAAAGCAATTCTGTCTAGTAATTTTACCTACAGAGGGTGCTAACACTAGACAGAGGGGCGCTGAGCGGGGAGAGAAAGGAGAAGGAGGGAGGAGCTGGGACCTTTTTCTTCAAAGGACAAGTGTGACAACTTGTCTCTAATAAGCCCAGCCCCTACCAGCCTGTAAATCCCGAGAGGTCACATCTTTTTCCCAGCACTGGGTCTTTTGCATGATTGTCCAGTTTATATACCACCTTGCCATAAATTTTATATTTTAGAAAACTGCTTTAATTCTGGGATTCCTGCCTAAACTGGGCAAATCTAATTTTCATACGTTGCCATGGGAAATAATGCTTTTACCCTTTCTCAGAAAGGGAAAGAAAATGAATGAAAGAATGAATGACTGCACTACTGGGCTGCTTTCTAATTATTTAAAAGACCTCACAATCCATGTCTTGGCCACAATGTGGGACTCTGCTCTGTGAAAAGACACATCTACTGTATTAATAGAAAGACCCAACCTATAGCTAACAATAAATCTTAATAAATTGTGTATTTTAAATTGATAACCCTCTTCAGAGTGTAAGTTTCATTCTGTCAAAGGCATATAAAATAAAGGGTTTATACATTCATGTCCTATAATTGGCTAGATATGCTCTCATTAAAGTGGATCACGGTTAGTGCCCCTTGAAAGAGCAGTTCTAAATTATACAAGGTGCTTTTCATTATGAAGGGAAGTATTTTAGTTGACCCAGGTTTCTGGTGACTGTAAAAAATTTGATCTTAAAGGGACTCTACTGAAGGAGAAAATAATCTGATGCTTAAGATTGTAGAACACTACTGACAATCAAAGCATTTCTATCTTCCCCCTCACCCCCTCTTATTTTTCCATTGTGTATTTTAGGGTTATCTGAGAAGTGCAGTTATGATTGTTAAGATCTTTTTAGTCATCTCTTTTCTCTATGTGAGTTTTATGTTACAGTTTATAAAATGCTGAACGTTTGCTGAGAGATCAAAGTACTTACCATAATGAGAAAAATGTACATAACAACAGTTGTATAGCAAGGGTAAGAATTGCCTGAAGCAGAACAAATTTCTGCAGATTGTCTGACAATGTAAGAATAATAGAGCACTACAATCATACGAATAATATTACTTAATAAATCTCAACTCTTACGTGTCTTATACGGTAAGCTACCTTTTTCTAAACTGCTGAATGCATTTCCCACTTGATTAGATAGTTTTATATCGGACAATTTACAATAATATCCATCTTTCTAATAAAACATCTCAATTTAATGTTAAAATACAGAGATCAATGGATGCAATGCTGGACTGATAGCAGATCTGGTACCCTGTTTAGAATTAACTATGTAGCCCTAAGGTCCTGTCCCTGCTGTGTGGTCACAATGGGAGCTTAACAGATAGGCTTCTGCTGTGCACTGGGAAAGGGCAAAGAGTCTTCGCCGGGAGGATTTGTAACTGCCTGCACTGTTGAGCAGTGGACTTTGGGGCTCCATTCTCACTACCATGAGGGTAGGAATGGGCCAATGAATCCAGAACTCTTCCAAACCCAACTCAGGAGCTGCAGTACTTGGCTGGGTTTTGCTTAGTGGGTTGGCTATGCTGGCATTCTGTTCTTGGTGAAAGGGAGGATAATTCTGCTCTCCCGCACAAGCACGCAACCTGGCATGGGGAAAATAACATCAAGCCTGTTTGCTCTGACTCTGCTCAGGGAAGAGAGGATATGGCAGAAATGGTCAGATCCTGTAGTCTTTACTCAGGCTCAGCTCACATTAATTTCAATGGTGTTTTGCCTGAATAAGGACTACAGGATTTTGCCCACGAGTTAATAAGCTTGTATTTGTTGGGAGGCAGGGTGGTCTAGGGGGATAAAGCACTGTCCTGGGAAATAGGAGACCTGGGTTTTATTCCTCGTTTCACTGTTGGCCTGCTTGGTGATCTTTGGCAAGAAATGCCACCTCTTTGTGCCTCCCCATCTGTAAATTGAAGATAAGGATAATGTAAAGCACTTTGAGATCTAGTGATGGAAAGTGCTATATAAGAACTAACTATAAGTGTATAGATGGGGACCGAATAGTTAACAATGGGCTCTTCAATCTAGCAGAGAAAGATATAACATGATTCAATGGCTGGAAGCTGAAGCTAGACAATTTCAGAATGGAAATAAGGTATACATTTTTAATGGTGAGAGTAATTAATCATGGGAACAATTTACCAAGGGTCCTAATGGATTCTCCATCACTGACAATTTTTAAATCAAGATTGGATGTTTTTCTAAAATATATGCTCTAGGAATTATGGTAGGGAAATTATATGGGCTGTGTTCTAAAGAAAGTTGGACTAGATGATCACAATGGTCTCTTCTGGCCTTGGAATCTATGAATTATTAGTTGATTCACAGAAAGTAAGGGTTTTTTTCACTTCCTAGAAGTATGCTGCTGCCAGGTGAAGCAGGGTACATGTCCTTGATTAATAATACATTTTTAAGTGTTGTGATAGCACTCAGCTTCTGTGCTTATGCCCAGAACATATACTGCACCATTAACATATTTACTCTATCGTCTTTTTGATTACTGGTCAGAGCCCATCTCTGAAATAGGTTAGTGATGGCTTTTGCCTGAGATCTACGGACTTGTAATTTCTTTGTCTCCCTATCCTTGCTTCTGTTAACAGAGGCCTGTTAAACTGAGCTGTTCTAAATAGTGGCCTGTTAAGCAGACTTTCAATAAGAGATTGTTATTTTTGGAATTCCGTCAGCCTTGTGGCTCATTTATGTAGTAACAAGCGAGGCATGTTCTGACCTATCAATCAGGCTTTAAAAGAGCCATTCATAACAATGCATATTGCACACAAAGAAACCAATGTACAGACATGTCTATTATTGTAACAGGTTTGGGCCCTATCCTGTTCCCATTGGGCCCAACAACAAAACTCCCCTTGATTTCCGTGGGAGTAGGATCAGGCCCTTAATTTAAAATGTCTTATGACAATCCTATAGCTGGGAGGCCTTATTTCATACGGTCTACAAATCAATTGTTAATACCAACATGAGATTTGGCATAAGTATTCACAACTCATGAGTAAGGGTTTATATGCAAAATTTGGGTTAAGCTGGGTTGATTACATTTGATTTGAATCTTCTTTCTCTGATTTTCAGGGTTCCGCTGCCCCCAGCAGAGAAGGGCTTTAAAAAAATAATATAATTTACAGGTACCTTGGGCTAAATTCTGCCCTCGGAGAGGAAATCACTGTCCCCATTGGCCCTGGGTTTTTATTTTTGGGTGGTGAGAGTGCACGTGTGTGTAAATGCCAAAAAAGAAAAAAATCAAAAGTAAATGGAAGAGGAGGCCGAAGGGAGGGTTGGAGTGAGTTCAGTTATTTGTGTCTCTCTACTGCAGTAACTGTGAACACATCTTGCATTCAGAGCTTAGGTTTCCTTTAAGCATTTGACCTTTTGCCATATTTCAGTCTAGATCAGGATGTTGTGGTTGATGTATAAACTATGAAAACAGGAATTTGGAAGACTGGGTGGCCTAGGGGCTGATAATGAGATACAGGCTCTTTCATTTTTAGGTCACCCACTCTGTGTGTGCCAGTTTGGTGGTAGACCAAATGTTGTCATCATCTGATGGCTCCTGGGTGGCTTGTAGTGGCCTTAGTTCAGTTTGTAGTGGATCATTATCAACCTCATCTCAACTGGCATGCCTGTTGACAATCTCAACAGAGAAAACAAGGGCTGAATCAGCCTGGAAACTAATTATTTTATTGGGGGATGGGGTGAGGGAGAGTAGAATAAGCTATGCTGGCAAAAAGTACATTTTTGCTGGTATAAATTGTGTGTACACTAGGAACATTTTGCTGGTATAAAAAACAGGTTAGCTATACCGGCAAAGCACTCTTAGTGTAGACCTGGCCTAAAATAATCCTCTAACTCTTAAAAGTTGTTTTTCTAGTTTAAGGCTAAGGTACGTTATTAAGACAAGTGTGTAGGGAAATTCATTCTGCAATTGCCTTTGCTATGTACTTGTAGATAAAGACTGGGATTTTCAAGGAAGCCATTCGATAGGAAATCCAATGGGAATTGGGCACCCTTAGAATCCTTTGAATATTCCAACCAAATAGAGGATTTATGCCAAAGAGTATATCTCTTGTGCACGAATAGTGGAACTGATTATGTGCTTTAACTATGAGGGAGATGATGCCAATGTAATTTAAAAACATTATTTAGAAAGAGAGCATTCAAAGAATATTTTCCATAACATTACCAATGGACTAAAAGGGTATGTAATTTCTTTTTTGCTTGACTGTAGCAGTATGTCTGACCTAAACCTAGTGACCTAGTTAAAATAGACGCCAGAAACATATATTTTGTTATCCTCGTTAAAAAAAAAACTCTTGAAATAAGGTGTAACAATTATACATTTTAGACATGTACCAAATATTTATTTATTAAATTGGTTAGTCTCTAAGGTGCCACAAGTACTCCTTTTCTTTTTGCAAATATTTATGGGATCCATTCCAGTCCACGGGGATAGTCCTACAGAAAATACAGATTCAAGGTTAGAGCCAAGAAATAACCCAGTAGAATTTGCAGAGTGAGTTGGGAATGTTTGTATTATAACTGTAAATTAGAGAGGAGGACACAATGCAATTAGAGTAGATGGAATACAGCACACAAGACATGTAAAACAATGTCTCTCTCGCCAACAGAAGTTGATCCAATAAAAGATACTACTTCATCCATCTTCTCTCTCTCATATCCTGGGACTGACATGGCTACAACTACACTGCATGTAAAGCAATGTCCTTATTTATTTTCCATGTCCCTTGCCAGCTAATATTTTACCTGCTAGATAGTTAAATGAGTTTCTGGCATGGGATTAGTGGGCAAAAAATACCTGTGAGAAACAGGCAATTTAACTGTACTTGAGTAGTTCTGAACAGCAGGTGCTGCCACGCTCCTGTAGTCTCCAGTGTCAAACAGTTTGTTCCATTATGTACCTCATATTGGAAGGGCTGGTTGAAGCGTTTATTTTTCAGTGCTGCAACATCTTGTGAGAACAGGGGTGGCAGTTTAATCTGTCATTTTGTGTTAAATTTTATGCTTTAGTTTTACCACATGGGATTTCTAATAGCATTGATTGTGTGTCCTGTCACAGTTCTATGCTCCCCTAAATCCTGTGCAACGTTACTCTAAAGCCAATCCTGTTTGTGGCATTTGCCATAAAGGGAAGTTTGGGGGTCATCAAAGTGGCAGATGGGTGGCTCTGTGTGTCCACTACAAATATGGTGCACTGCCTTCAGGACTGTACAAACCTGGTGTGAAATCAGCCACCCACACTACCTCCAACACTCAGCAGCTCAGATACTATGGTGATGAGTGATGTGTAAAAACCTATATGGAATAGAAGAGAATAGAACACTCTTGTATTCTGCCTATTGCAGTACAGTTGCAAAATGTAAACCATACATATACATTTTGTACTGCCAGGAAACTTGAAACATGTTGATTTTTATTTTCCACACAGTATTCCAGCAAACTCTGGTTGTATCTACTACAGTCTAAGCCCCATGCACTGATGTAAATTCTATGGCGAGGATCCTGGGCTCCAGGGAATTTTGGTGTGCCAGCTTCATTTAAATGACAGAATTGAATATTTTATTATTTATTTGGATTACACTATTGCCTAGTGGCCCACACAGAAATCGTGGACCCACTGTGCTAGGCAAATACATAGCAGGAGACTGTCCCTGCCCCCATAAAGTGTACAACTTAGACAAAACAGACCAATGGTGGGAGAGAAAACAGAAGCAGAGAGGTGAAGTGACTTGTTTGAGGTCACACAAGAGGTCAGTGATGGAGCTGGGAACAGAATGTAGGTAACATGACTCCCAATCTGGTGCCCTATCCATTAGACCATGCGGCCTTATTAATTTTAATGAATTAAGTATTAAAATAAATCCTGTGATAATTACAGCAGTTCCTATTTATTTTGCTGGGAAATTCAATTTATTTTACAATGTCCCCACCCCCCTTTTCAGTTTTTAATACTCTGTAGATTTTTAAGCTGACAGCACGAAATTACATCACAGAAGTTGTCGGGGGAAGCTGGCAGTTTTGACAGCTTGGTAGGAGATAGCAGAGGTTTTTGGAAGCTGGGGAGTTGTGGGAGGCACTTTGGGATTGTAGGATAAGCATATTAGTTGGATTAGTTGACAATCAAACTGATACCTTTCACAGTTGCTACCTGTTGACATGAATGGAGCTGTTCATACCTCTTAGGACTATTGTTTTAGGCTCAGGCCTGACCTACACTTAAAATTTAGGTGACAAAGCTACGGTGCTCAGGAAAAATCCACACCACTGAGCACCGTAGCTATGCTGACCTAACTCCCGGTGTAGGGAAAATGCTTCCATCAATCTAGCTACCATTGCTCAGGAGTGGGTGGGAGAGATGATGTTTCTCCAGTGACAGAAAAAACCCTTTTGTCTCTGTAGGCCACATATACACTGTGGGTTTATGCTAATGTAGCTATGGCACTGTAGCTATGCCACTAGAGTCCCTGTAGTGTACACATAGCCTCCGGAAAACAGCTGCATCACTTTAACCTTGGTTCACATTTTAAAGGTTTTTCTTCACAACTATAGGGGCAAGAAACTGAAGGTGAAATGGTGGCCCCACTGAAGTCAATGAGATTCATATCAGTGGGGGTCATCATTTCACCCTTAGTTTTTATAAGAATGACTAATTTCAAATTAATGAATGGTCTAGTAGCACATCCATTAAATAGAATGTCCTGAATGGATGTATGCAGTGTTGCTGTAGCTCTGTCGGTCCCAGGATATTACAGAGAAAAGTTTGGTGAGGTAATATCTTTTACTGGACCAGCTTCTGCTGGTGAGAGAGACAAGCGTTTGAGCTACACAAAGCTCTAGGTCTGGGAAAGGTACTCAGTGTCACATTGCTTCAGTAGGAGTTGCACTTATATCTTGGCAGGAGATTTAAAGCTAGAAGGAAAAAAGCATTAGTTATACAAAGGTGAGTCACTTAGTAGGAGACTTTCACCTGATCAGCCAAGTTGCAAAAAATAATAAGCCTGAGGGAATTTAACCAGTTCATTAGTTTCAAACTGGCTGCAGACTTCTCATCAGACACACACATGCCTGTAACTTTATCTTGAAATAAAGCACATATAAAAAGGTAAATTCAAATAATGTTTCCAGAGACAACCAAGGTTGTGTTTAAAAAACAAACAAACAAAAAACACAGCTTTCTTATGCCAGTATCCCAAATCTGAACATACAATGAAATTCATGTTGCCTACAACTGCCAAATTCAAAGTGGCCAGATTCTCAGCTGATATGAATCAATATAATGCCATTGAAGTCAATAGAGTTACATGGATTTACATCAGCTGAGAATCTGCCTCAAAAGTCTTTATTTTCTCCCCTGAAGAGGCTTTGTCCCAGAGAAGTTACTGTTGAAAACAGCACTTTTTGGAGGCTTGCTGGTAAGTCTGACATCTATTTCTGAGCATGTAATTAACCCCCTGCTATCCCACCCCACAGTACCCCCTCATCCTGCTCTCATGCTGCTTGGAGTTTCCTGGGGAAAGGCAGGTGTATTTGGGAAATAGTGGGGTGTCCTGAGTTCATCTAGTCTCTAGTTCATGCACAAATAATTCCTTACTGGTGTTTTCCCTAAAAGAGTCAAGAACTCATTTACAGCTGATAAAGGTAATTTTGTTGATGTAATATACTTAGACTTCTGTAAGGCATTTGACTCAGTACTGCACAACATTTAGATTAAAAACTAGAATGATATAAAATGAATATGGCACACGTTAAAAAGATTAAAAAGTTGATAATTGGTGGGCCTCAAAATGCAATTGTAAACGGGGAATCATCATTGAACAGGTGTGTTTCTAGTGGAGTCTCACAGGGATTGGTTCTTGGCTGTATTAGTTAACATCCAGGACTTAGCCTAAAACGATCACTGATAAAGTTTGGAGATGACAGAAAAATTGGGGGCACGGTAAATAATGAAGAGGTCAAGTAATGGATACAGAGTGATCTAGATCGCTTGGTAAGCTGTGTGCAAGCCAACAATATGCATTACAGTACAGCCAAATGTAAAATGTTTGCAACTAGGAACAAATAATGTAGGTAATACTTACAGGATTGGGACTGTTCCTGGGAAGCAGTGACTCTGAAAAGAATTTGGGGGGTCATGGGAGATAATCAGCTGAACATGAGCTCCCAGTGTAATGCTGCGTGAAGAAGGCTAATGAAATTCTAGGATGCATAAACAGGGAACTCTGAAGCAGGAGTAGAAAGGTTATGCTACCTCTGTATTTGGTACTGCTGCAACTGCTGCTGAAATACTGTGTCCAGTTCTGGGGTCACAATTCAAGAAGGATGTTAATAAATTAGAGAGGGTTCAGAGAAGAGCTACAAGAATGATTAAAGGATTAGAAAACATGCACTATAGTGGTAGACTTAAGGAGCTCTTCTCTTTGGGAAAAAATAATCTTCTCTTAACCTGATCTTTTTTTTAAGTGGTGACTTAATCACAGTCCATTAGTACCTACATGGGGAACAAATATTTGATAATGGACTCTTCAATCTGGCAGAGAAAGGTATAACATGATCCAATAGCTGGAAGTTAAAGCTAGACTTCAGACTGGAAACAAGGTATATATTTATAGTGGTGAGCGTAATTAACCATTAGAACAATTTACCAACGATCCTGGTGGATTCTCTATCACTGACCATTTCTGAATCTAGTTTGGATGTTGTTCAAAAAGATCTTGCCTAAGAATTATTTTGGGGAAGCTCTATGACCTGTATTATACAGGAGGTCAGACTGGATGATCACAATGCTCCCTGATGGCCTTGGAATCTAAGAATCTATAAATTATTTCAGAATGAATTTTCCTTTTAATAATAATTGAATCTGGTGTTAATAATTTTGTACAAGTACAACCCATTAGTTATTTAACAGTTCTATTACGCTTACCCTCACTCAGGTCTACTCTTATTTTACAGTGAATCATCTATTTTTAAAATCACATTAAAAGAAAAAAATGAAAAAAATTCAAGATTTGAGTGAAATTTTGCTCACAGTTACACTAGTGTAGATGCAGAAAAGGTCTATTAAAATCAACAGATTTTCTCTGAATTTGCAGTGGTGTATTTGAGCAGATAACTTGTGCCTGTTTTTAGTATTTCTGCTCTTTTGATTAATTATCAATTTTTTCAACCTATAATATTTGTATTTTTTTAAAAATGATGAACTAGAACTGGAGATGTTTCCTGTTGTCAGAAGTTTTTGTGCATCATACAGGGCACTCAGAAAGACAGCTGATGAAATTGTCATATGGAAGGGCCAAAAGGAAAAAGACTCAGAGCCAGTCATGTTGATGTCATGTTGTACTTAGATTTATGAACTGCCTTGGCACTAGGCTCATAACAAATCCCTGGATGTTGCAATTTCCTCCAGAGAGCTGCAGTACCGCTACCAAAGCCCTTTAGGGTTCGGTGGACAGGAATATCATGTTAACGTTTTAATTCTAATACACAGTAAATCACAGTTAGACCCGACATGGAGTCTAGCAGGTTGTCACCACCCAGCAGCTGAACCAGCAAAGATAAGAATGATATAGGTCAGAGGTTTCATCACCTGAAAGGTCATAAAGTATATTGTAGGTGGGAACTTTACACTGTGGATCATGTGGATACATAGTAGAAAAGTAGGTCCGTGGCCTTGTCACTGACATCTAGTAAAACCATGTTTGTACTGAAAGGTATCCCATCACACCCGGTACAGTTAATTAGCTGGAAATGTCAGGGTTTATTACCCCACCTGTTGGATTCAGCTACTGCATTCATTTTGATGACATTTGCAGTTTAAATTGGTCAGGCTGCAAAGGGATTAAAAAAAACCCCCACCTTCTATAACTACATTTAATACTTTTTCCAGTTTGCACAGGAAGCCAGCACAACCAGCTATAAACTAACTTACATATTTCGTGGCACTCGATTGACTAGGTCTTGCCACTGCTGAGTCCAAATAATCAAAACAGATGACAGTTTTTTTAAAAAGGTAACAAAAGATGAAGGTGCAATGCTCTTCTGGTCGATTAGGCAGGGTCAAGGAGACAGAAAGAAGGGAAATAAGCCTCTGAGATCCTCATGATTTTTAGAAATGTACAAGTCTCTTAAATATGTTTCAACAAACTATAAAATGATTAGTAAGGACCTTCCCTCATAACAGTGCATGGGGTGACTTCATTTAAGTTCTGTGAACATGCTGTAACAAGTTGTAACAAATCTGAACCAATGTGTCACATGCTGAAATACAGAGCAGTGCCCAACTGAAAAAGGGGTAGAGGCAACAGTCAGTGAGAAACCAAAGAAGAGAGAGAGGCCCGGAGCTTCAAATGTGGCTAAGGAGTGCACTATGAAATTTAGGACGGAAAATGGGTTGGTACGAAGGTGACCATAAGTCACCTTATTGCTTCACTAATGCTGGTCCATCTGAGTACTGGGCCAATTCTCTAGCACATGTCAGAGCAGCCTTCAAGCTGTTCTGACATGCACCAGCTGCCAACTGTCCCAGAGACCCAATGTGGCAGCTTGGTATCACTGAGGCACAGGAAAGCCCTGACTACATCCCCCGCTTTTACCCCAGCATGTACCTGTAGATCAGCAGCTCTGAAGTTGCTCTGATGTAGTTCCCTCTGTATTATTCCTGTGGAGTTGCCTCTGTGGAACAAAACAGGTTGCTCAGACACCCAAACCTGAGGATCCCGTGATACCTACCAAAGACAAGGACATTCACATATAGAGTCCCCACACAACGCATCTTGACTTCCCCACTCCTCCATGGCGGCCCCACTCCCCTGGAATCCTCATCCTGGGAGGACAGTGCCTATGTTAATATACTGAATCTGTGATGATTGAGATGGGGAATACTTGCATGTTTAGTGGTGTATAATGTATCCTCATCTCCAACTCTTCCCAACAATAGCCCTCTCCTTCTCTATGTATGAATACCAGCCCTGCAGAGGGGCTACTGCAAAATCTGGAGGAAGGGTAAAATGAGACTGAATTTATGCACCCCACTTATCCCAAGGAGCTGTTCCACAAACTTCCCAGCCCACCTTATGACTCCACAGGAAACAATGATAACTACACAACTTCCATTATTGCTTCTGCATGAGCTCCTGCTGAGTCTGCTGTCATGTTGTCCCACCACTACCATGTGGGTATTAGGGAAGGTTTCCCATGCTCATTTTATTGGAGTCTGGACCAATGAAAACCAGTTTTTATTTTCTTTTTGTTTCGAGATGGGGAGGAGAATGAAAAATCTGATTCTTTTTATCCTTGCACTTAAATAGTGAGTTTTAGTCTGATCAAACTTCCAGATAACTGATTTCCCTCTCTGGCACAGAGAAACATATGGTGTAGAATAGAATATGCCTGGCATATGCTCTCAGCTGTTTCTTTAGTCAAGTTTGCTCTAGAAGGGAAGTGGTAATGGTTGTAGTTTATGGCTAGGGTAATAGGGATGGAGGATAACCATAATCACGTTCCCTTTTATCATTTGTCTTTAACAGAGACCCCCAATTGGTCCCATAGCTGGCAGAACTCAAATATATTACGCTGAACAAACATACATAATAGTGGGTGGGATGCAATTATGACTGATGGTATTCCATTGCCTTTATGTTTATTTTTAAAGTCCCTGGGACACAGATTGATTATAGGCAAGGACCTATATGAGCCTATGAAAATGTATGGATTTTGAAAGAGCTTTAACATGTACCATTTGAGCACAAATAATTTCTTGGCTGTCATTGTCCTCTCCCGCCATCCTCCAAACAGAAAAAAATCTTGCTTAAATTGGTAATATATGTTTAATAATCAGAAACTGATCCTATGGATTAAAGAATCAAGATGTTAAAGAATAAAGTAAAAAAGAGAGAGGGAAATTAGATTTGTATGATTTTAACTATTCTTTACTCTGCTTCTGGGCAACAAAAGTGATTTGTGTCGGCCATTATTGCATTAAACTTTAATTTTCTTCCACGAGTACAGGATTATATACAGGAGTATTGGATTGCACTCAGCACGGATTAGTTGAGCGGTGTCTTTGCAGCCAAGGACCAAATGAATTTCCTTCCTTTTGTGATTTATATTTTTATTGCTGTTTTTTCCCTCCTTCTAATTCCCATTACCCTTCTGTTTGCCAGCCCTGGGATACCCTCAAAAGCAGCAGAAATTATTGGCTTATTGCATATATTTATGTTCCAAGGATCCTCACTAGCCAACGTCAAAGGAATAAAGTAGCTCTAGCCCTTGGAAACTGCTAGCTAGTTTAAAACTAGAATATTAAAAACTTTTAATTGTAAAAGAAGTATATTCTTCTCTTTCTGAATTGAAAAATAAAATCCAGAGTAACTGGTTTGATGTCCTGTAGAACTGGATAAAACATCCATAGTTTTGCCTTAACCTGGCCAGCAAAGGCCCATTGGAAATATAAAATGACAAGTGGTAAAAACAGAGATCTTGGCAGTGTGAATCGGGAAGAATAAGATACACTCAGTTTAAAGAGGAAGACGGTCCAGTGTTTGTAGACTGGGATCAAGGGAGGAAATAAAAACTAGTCACCAATAACCGCCTGAATGTTATTCGCTACAGTTTGATTTTTGCAGTCAGTTTGAAGAATGACTAATGAGTTTCCTTTTCTCAACATGGCAGCCAGTGAGGAGCGGTTCCAACAGTTGAAGAAACCTGAAAGGTATTTAAGGAAAAGTATTTAAGCTATTAAATTACAGAATATGATCTGCAGTAACCTCCACTGGGTAGATATGTCAACAGCAAAGAACCTTCAAACTGTATAAAAGACAAAATTAAGAGAACATAGCACAAGATAGAAAATCAGTTAAAAGATGAAAGGTCTGGTTCTGCACCATGGGAGTCAATGGAAGCAGGATCAGGCCCCAAGAGTTCATTAAGACAGGAAGACATTCTGGTTGATGATAAAATACAGAGCATATTTTCCAAGCATCAGTCATAAAAATATGTTGTGGGTGACAAACAACTCAGAAACTTGAAACTGAGATGTGTGACTAGTGAATCATAAGCTACCCCCATCCATATGCTTAAATACCTCCTTCAGTATATATTGCCATTCATTTTGTGGTAAATAGCTCAATCAATAAACAACATACCCAGACCTTTCATTTTTTCCAGACACCAAAATTGCTGTGAAGTAACTCTGAGCTGCAGGAGCATTCTTGCTATTGATATGTAAAGAGGCATGAACAAGGATCCTCCTTCCGGCAGGGCCATAGTATGTTTCACTCATGGGCATTTTACAATGAAAGGATGCATGTAGTTGGAATGTGTGGTTACCTGATGTTTATCACGTAACATCTGTTAAGTGATAGTATATCCAATAACTAAACAAATGATTTAACAAATTATTTTGTTTACTAAAATAACAGCTTAGGTTCATGTCATGCAAGAGCAAATCTATTAACCAAATTAAGGGCAACAGTCCCACTGATACCCGTATGAGGGGATAGAGGCCTAACACACTCTGTGAGGTGGATCTTGCTGAGTTTCCAATGGGTCTATCCTTCAGATGGGAGAAGTTTGCATTGGAAGAGGTAGAGCATGCGGCCTCCCAATTCTGAGGAAGTCCAGTCATGAGTATGCCAGAGCATCAGACCAAAGGATGGGCTTATTCATAATACTCTTCTGGGCCCTCTGGCTCACACCTCTGACAGGAGCCATTCTCTTATTGGTTACCAGGCTAGCGCAAAACTCTTTTTATATGGGTAGTGCAGTGGTGGAATATAAAATAAAATTGCTTATAGCAGCATTAATTTTGCCAGTCACTTGGGGGGAGGGGTGGTGGTTCTGCAAAGTGTGACACAAAAGGCTTGCCATCAGAAAAGAAATAGACTTGAAGGATCAGAAGTTCCAAGGCAAGGTTATGCGTGGTCTCTTCTTTGTACTGCCCATCGAGTGGTCATTTAGAAAGAATTTAAAGGTAGGGGCGTGTAACGGTGTGTCATAGTCTATAAGGTCAGAAGAGACCATTATGATCATCCAATCTGACCTCCTGCACAACGCAGGTCACAGAATCTCACCCATCCACCCCTGCAATAAACCTCTCACCTATGTCTGAGCTATTGAAGTCCTCAAATCATGGTTTAAAGATTTCAAGGTGCAGAGAATCCTCCAGCAAGTGACCCGTGCCCCATGCTACAGAAGAAGGCGAAAACCCCCCAGGGCCTCTTCCAATCTGCCCTGGAGGAAAATTCCTTCCCGACCACAAATATGGTGATCAGCTGAACCCTGAGCATGTGGGCAAGATTCACCAGCCAGATACCCAGGAAAGAATTCTCTGTAGTAACTCAGATCCCACCCCATCTAACATTCCATCACAGGCCATTGGGCCTATTTACCATGAATAGTTAAAGATCAATCAATTGCCAAAATCATGTTATCCCATTATACCATCTCCTCCATAAACTTATCGAGTTTAATCTTGAAGCCAGATAGGTCTTTTGCCCCCACTGCTTCCTTTGGAAGGCTATTCCAGAACTTCACTCCTCTGATGGTTAGAAACCTTCGTCTAATTTCAAGTCTAAACTACCTGATGGCCAGTTTATCTCCATTTGTTCTTGTGTCCACATTGGTACTGAGCTTAAATAATTCCTCTCCCTCTCCGGTATTTATCCCTCTGATATATTTATAGAGAGCAATCATATCTCCCCTCAACCTTCTTTTGGTTAGGCTAAACAAGCCAAGCTCCTTGAGTCTCCTTTCATAAGACAGGTTTTCCATTCCTCGGATCATCCTAGTAGCCCTTCTCTGTACCTGTTCAAGTTTGAATTAATCTTTCTTAAACATGGGAGACCAGAACTGCACACAGTATTCCAGATGAGGTCTCACCAGTGCCTTGTATAATGATACTAACACCTCCTTATCTCTACTAGAAGTACCTCGCCTGATGCATCCCAAGACTGCACTAGCTTTTTTCACAGCCATATCACATTGGTGGCTCATAGTCATCCTGTGGTCAACCAGTTTTCCCAGGTCCTTCTCCTCCTCTGTTACTTCTAATTGATGTATCCCCATCTTATAACTAAAATTGTTGTTATTAATCCCTAAAAAGCATGACCTTGCACTTTTCACTATTAAATTTCATCCTATTACTCTCAGTCCAGTTTACAAGGTCATCCAGATCCTCCTGTATGATATCCCGGTCCTTCTCTAAATTGGCAATACCTCCCAGCTTTGTATCATCCACAAACTTTATTAGCATACTCCCACTTTTTGTGCTGAGGTCAGTAATAAAAAAATTAAATAAGATTGGTCCCAAAACCAATCGCTGAGGAACTCCACTGGTAACCTCCCTCCGGCCTGACAGTTCACCTTTTAGTATGACCCGCTTTTAACCAATTCCTTATCCACCTTTCAATTTTCATATTTAACTAATAATTCCCCATGTGGCCTTACTGAAGTCTAAATTAGATCCATTGCATTTTCTTTGTGTAAAAAATCTGTTACTTTCTCAAAGAAGGAGATCAGGTTGGTTTGGCACGATCTACCTTTTGTAAAACCATGTTGTATTTTGTCCCACTTACCATTGACCTCAATGTCCTTAACTACTTTCTCCTTCAAAATTTTTTCCAAGACCTTGCATACTACAGATGTCAAACTAACAGGCCTGTAGTTACCTGGATCACTTTTTTTTCCTTTCTTAAAAATAGGAACTATGTTAGCAATTCTCCAGTCATCTGGTACAACCCCTCAGTTTACAGATTCATTAAAAATTCTTGCTAATGGGCTTGCATTTTCATATGCCAATTCCATTAATATTCTTGGATGAAGATTATCTGGGCCCCAGATTGTGTGTGTATATTGTGTGATTGTGTGTGTATAGTTTTTTTCTTATAACTACCATATTGACTTAGTCCCTGATCCACAAAGAGACTTAGATATTGTGATGATGGACATTACAGTGCCTAACTAATGGGAGATGCTGAGGATGGGGATTTCTTAAGCCCTGCCCCTCTCACAGAGAGAAATGCCTAAAACCAGGCTGCAGGGAGGCACCTAGCTTTGCTTGTCATCCGCAGCTGGGAACCCCTCTCCTCGAGTCAGGTGGCTTAGGTGCCTAAGTCATATCTTGTGAGAATGAGTTAGGTGCTTGCCTCATTTCATACAAAACAGCTGGAGGAGGAGGTGGTGCCACCTCCCTTATATATTTTAACCCAGTGGTCAGAACACTCACCTGGGACGTGGGAGACCCAGGTTCAAATCTGCTCTCTGCATGAGGGGGAAAGATGATTTGAACAGTCATGTCCCACAACACTGAGGAGAATCTCTGACCACTGAGCTATGGGATATTCTTATTTGTGGTTCCCCCAACCTCTCCTGTTGAAATATTTCCATTGTGTATAAATATTAAGGGTCTTTGGGCCAGAGAGAGAATGAGCAAGGGAATGACTCTGTAGCCTGGTGGTTAGGCCACCTGGGAGGTGAGAGATCCAGGGTCCAGACTCCCTGCTCCAATTACTCTTTACCACTAGCATCTTCTACTGCTTCTCCAGAGAGATTTTGAATTGGACCTGGGAGGGTAGGTGGCCTCTGAGCACACCTACAGGATTGGGGCTCCACACGCAAGTTAGGTGGACAAACATTTATCTTCCCCTAGTTTGTGGATTGCTCTGGGATTTAGGTAGGAGAGAGGTGCCCAGAGTGGGGCAGCAGTGTACCTGTCCAGTGGCTGAAAGTTAAACACTGAGAGAATTTTTACTGCAAAAACGTAGGTGCCTACAGAGTCAGGCAGCACCCGAGTGGGAGTTTTGTGGGTTGCAGTGACGCCTAAAACTGGGTCTTAAGAGCCCAAGTACCTGTGAACTCTAGGCCTTTACTTTCTGCCAGTTCTAATAAAGATTTCTTTTTTTTTTTTATTGTAGCTGTCAGTGTTAAAGGACGCCTTATAAGTACTAGGGCCCATTCATCCTAGCAAATGAAGCACCTATATTGTTTGCTTTTGAGTTGGATGTTCGCCTACTCTGTGGGGTATCCAAAAGGAATTTAAATTACCACTCCACATTCATGGCACCAAAAAAGGAGTAGTTATCAAAATTCAGCCTCAGAGTTATTACCCTGTTATTTTCTGAATCGATTGCAGAATTGGACCTAGCTTATATTGTCTGTTTTTTAAATAAACCTTAGGTTTTTCAGAAATATTTTTCAGTTCAGTGGTAAATAGAACCCTTAAGTAATTATAAACTTTCCAGTCAAGCATTTAGTGCCTTGGATCCATTGACAGAGACACCAGACTGTCAAACACTAAATCAGAGAGGATATTTCCTGCTGGTTCCATCACATCAGAAAGACACAGAGAGTCAGAGAGACTCCCCATGGTGACTTTCAGACATGACGTTTCCCCATCATTTCTGTCTCAGTTGAGGCAACTATTTGTGATGCTTAAATACTGTGCTATACAATCACATTCTTGCTATCTTCCCCCAACCCCCCCTTTTAAGCTCATTTTGGCACATTTACCACATAAAGTCAAAATCAGTGGTTCTGCTTTCAATAAGCTCTCAGTGAAATGGAACACAAGGAATCGTGGGTAGCTAACTACCAGTCTGCATGTGTCACTTTCTGACTGATGGCAGTCAGAAAACATTTTTATTTCAGTAGGTTCTGTAACACTTAGGACTTGGTTGTTCTAGATAGAGCACTGATCACCTTTCCCTCTATTAGTCACCTGTTTACATTAAGGTGAAGGCTTTAAATATAATGGGCCACACTGATGTCAGTGGAGTTACATCAGGGATTAACTGGGCCCAATAAATTTCATTTCAGTCCCTTCTAAAAATCAGATTAGGTGTAGTTAAGAGATGAACTTTGATTGACACCGCCAAAGAGAGTGGTCCTCCCACCTTGTGTGTGTGTGTGTGTGTAATTTTTGGCTGAAACTTTTTTTTCAGAGAAAAAGGCAGATTTGGGCCAGCTGAAATGTTTCATGAATTTGTGTTGATTTTGCTTAATTGTTTTCCTCCATGGGAAAAAAACCTAGATTTTTTAAAATGTTTTTTGAAATAACTATTTCATTTGAATTAACTGTTTTGTTTCAAATTTCCTTCAATTTTATTTAAAAAGTAAATGTTAAATGTCTCAAAACTGAAACAAAACATTTCAGGTCAAAGGAAGTGTTTCAGTTGACCTCAAATTAATTTTTGACTTTTTGATTCACCAACAAAAAAAATTTAAACAATTTTTTTTAAAAAATGTGGAACTGCTCGTGAACCAAAAAATCAATTATTCAAATAGCTTGAGTAATGACTGAGCAATAGCAAGTATGTAGTCTTCACTTGCCTAAGAATCAGAGACTCAGTTAAGATAAGCAGCTCAAAGTCTTGGTATGTCTCTGAACTAGGGATAAGCTAACCAGTTTGGATAAATAAGTACAGGACTCTGACTTTCATCCCAAATCTAATACCAGACCTTTTAGCAAGTTTGAAAAATTATAAAACAACTTTTTATTTAGGGACAGATGGCAGCCAGTCCCTTTTCATATGTGTATAGGGTGGAGCTATTGTGTATAAGCAACAGCCTCTCCTGTCATCCTTATTCTTCCTGTTCAGGGTTTCTGACAACAACTGTGGTTTTTGTGTTTCCCTTGCAGTTGTTGCAAGCTCCCATAACTGCAAGCTTTAAAGGGAAGGAATGTGTGAAGGGGAGGAGCTGTGAAGCCAGTGGAAAATGTGTGGTTGCAGAAAGTAGTATGGGGATGCTGTATGGGGATGCTCTCCATGCATGCACAGAATTTTCAGAGGTCAATGAGTATGTCTACACTGCAATAAAAGACCCACAGCTGGCCTGGGTCAGTTGACTCAGGCTTGTGGGATTTGGCCTGTGGGGCTAACGATTGCAGTGTAGATGTTCAGGCTCGGGTTGGAGCCCAGGCTTTGAAACCTTGTGAGGAGGGTGTGTCTCAGAGCCAGCCTGAGCCCGAATGTCTATATTGCAATTTTTAGCCCTGCATCCCAAACCCTGAGAGCCCAAGTCAATTGAACCGAGCTCTGAGACTCAGTGCCATGGGTTCTCAATACAGTGTAGACATACCCATTGTGACTCCCTGAAGTGGTGCATTTCCTTACAAAAAGGCACAGTTGACTCCATCATTACTATCTTTCAGTTTTGCCTGCTTCTTCTCTTCCCGGTTCCAGCTGCAAGTGGGAATCCATCAGTGAGGTTGTTCTCTCAAGTTTTCCAGCTTAATTGTGCAAACACAAGAGATTCATACAGTTGGGCTCCAAACTTATGGGTGCTTACCAAACCTCAAACCATTAAATGGTAGCCCATCACTAGACTGAACTAGTGATTCAGAGTTGGAAATAGCCTGATGATGACCATCTTCACAATATTTCAGTCCAGGTTTTGGCTAGAAAGTGGTGATGTGAACACAAATGAAGAAAAGGGTTAGTGAAACATTTTGAACTTCAAAAAAAGTTTACCTTGGCTTCAATGTCAGTGAAGTTTGGTTGTTTCATACTTTAACCAGTGCTGGAATTTAGTCACAACATACCACACAGGTCATAATGGAACAAATAAATTCTTGGTGTAACTCCATTTGTTTCAATAAAGTTATAGCCGTATACCATTGGCCCATAACATTTAAAAAATACAATATGCCCACAACACAGTAAAATAAAATAATGTACAGAGCAAAATGCAGATAAAGATGTCTAGCAATCTCAACCCTACCTTCTGCTAGAATGTAATGTTGCAAAGATACATTGTGATGGCTAATTAGTTGGTACTATGCTTCTTGCGAGTCAGTCCAAACATTTAGTATGCTGGAAAATCAGACATTTTCTGATCCATCACTTGAAGTTAAGACTGGGTATCTTTCTAGAAGGTATGTTGTTGTTCAGCCACAAGTTATTGGGCTTGATGGAGGAATTACTGGGTGACGTTTTGTGGCTTCTGTTTTGCAGGAGGTCAGGCGAGATCATAATGATCCCTTCTGGCTTTGAAATCTATGCATCTATTAATTATAGTCTCTTGAGCTTCTAGCTGAATTCTCTTTAACTGATCTGTTTAAGGACAGTTCTTTGAAGCACGAGATGCTGTTTGGGCACTTTTTCCCACAAAATGTTAGTTCCATTATTTGTGCTTTATGGGCCAATTCTTCTGGTTCAGTGTGGATGCTTCGTAATGCCCTGCAGATGTATTCTGTCTGAAAATCTGGCTTAACCAGCTCTTTCCTCCTGTGCCATCAAGCTCATGTATATGTAAGAGGGGAAAATGGGTATGGATGGAGGGAAGGGGGTTCTGGCCAAAATGCTTTGTGCTCTGCCAATCCTTGGCTGTGTTTTTGGCTCCCTGTGCCTTTTGCTCTCTGGTGTAAATGTTTCAGCTGCCCCTTAACTGCTGTAACTCAGTGGAAAGGACTAGCTTGCACAGAGCAGCACTATGATCAGAGGAGTATAAAGGTGAGCTTTAAACCACCTTTGCTTCACATCCCAAACCCCTTGAATTGTGCACTGTGTAGTTTGCCTGCTCTAGAGAATACGCATCTGTCATTACTTTGACCAAATCTCCATGAAATAAGCATAATCAATTATAGATCAGACATCTGGGCAGGAGATTGGCCTATTGAATTTGCAGCCTCCCTGGCAATGTATTTTTTTGTGTGTTTGAAGCTACGTATTATGTGTAAATCAAGGCTCACAGCTGTTCACTTCAGGGCTTCCAGTGACCTGAGTGCCACTCTCACTTTGTATAAAAAATACAATCCTGATTTTGTCGACAACTGTTTATGACAAGTATGAAAGTATTCAATACCAATATGACAACACCCAACTAATTCACCACTAGAAAATCAAAATTTACTCTCCTGTGCTCTCATAGTATTTCCAGTTCCAAATATTTGTCTTTATGAAATAGTAATAATTTTTTCTATATTTATGTAGTTGTAGTGTACAGTGGTATACAAAAGCACAGGATATCAAGCATAGCTTACTTCTGGATCTCCTTTAAAATAGGACGAGACGGGATTTGATATGTTGTAGGAATTGTCAACCCAGACACAAAGGTTCTTTCACCAAAATATAATGTGCATCCAAGAAGTTAATTTTGAGTTCTAGCTCTTTAAATATATGCTATAGACACCCCGGTTCCTGAAGGGATTTTAACAAAAACACTAAAATAAAAGAGGCTTTAACGTCAGTGGCTTAATTGTTTTCACTGGTTAGTTATTAGTTTTGGAGAAAACTCCTTTATTTCTACTACCTTCAAGAAAGCCAGAAAATAAAATCTTCTTCTGCCGTCTGGGTCAATTTAAAACAAATGCAACAAAATTGGCCCTACTTGAAAATATATTTTGCTGTGTGACTATATTATAAATACTGTAGGTGCAATTCCCCCCTCCTCCCACCCCGAAGGTTGAAATGGAAATTTCAGTCCATCTTGATATGTCATTTGTACCTCATGTTAATCAGCACTGGAAGAGAGACAGAGTCACCCAGTCTCTGACCTAATTTCACACAGCATCCCCCTGCGAAACTGCCATTTGGTGACTCGGAGGACAACGAATAAGATAGAGGTACTGGAATTCTGCCATATGCTATAACATATGGACAGTCAGTTTACACTACATTGAATTTATGTGAAGGTAATGACCCTCCCATTCAAATATATCATATTATCTTACCTTAAGTCCTTAGTAATAATACTTAGCACTTAAATGGCACCACACAAACATTAACTAATCCTCACAAAACCTCTGTGGGTAGGCAAGTAAATATTATTCCTATTTTAAAAATGGAGAAGCTGAGACAGAGACATTGAAAAACTCCAAAGCTCCACATGAAATCAGGATTAACACACAGGACTCCCAACCTTCAATTCAGTAATGCAAACAATGCTCCTACTCAACTGTTAGCTTTTACATTTAGAGGCCTTTGAATTCTGTACCTTTTTGTGAACTGCATCTGCAATGATCTTTATCATGCATTTTCAGTGACAGAGACATGTAGCTGTCAACAGTTCCACAAATATGGGGAACATATATATTTAAGGTTTCAGACCTACAAATGCTGGGACAAATTCAGTGGTAACATAAAGAGAGGTATAAGTTATACCTTGATAAATCAGTGTGGGTTGGTGTAACACAATGAGGACCAGATTTTGCTCTTAATTCTGAGGGAGGGTGTATATGTGGAGTAGCATTAGGATTTACTTCAGTGAAATGATTCCACATTTACACTGATATAACTGAAAATAGAATCTGTGTTTGGGGACTGGAATGTGTGATGCTGGCAAGAAAAGCAACCAACAGGGGATTTTCAGAAGATGTATCAAAGCAGCCATCTCTTTTCCCCCACCCCACACAATCTCCATCTTACACCTTTGTATTGGTTGTTTTTCTGCTACAGATGTTCCCCCTAAGTATGGAAAATATACCCATTTAAACCCACACTGAGCTATACCTCCTTATTGGAACATAATCTACATGACACCAGAGACTGGCCCACAGAATGGAGTTTGGTGTTAGTGATCACTGCTTGGCTGTATAGATCAAAAATAAATTTTCCAGAATCCATTTTCTATTGGTGTCATTCCTGATGCATGTGCTTCGCACATGATTCCGAGTATGATTCATTTGAAGGCAAATAGAGGTTTTTCCAAACTGTTCCTTTAAACAGGATTCCTATAAAATATGTAATTACTTTTGATTTCTAAGCATGTATGAAAACATGCCTATTTCTTTTGATCAGTGCTTAGACATAATGTGAAAGGTAATTAATGATATAACAAACACACAACCTGTTTCAAGACTGGGGACTTACATGCTTAATTTTAAGCACATAAGTAGCTGCAGTGAAATCAGTGGGCCCACTTGTGCTTATAGTTAAGCACATGCAAAAGTCTTTTCAGGATCAGGACCTTCAGTTGTAAACTCTTTAGGGCAGGGACAGTGCCTTCCTACCATTTGCACAGTGTTAAGCACAATGTGGCTTCAATCCCGAATGGGGAATCTGGGCACTACTATAATACAATGAATAAATCATAATAATTTGCATGTTTAACATTAATTATCCAAAGAAAGATGCAAGGTACTTAATCTGGTACATTTATAATACATGATGTTATACTATAATATACAGTGTATGCCATTTATAATAGGAAATGATCTGATTGTATATTCAAAATATATTATTTTTATTGGTACACATGCTGCAGATTATATGTGCGATGATCATATGGGCCAAATTCATCCCGCAACTATGTATATTTGAGGTCAATGAAGTTAGCGGGAGTGTAACCAAAGGCAGGATTTCTTGTGATATGTTTGAATTGGAGGGCCCCATGTTGACATAAATTCAGTGCAATGTAAGCTGACTGTACATATGTTATAGCATATGGTAGAATTTCAGTTCTCATCCCTCTCTTATGCCTCATCCTCAGAGTCACTGAAAGGTTGTCTCATGGGACGACCCTTTGTTAAATTAGGTCAGAGGCTGGAGGATGCCATGTGTCAATTCCATTGCTGAATAATATGGCAGGGTTAAAACAGCTTGAAAGAGACCTTTTTCATTATTTTTCTTAAAGAGGGAAGAGTCAAGCTGGTGAGGCTATTCTGGTTTTACTTTGTGGTGGTCACACTGACTTTATATACCACTCTTCAGATATTTTTGAGCCATAGACTGACTCTGGCTTGAATTTACGTTCAATAACTTTGTTTCCCGCACAGCTTTGGTTTAAGCATATTTGTCTCACAACTGACTCAAAGCAGAGATCAGATTTCTGTAGGTTGAAGATGCCTTTTACTACTTTGGGGTGAAATTCATTCTACCTGTATAAGGCCCAAGTGTTCAGGGAGTGTGGTGGAGGGGGTGGGGAGCTGAAATCCAACCCCCAAACCAGAGCCAGGATACAGGCTTAACATTTCAGCTTATGGGCCAGTTGGACATAGTACTCGACTCATGGAGGAGGGGTGGATTTCACTGGTTTTGCATAAGCCTGGTTCTGCAGACCCTCCTCTGGCCTTCCCCTGCCCTAGTCTTCCCCCAGTATAGCCTTCTGCACCAGTCTGTGTGGGGAAAGTGTGAAGCCCCTTCCTGCAGTGTGCCAGGGGGATGTTCAGGTACCCCATACAATTGGTCAGAAGGTAAAACTCCTGAGCAACCCCTCTGTGGGGCTTAAATTGAGCCAAAGGTCTTGCAGTAACCCTCCATGTGAAGTGAATTTCACCCAATGCTTTCCATATTAAGCACCTTCTAGTGGTTTTTTACAGTACAGATTCAAAAATTATTAATATTTTTGCATGCAGCATTAGTTACTTGTGCCATATTGAAGATACGTCCTGAATTTCAATATTGGTAAATTGGTAATTTTGTTAAATGAATAACTACTTTTAAAACAAAATGTCACAAGCAGGAGGCTTAGAAAGCATTGGAGACCTATATTCAAATCTAAATTAAGTCACCAGAGAAACTGGTCATTTCATTTTAACTTCAATTTGTCTGCAAAATCACAGCATCATTTGGCCTCATGGACAACGGCTTGGCCTACAATTTTAATAGCTTAATTTAATAGCTTAATTTAATTTTAATAGTCAGTCATGGATGAAAAAATTCCATACCCCTGAATGGTGTAACTTTGCCAATAAAACCCGAGAGTAGACACAGCTACATGGACAGAAGAGTGCTTCTGTCGATGCAGCTAATGTTGTTTGGGGAGGTGGTGTTCCTTCTGTTGGAGTAAGCTGCATTCTCACTAGGGGACTATGCAGTCATAGCTATGCCAACATAGCTATGCCTGCATAGGCTCTGTGGTACAGACATAGCCGGGTTCTACTGAAGGCCTGGAACAACAGAGGTGGTATGAGGGGTGATGTCATGACTGAAATGTATTTGTAGAACTGTGAGGCAATAGGAAGCAGCAAAACAGCTGCCTGCAATGTGCTTAGCTTTAGCCTGTATGTTTTTTCCATCATTTTGTAACATCTTCCATCTGAGGATGCCAGAACGTGCCATGCAGTGATGTGTGACCAAAGTTATAACAAGGGGCTCCCTCAAAAAGTTTTCATCTCAGACCCCATGTTTTTTCAATGGAAGAAAGGTCAGGGAATGAGGTTATGTCCTAAAACTGTGTCTACAGAGAAAGATCAGGGAGAAACAAAGAAATAAGGGAAGTTCATGGGGAGGTGGTTAGTAGGACTGATAAACGTTTTTAAAATGTTGGTAAGATGGCATCTGTGATCCAGAATGTTCCAGCATTGCTATCCAGAAATCCATCAATCACTTGTTAAGGTTGTCTCTGATCAGGATGCATTTGATGATTTCAGCCATTCTTAACCTTAAGCCTCAGGTAAAGGATCATTTTTCTTCAAACTTGGCTTTTTTATAGGTGTTAAGACCTAAAAATCAAAGAAAACTGGTCCAGTAGTTTTAAAATTTATGGGTGGTTAAGTTCAGCCAGTGCTTCCTGAACTGGGACAACTCTGACACAAGTGTCATAGGGACACTAGAAAAAAATCTGCAAAACAGGTAACTTTAAATATTCATAACTTTAAAACTTATATATACACACACACACTATCCAAATGCAATATATATATAAATCAGATTATTTGTCAAAAGCAATGCCCCCCCACCCTCCAGGATTGAATAGTTCAAAAATGGAAGAACTAATTTTCCTCAAACTTTCCAGAAAGCTTTGGGCTGAGACCAGTCATGGAACATTTCTGGCCACAAAGAATTTGCCTGAGAAAATTACATGGAATTGAAAAATGTGGTTAACCTTAATTAAAATGTGCGTTCTTCAAGTCTGCTATAATATTGGTTTATTTTGTGAATAAATACCCTATACTCTTCTAATGCAATATTTGTGAACAATTACCAAATATTAAACAGAGTTACAATTCAGTTATGATCCTGGAATATTAACAACATGACATATTTGCCGTATTTTGGTTTTCAATGTCCTCCAAGTCTGCATATTCCAGGTCTGTATCATTTCAAACTACTGTGAGCCTGACCTCATCACAGAATAGAATCTATCTCAATAGAGGTAAGGAAAAGGAGAAGAGAAAAGTAAGATTTGTGCATTTTAAACTTTGTTTGAATTGATGTAATGTACTCAAATGATTGAAGCGCAGAGTACTGTATGTCTCTCTTGAATCAGACTCTGGATGTAGAATATTGCTTATCTTCATTCTTGTCATACATAGCTCTCTTTCCCCTCCTCCACTCACCATGTTCTTTTGTGTGACAGTTGTGGCCCTTTCAAGTACATTTTCTTATCCATATTATATGTTATTCTAGCTCTTTTATTTAGGATTTTTCACACATCCTTCACATCTCCTTTACTGTCTCCAGTCAATAAGCACTAAGACCTAAATACTCCTTTGCGCTTCATGGCAATTCCCTTATCACATGCATTTTCTGTTGCCTCAAGGCAGATCTGTACAATTTTTGTTATTGAAATCTGGGTTTTTTTCCTCCCAAGCAGATGGAGAATGTGTAAATGTGTCTAAAGACTGAGAATACCATTAACTTGTTTTTTTACAGAGCCCTGGGAACCACAATGTCTCTCTAGCTCCTTTTAAACCGAGATGAAAAAAATAGCAATAACAACACCACAATACAAGCAAAGCAACTTTAGCACATTATTGTGTCTTCCTTATGGCTCTGACTTCAGAAAAAAAGATGCACTTCTGCTACTGTGCATCAATCTTTTGCTCTTTGCAAGAGAACACAATCCCAAGACATACATGGGCTGGATTTACATTATTCCATTAAGTATTGATTGTAATGCTTGAAGCCTTTATTGTTGCTATTTATCAGAGCTTTTTGCACTGAGCTGGGTAGAAAATAACACTGCCCAGCTATTGCTTATTGTGCACTTCACAGCCAATCGGGCGTAAAGGGGTCAAAAATGGTAGATTCTATTCATTTTTTTTAATTCAGAAGATTCAGAAGGGACAGCTTCATTAACTCAATTTGCTCAACAACTGGTGTAAAATGAAGAGCACTAAATTTCTGATTGGCCAGCCAGAATTAGAATTACTTTACAAAGGTTGGATGGTCTTCTCTTACAGCAACTATAGAAAGTGAACTATATAAATTCAATAAATGAAAAAGATTAGGAAATGCTTTTTTGGCAGGAAGACTGGTTAAATCTTATTATTGTTATCAAAGCCCATCTAGGCTCCCTGCTTCACTTCAGAGTGGAGTTATAGCTTCAGTAAAACATCAGATTAAATTTTTTAAATAAAATTGAATATAATCAGCAATATTCTAAACAAGTGATTCTATGACTGAATGAAAAACTATAAAGGTATCAAGTACCAAAGAAATATGCTTTGGCCCCTTTATGAGAGATTTCATGCAAGTTTTCAGCTCTCTTGATACATTTTTCATAAATGATGACCCAGAGGACTGCAATTTTAGAAGGCAATTGAGTCAATTCATTGTCAGAAACCTGCCAAATTATATATATATATAAAAGGAGACTGAAAAGTGTGACAGGTGAGATCAAAGCCAACAGTGTGGGATCAGCTGGGCCAGAACCTCAGTGGTATAAATCAGCATAGCTCCATAGAAGTCAAATCTTATTTGCTGAGATTCTGACCCATCTGACTGTATATGGTAATTTTAAACACAGTAGGTACCATTCTCAGCCTGACCCTTTGACAGGTCTGTCTCATAGTTTGACTGCTGCCTTCATTTTAATTTTGGAATTTTTCAGTTGGTGATCTTTCCTTAATTGCAAACATCATTGAAGTAAAAGCTGTGTTGAAATCTACAAGATGTAATATTTGGGAGGTGAAAGATGCCCTTCTATCATGCCCCTAAAAGACAGCATAGTTCAATGTAGGGATTTAAGCAATGCTGACAACAGCAATGAGGTCACCCAGTTCACACTCATGTTATGGATTCTCATGGTTTGATTAAGACTGTTTTGTTCAAAATCAAAGTTTACAGAATTTAGTCCTAGTGCAGAAATTTGCTTCATTGTTTGTAAATAGCTCTGAAGATTACTATGCCTAAATAGGAAGTATATCCTTGACAAAGATCTCAGAAATAGATTTTTTTTCATATTGGTGAAATATTTTGCTTTCTTATTTAAAATTTAAATCTTATTTCAAACTTACTTGAGATATTTAAAACATACGTATCTATCTAAATCTGGATGCAAATCTCAACCAAACATATTTGATGACTCCCATTGTATTCAAGTGTAGTTGGATAGGGCCCAGGAGTATGGGCTAGAAGTTTCTGGCTTTGTGTAGGTGCATAAGATGGAAGAGAGTCTGTCTTTGTGTTCCTGTGGAGGAGTGAGGCACAGTCTAACTGGCGAGTGTGGACAGTGCTCCAGGCTAGCACAGCTGACAACAGTGTTCTGAAAGGCTCAGAAAGGACTTGAGAAGAATTTAATGAGATACAGTCCAAAGCGCTGCTTCCTAACTCTACACTGCTCAAAGCAGTTAGCTGGGTGCAAAAGGGAGCACATTCCATACAATGTCAAACAGTGGCAGAGCTGACAGGGCCAGAAGAGCAGTTTTGGCAAAGCCAGCCAGAATTCCTCCAGGGCAGCAGTTCTCAACCTGTGGCCTACGGGCCACTTGCAGCAATCAGCACACAGCTGTGGCCCATGTGACATCCTCAGGGCCTGACAGGTAGTATATATATTGTCTGGATGTGGCCCCATAGAGAGCTGCATATGTGGCCCACAATAGTAAATAGGTTGAGAACCACTGCTCGAGGGGCTCCCACTGGCAAAGTCGCTCATCCTTATCCTTTATGGAGGCCCTGGCTAAAAAGCCATTATCTGGCCCTGTTTGTTTACCGTTGTATATAGAACAGGAACAATACATGTTCCAGCCACCCACGGCCTTTTAAGACATTGCTAAGAGGAGAGAGAGTAAAGTGTATACTTTAAACCTCCCAGGAAGTATTATGTTATAGACTCATCTATTCATTTGGTCTGTTGGCAACATTGGCAATTCAGTAGGCTTTCGGTACTCCTAGAGCCAGTTCTCTGAGCACTTTGGGATCTTCTCAGTTTGTTATATTACTAACATAATTTCTGTCTCTCTGCATATATTTCATATATACATACAATGAAATTATAATTTATAGTTGGCTGGGGGGAAAAGAATATCAAAGACAAATAATTAATTTGAACTTTTATTTCAATTTTGATGTATAGAAATGAATATTGGGTATTTAGCATTTAGAAAATCTGATGATAGTCCCTACCAGAAGGAGTAATTGCAGGTAGGTGACTGTCTGTCTTTGGTGAATAATGCTAATTCATAAATCCTTCTAGAGGAGTGAACTGGTTGATAGTCCTCTCCCTCTCTGACACTAGGTCAGAGCCTGTTAGCTAAATACATTTAAACTATGACAGTCAAAAGTAAATCCTAGTCAAGAATTTTTTGCCTCAGCTACAATCAATTGTCTCTAGTTGTGCCCCCTTAATACTCGCTTCTTTAAGGAGGGTGGACAGGGAAGGTGAAGAAAACAAGTATGTGTCTTATTTTTAAATTTAAAAAATTAAAAATATTTATTTAGCTGTCCCTGGGTTCAGTTTTGTGTTGGAAACTCAGAACATACCTAACTCGTTACAGCCATTTGGAGACATGAAAGTGTGCAGTATGTAGCATTGTGCATTCTTGGACTGGGTTGCCGACAATTGCTTTTGGCTGTAGAAACTTCTTTGAATAGATGATGAAAATGTAATATCTCTCTGTTGATGGATTTTTATGAGTATGTGGGTAAGAGAATCATTCAGTTTGCTGAATGTAATTCCAGCTCAACTCATTCACCATGTTGCATTTGGGATGCCTTTAAGGCATCTGCTTATGGAAGGGCGATAGGATGTGCTGCAGGAATAGGAAATGGAACTTGAATAAAAGTGGATGGCCTTTTAAAGCAGCATAAACTGGCATTCAGCCTGGGTTTGTATTGAAATTATCTGAAATAACTTATGAGATGCTGTCCAGTAAATAGAGTTTATCATCTAAGGAGCCACAAGGAAAAAATCATTTAAAAAACTATTGTAAGAATAAAGTGGATGTGAGGCTATAAATCTGGAACTGATAGGGCTGTCTTTATAAAATTCATCATCTCAGGCTTAGTGAATTATGATGGCGTTGGTTATTGGATGGACCCATATTGTCAACTGAGGTTCTAAAATTGCTTCTTTACTAAACAGAGACAAAGCCAATTCTCTCTCTCTCTCTTTTTTTTTTTTTTTTAAGGCATCACTTCTGCTGCTGCTAGTTGTGAAATCTTTTCTTTTCATCAAGAGAAACAGCCATTATCCCTGTGAGTGTTTAATGGTGGCCACCTTTACAGCTCTTTCCCTTGTTTACTGTCACCATGGAACCACTGGATTAATATGCCCTTATATGTTTTATGTTGCTTTGTATTTCAAGTCGCCACCCTCTGAGAGAAATTAAAAGTTTGGTGGTTAGTTTTCAGTAACAATGTACATATATAAATAGCGTCAAATGAGCAGTAGAAAGGGAAGAAGAAATGAGCTGGGATGAAGACCAATCATTCAGGAAAAGAGTGGTAAGGCAGTGAGTTAGCGGAAAAGGTTAAAGAGAACTAAAGTAGAGCATCTGTGGCTACATCAATGCTCTGAACTAGGGGTGTGATTCCCCAGCTTGCATAGACATACTCCTCCTAACTCTCATCTGAACTAGCATGCTAAAAATAGTGAGTAGCTGCCGTAGCATGAGCAATGGCTGTACATGCTAGCCTCCCCAAATACATATCCACGGCGATCAGGCAGGTTTCTATTTGGGTTGCCCAGCCCATGCTGCTACCCATGCAACCGCAGCTACAGTACTATTCTTAGCATGCTAGCTCAATGAGAGTTAGCATGAGTATGTCTACACTAGGGGTAGGCAACCTATGGCACGCGAGCCGATTTTCAGTGGCACTCACACAGCCCGGGTCCTGGCCACCAGTCCGGGGGGCTCTGCATTTTCATTTAATTTTAAATGAAGCTTCTTAAACATTTTAAAAACCTTATTTTTGCAAGTTTTGCAAATATTGTTTTTTAATTGAAAGGGGTGTGTAAACCCCCAAAATGGAAAAAGGAAACAGACATGTTTAGCATATGTATGTGTGTACTATGTACATCTTAGAATATGCATGTGTATACTATACTGTCTCCATCAGAACTTCAGTTTCTAAGTGCTTGATACAAGGTTCACTATAGAGATAAGGACCCACTGTGAAACTTGAATCCCCATCCTGAAACTCATTGGGTGAAATTCTGGACCTAACTGAAGTCAATGACAAAACTGTATTGACATCAGCGGAGCCAGGTTTGGTTCTATTTCTGATGTCAGAATGTAAGAAGACCTACTTTTTAAATAGGTTGTAGATGCTAAAATAAGTGGAATGTACTTAGTGCATCCAGTATACCTCTGGCTTTCTAATTTACACCTCAGAGGTATGAACAAGAAGGAAGTGAGAGAGAATCTTAGACTGCTTTTACTCTATCTCCACAACAAACTGTGGTGATCTGAAAATGGGGCATCTGCTTACTAGCTGAATAATACAAAGTACAGTGAAATGTATAAGAACCAGATATTTTAAACTGCATGGGTGTGCTATTTCTTGCTCGTTTGCAAAACTCACTAGATACCAGTAATTTAGGGAGGTGTGAAAGCAAGAGAAAGGGAAATTACAGAGGAGAAAATACACAGCATCATTAAGTACCTCTTCCGATCTTCTGGCAGCTCTTCTTTTAATTCTTTTCCTTCTAATGTTTTCTTAATTCACTCCTTTATTTTCTGGCAGCCCTGCTAAATGTTGAAGAGACAATACTTGTTCTAATCTCAGTGAGTCATGTTCAGGTAATTAATTCAAGCTCCAAACATTTTGATGTGGATTTCTACAGTTAATTGCATGGTTGGGTAACCAACCCACCAGCGCTACTAGGAAGCAGCTGGAGGCATGTGATTCAGTTTTGATCCATCTCAAATGTATAAACTCTACTTTGGTCCTACAAATGCTATAAAATGTTTTTATATAATTAATTTATATTAACATTTTAAAAATATACATTAGAACATAAGACTGGCCATATTGGGTCAGACCAGTGGTCCATCTAATTCTGTATCCTGTGTTCAGACAGTGGCTGGTGCCATATGATTCAGAAGGAGTGAACAGAATACAGCAATTTATTCAATAATCCATCTCCTGTTGCCCAGTTCCAGCTTCTAACAGTCAAACATCATAAAGTAGTTTACTCAACACTTAAGTATATGTCCATTTAATACAGATAATAATTTAGAGCCCAATCTTACTTTCCTTTTGCACACAGTGGAATGGATTGAGGGAATCAGGACTGAGCCATGAAGTTGATTTTTCTGATATATAACTAAATGTTGAAGAGCAGAATGCTGCTTATCATATTCACATAGGGATTCTTGACTAAACTATTTTACCCTCTATGTGCATGGACTTACACTGTGCAGACCTCAGAGCACAAGCCCCTGCACTGTTTTAAGATGGCCAGGGCTTTGTCGATTTCCCAGATCAGTTAGGGCCTGCTTGTGCCATTGTTGCTCATGATGAGTAGTACCTTTCTTTGTGTAGTTCCAGCGTGGGTAAGGGTGGCAAGAATCAAGGCATTAGAGAACAGAAGTGTAGCATAAACACCTCCCACCAAAAATAAAACAAGTTATCAATATTGCAGATTCTTATACAATCACTTCAGAAAGAATAACATCCTAATATGAAGTAATTAAAAATTATGTAAGATACAGACCTTCAATCAAAACATATACTATCACTTTCCTTGGCTGATTTTTCCCTCCTTTTTCTTTTCTTAAATTCCATTTATTTTTTCATGTTAATCCTCATCAAACACTTTACAGTGACAGTAAGATGAAGGATCTCTCTTTATAGCACCAGGTACAGAGGCCTACAGAAAGGAGGAATGTACTGAGAGGGGATAGAACATAAACTAAGAGAGCTAAAAAACCAGTAAACATGAAGATGAAACTTCTGATGGGAATGGTGCAGTGGTTGAAGATTAATGGCAGTCATATGATAAAGTAAATAGGAGGTGAATAGGAAGGTTTCATGGTAAGGTTTCGAGAAGGAAGTCAATTGGTGGCTATGACTGATGAGGTCAGAGAACGTTGGATGAGGCATCTGAACAGACGTAGTGACACCCAACTGCGGATAGTCAGTGGGAGAGGGAAGAGTGTACTAATTTTATGCTTTCTTGTTGGAAAACTGAAATGTGAATTATACATGTGCAGAGACACACTTCAACTAACTTCATTAATACCAAGCAAGAAGAAGAATGCACACCGACATTTGATGTACATACTGTAAAAGGATGAGTAGCAGAGCTTCCCCTTAAGGTGTTTATGTAGCATTGGGGAACTCTTTTACTCATTCCAAAACATATAGAGGGAAGAGGTCAAGGCTGGAAAAATGACCAGCAGAATAAGTGGCCACAGCAGCAGCAAGCAGCAAATCAGACTGTTTAAATAGGAAGGTAATGTATATTGGATTCAGAAATGGAGAGAAGCTCACTGGAGGTGACAAATTATGGGAGAAAATGGACAGATTTCCTGTATTACAGTTCCCTGAAAATTTAACCAAATGCCTTCATCCTCCCGCTCCCCACCCCACGTGCAGAGATAAACATAGCAGAACCCTGGAAGTTTCACATAGCAACAAGGCAGGCAATGGAGAAGCCACTTTAGGAAATTCTGCTTCCTGTGTACCTTGTGGCTGGTTCTGTAGCAGTGTGAACCAGGGACTTGCAGAACACGAAAAAGTGTGGCTAATGGGACAATTTAGGAGGAGAATGGGGAAATTATATCTATTTGTAGTGGCTGTACTATTGTTCTGTGGTCTTGGGTTGAAGGTACTTTTCTCCCAGAGAGATCTCTTGAACAAAGCTCATTTATTCACATTTTGTTCAAGTCCCTTCAGATAATAGGCATCTAGGCAGAAGACAATAAAAGAGGGAACTGCAAAGTTAAAACAAGATGGGATTAAGGATTCAGCAGAGACAGGATCAAGGCAAGGATGAATTCTGGCCATGTTCCAGAGGTGGGAATAGGCAGATTTACAGAGAGGAGTGATATACAGTCAAAATACAAGGGAAAAGTAGCTCAGGGTCAAACTAAATTAAGTGTTTAAACGTGCTGCTTTCCTTTTGTTCTGGGATCAGAGTTATTCCTTCCAGCCAACTGGTCTCACTTTAAGATAAAACCAAACACCTTCCTTCCCCCTAAAACAGCGTAAGTTAAAAGAAAACATATGTGCTGCTGCCTTTCTTCCTCAGACTGATCTAAAAACAATGCAGTTTTATTTATAAAATCTTGGGAGAAGACAGAGATAGGAAGAAATGCTTCTGTTTTTATTCTGTTGGGGGTGTTTAGTTGAATGTTTTCCTCGTCTTGGAAGATACTTATTTATAATTAATTCTATGTAAAAGCTGGACAAGGGCAGCACAGTAGGATATAGTATGATATTTTAAAAAGTTTTTCTGATTGAGAGATAACTCATTTAAATTACCTTTCTAATCTGCACACTCTGTCTCCTCTCTCTAGGCACACCAAGGAAATCATATACAGAACACACAATGATCTCATACTGAATGCTATGTTATCTCATTTCAGCAATGGAGGGATTAGATCTGTTAGTTCCCATGCTGACAGTGCACTGGCTGGCTCAGTGTCGTATGTTTCTCCGCAGCTTTCTGGCTTGCTTTTTATCTTAAGACGAATGGGCAAATGGCAGTGAGCTTTCAAGCTTTCTGAAGTAGGCCTGCAGGATCTTCACCAGTTGCTGGGTGGTTTATTCTACTTATGCTCTGAAAGTTATATTTATGCTTTTGTTTTGATAACTACATTTACAGGAGAGGCTATGGGAAAACATTCTTAATTTTTATACAACTGCTCCCTTAAAACCATAAAGAAACAACTGGCAAAATGCAGAATGTAGTGTTTATGCAGACTGTGGTTTTGGTCTGAATTTGCCTATTTGCATGTGTGTAAAAGCCTTACATATTTGGAGCAATCTTTCAAAATTTCCATGAATTATAGTGTACACTATTTTTCCCTGTTAGTATGACAGCAAAACATTGGCTTCAAATTTTCACATTTCTTTTTATCATCAAGGTGGGCTGGTTACAATTGATCAAATCAGGGAGATGGTTTTATTTCTGACTCTGTGATCAGGATTGTTTGTCACATGGTCAGGAGTGTGTGCAGAAGCCATTGTGACTCATTTTCTTACAAGCAGCGGCCGCTTGTTTTGCAGCACTCTTTTAGCCGATCACAAAATGTTGGCTTTCACCTTTCTGTGCCTGAGTTTCCCCATCATGATAAGTAGGTTAATAGCATTTACTTCACATGTGTATTGTGGGGAGTAATTAGATAATGTTTTTAATGCACTTTGAGATCCTGGTAAGGAAGAGACGCTGCTGCAGCACAAAGTATTTGATTTTTTTCCTTCCTCAGGGCTGGAATAAGACATAGGCCTATAGTGCTTATGCCTGGGACCCCAATTCCTGGAATTACCTGATCAGATCAGAATTTCAGGTTTCACTTTTAACAATTGTCTAATCTTTATGATTGCAAAGAAAAGCTTGAAAACGTGAGTCAGGTGAAACCTGGGATTACCTGAACCTGCAGGGAGTCTGAAAAATAGCTTCAAGAAGTGCCAATTGCTCCATTCATCTTAACTCGGAAACCTGACACCTCTCCAAGGAGAGGAAGGGTAATGGCATGGGGTCATGGTGGCTTTGGGACCATGGTAGGCCCCATAGATTGTCTGTCTGATTTTGCCTAAGAAGCCTTTTCTTGAGGTTACTAGCACACAATTCTTTCTGTGCCTAGACCCAAGCTCTGACACTTCCAAGAAGTATGAGATTGGAATTACAAATATTATTTCATATGAACAGTATGGTAATTTATATGGGAATGGAGGTTAGACATCTTGTCTATGTTACAGTTAAGATGGCTGTTAATAGTCACAATTAAAAGGATGAAGAGTTAGAGAAGCAAATATTTATATAAATACTGTACATTTATTAGTGTTTACAATGCATGCTGCTCATCTGCTCAGCTTTCATCTGAAATAACAATGTTATGAGGCAATAAATGTGGATGTAGTTTAATAACAGATGTTAAATGACATAATTTATTTAGAAATGTTAATAATTACTGCAGTGGCAGCATATAAAAGTATTGCATCTTATGTTAGATATTTCTTATGTGAAATCCGGCAGAGGGGGTGGGATTGATACCTTTACAAATAAAAAGTCAGCTGAATAAAGTTACGATAGCTCTAGAGAAAGACAAGTTACTATAAGAAAAAAAGGTTTAGCAATTTTAATGGCAAAGTTAAACAAGATGTAATTGTTTCTTCTCATTTCTTTAATCTGTCACAGCCCAGTCCTGCATTCCTGTCCAGCAAAAACCTTCCTGAAATTCGCAAAAAGAAAAGGAGTACTTGTGGCACCTTAGAGACTAACCAATTTATTTGAGCATAAGCTTTCGTGAGCTACAGCTCACTTCATCAGATGAAGCTGTAGCTCACGAAAGCTTATGCTCAAATAAATTGGTTAGTCTCTAAGGTGCCACAAGTACTCCTTTTCTTTTTGCGAATACAGACTAACACGGCTGTTACTCTGAAACCTTCCTGAAATTGGAGTCAATGAGAGCTGCTTAGCACCTCTCAGGACCAGGCCCTATTGGTAATGGTATGGAACTATAGTATATAAAGCTCTTGTCATCTGCATAACTTTTAGCATCTCTGTATGTAAATAGACTGTATGTAAAAACTCAATTTCTGAGCTGTGCTATCCTGTGGCTTCCATTTTTGCCTCCATAAATGGGTAGTGAATTTCCTAATGACTATTTGTGCCCACATTATTGCTTATTTTCAGGCACAAAATTGAATCATTATAAAAGGAGGCCATCTCTGATAGTCAGGCCCAGGGTCTTTATTTATCCTTAGCTGAGTACACAATAGAATTGGTGATAAATTGTGAGTGAAATAGTGGTAAAATGTTAGTGATCTAGTGCAGTGTTTCTCAACCTTTCCAGACTACTGTTCTCCTTTCAGGAGTCCGATTTGTCTTGTGTACCCCAAGTTTCACCTCACTTAAAATCTACTTGCTTACAAAATCAGACTGCATGCTATTATTGAAAAATTGCTTACATTCTCATTTTGTCTTTATGAAATTTTAGTTTGTTCTGACTTTGCTAATGCTTTTTATGTAGCCTGTTGTAAAATTAGGCAAATATCTAGACAATTTAATATACCCCCAGGAAGACACCTGCGTACTGCCAGAGGTACATGTACCCCTCTTTGAGAACCACTGATCTAGTGTTTCCTGATTTTTCAGACAGTAATGTTGCCTCAGCCTTTCACAATAGAGAATGAATGTATAATATATGGATACCATGGATCAGTAATATATAATTGATTACCTACAAGAAGTTGGTATAGCAATAAATAATCCTCACAAAAGGCCTAGTCCTACAAATTCTTACTAACACAAGTAGTTCTCGAGTCTGTTTAAGGGAACAAAGGTTAATGTCTCACTCCTGCTCTCATTGGATTTAAAAGAAGTTTTGCAATTGACGTCAGTAGGAACAGAAAGATTTGGCCTAAAATTGTCATAGCTGTAACATGCAGTTTCCCAAATGAGTGTAAGACTCCCTAGAACACAGGGCTGCAGAGCTACCAAGCAGCTGTCATCTCCAAGCTGCTACCCAGCGGCAATTCCAACCAGCTTGTGCTCCACTTCCCATAACCCGCTGTGGACACGGATCATGGGAAACTCCTTCTCAAGGGTTTGACAGACAGCAGCCTCCTGGCTCCTGATTGGTTCCCTGCCCTATATAAACCCAAGAGGCACTCCAGGAAGTGTGTAGGCAACAGCATATAGCTGCCATGATAGCGCCTGAATTCCTGGCTTTGGTCTTGGCTTGATTTGAACTTCACCTCCTGAGTCAGACCCTGAAACCTGACTCAGACTCTGATCCTTGGTGTTGAGCCTGACCTGGAACCTATTAGCTCCTCCACTTTTCCCAGCTGCAGGTTTGGCTCTGACCTTTGTCCCTGACTGCCCTTGTTGGGATCCTGACAATGGGAAATTATGGACAATTGCGATGTTGCGCATCAGTTTCCCCCAACATTTTGGGCCTGATTCTGCTTCCATACTCTTATTGAGTAGCTGCTTGCCCAACAGGTAATTCCTTTTACCATGATCCAAATTCTTCTTCTAGTTCATTTTATCATGAGGCCAAATGCTCAGCTGGTGTAAATTGGAATACCTTAATTGTAGGTAATGGAGTTCCTGATTTACACCAACTAAGGATATAGGCCTAAATATCAATTTGTTTCCTTAGCGACATCTCAACACTGGCTTTAATTTCACAGAAATAATACAGTAAACTAGAAAGGTGCAGTTTCCCAGAAGGCTGAAATTATTGGTAGTAAAACACTGACAACAGCCCTTTTTTTGGCCCTCCGGAGAAGCCTGAGGTTTGCCTTCCCAGCAATTGTCAAGCGTAGATTAAAGCAGAGGCAGCTGTGTCTATCTGAGTGATGTGGGAGCTACAAAGGAATCTAACTAGCCAGCATGTTTCATGTTCTGAAGGCTCTCCCTCCTGGTGCAGATCCATCACATTCCCTGCAAAGTTATTTTTATGGCTCGAGGTGTGTTTTTTTTTTTCCTAACCACAGTAAAATATAGCCCCATACTATCAGGTCATGCAGTAGCACAATAGCTGAAACAGAGCTAGGGTCTTTGGTTTAATAGAAATGTGTTTTAGGTAATGGTTTGAAAATCAACAGTTATTTTACAGATTTAATTATCCATGGACTTTGTTCTAACTAGCATACTTCGCACGTACACAAGACAGAGTGGGGAAGGGAATAAGATGACTTTCCCCCTATGTGGCTCAGACAGAATTGCACCCCCTACACACAGTGAAGCCTGGGGACTATTCCTAAGTTACTCTTGCACAAAGCAAAAGGAGGTTTTGCCTTCCCCACACTGTGCAGGGGGAAATAAGCTGCACCCCTTAAAGAGGTACTGCCATTTTCAGCGCTCCTCTAGGCACTGATTTGTTGCAAGAGATTTTCTGCTCCTTTATGTGCTCCCTTTGAGACATGACAGCTCGGTACTACCCCCAATCCAGGACAGGGCCTCAGGAGCACCCTCTAGCTGAAGATTGTAGATGACTCTTCAATATCTCCCAATCTGTTTTCTCTCAAAATATGTATTTCTAAGTTAACCCCAGATGCCTGCCACGTTTTCACTGGGTAACCAGAGGCTGCCCACGCCAGTTACTATTTAGTTACTTTACAGGGCTGAGGAGAGAGGTAATTTGAGGGGGTAGAATCCATTTTTACTTGCTTCTCTTGCATGATTTAAAAGATTAGCTATGCTAGCTTGAGTCAGTGATCAGCGAAGACTTTCTTACCCATTATTCCTCACAATAAATAAATTATAAAACACAAGCTATTTCAATGGGAAAAATCCTGGATAGTGCTGAGCACTTGCTAACTCCATGCAAGTCATACATTGTATATGTTTTGCCATATGTAGAACTTCAAAATTAATATTTCCATTCCATATATTTTATAGCAACCAAAAGTGTGCGAGGCATTACCACACAGAGCTTACTGGGTACAATTTTCAGAAGTGCTTAATTATGGAGCAGCATAGGTCGCATTAGACATACCTGCACTAGCTCTGCTTGAGATAACACCTAACAATAGCACTATGTCCACAGCGATATGGGTGATGACTTGGGTTAGCCACCCCAAGTACAATCCCACCGGACCCGCCCCGAGGTACGCACTCAGGAGGTTAGCCCAAGCCACTGCATATGCAGTTGTGGACATGCTGTTATTTTTAGGTGCTAGCTCAAGAAGCAGTAGTACAGATATGTCTACACGAGCTGGGAATCACACCTTCCGAGTCAAATGCAGACATATTCTTAGTCGTCTTCCTTTGGAACTCTGCCCCTGATTTGTTCCAGGCAACTGGTATGTGTTTGTTTAGCATACTGCCACTTCAGCTTTAGATGGCAGAGTGCCTATGGAACCACTGGATTATCTAAAGCTGTCCTCTGAAGTGTAAGACTACCTGCCTTCTCCTTAGAGTACGGCTACCTCCCTGGCACAGGGAGTTGCCCTTGCTTTTTCAGCTGTGAATTTGGCCTCTAGTTTAAGTGTTATAAATCAGAAAGAAGAGATTTCAGAATTGACTTGTTGGGGAGTGGGAGGAAGAGGCAGGATTTTAATTTAATGAGATTGCACTTCAAAATAGCTGCATATGTCCACTTTTGTTTCCTTTCTGTCAAAAACCTGGGAATACTTCCAACCTTGGATTTACAGAATTATTGTATTCCTACCAAAAAAAATTTCTGAAGTCCTTGGCTTACTATACTATTAGAGCTTGCTTGAAGCAGCTTGGCTGTGATTGAAACAAAATTCCCTCTGCAGCTTCCAAGTGACCAGTTCTTTCTTATCAGTCTGACAAGCAGGGATTGGGGTGAGGGAGGTTGAGACACAGGCAGAATTTGTGAGCAAAGGATAATACTGAACATGCTTGTTAACAGTTCCTTGTTGAGAAACCCCCCTTTGCTGCTTCGATTCATTTTCCTGCCCGTGTCTTCCAAGTGGAAAAATATGTTGGCACCTGCTTGCTTCCAATTGGCATGTGGTATCACGCTCTTAGGAAGCAGTTGCCTGTGATATTGACAGTTCTTATCATGTAGTTTAAGACCAGTACAGAATTGAAGTTCACTCTTACGATATTAAAATGACGAGTGGAGATCACTAGATCACCTATTCACCTTACTTAGAGAATTATAAAAAGATATATAAACAAACAAGGAAAAACCTCTCACCCGATCAATATAGTAATATTACAAACTCTAAATACATCTCAGTCATGTGAATTACTAGGCGAAGGCTAATGTGATTCAGGATGCTGAAAAGGTCAAATTTCCACATTGTAATTACTACCACAACTCAGAGAATATATTCAGCTTTCAACTTCTCTAATTACTTGTATTTATGGAAAAAAAAATGCCAATGAGCATAAGAAGGGTCCGCTTGGACTGCTTTTGAGTCAAAGGTTAGTAATGAGACTTGGAGTCTGTACAGTGAGTAGTACTCTTTCAGATGCAGTCTTTAAAGCACCTATTTTATAGTCTCCTTTTAGGCATAGACATGAATTTAAGGACCAACATACATTTTCAAGCTGTTGTGTTAAAAATTAAAAGGAGAAACAGATATGAAGAAAATCCATTTGGCAGCTGGTGAGGGAAGAAAGAACGTTACATTTGGGTGTGGACCATTCCCCAGCCTCTTAAGTGATATCTACATTGGGGAAAGGGATCATGTTAACACCTCAAGTAAATGGGCAAGCACTGTTTAAAAACTGTTTTGATCATTCCTGGGCTTAACCACAACCAGCTAAGACATTTGTAGATCATAGAATATCAGGTTTGGAAGGGACCTCTAGAGGTCATGCTCAAAGCAGGACCAATCCCCGATTTTTGCCCCAGATCCCTAAATGGCCCCCTCAAGGATTGAACTCACAACCCCGGGTTTAGCAGGCCAAAGCTCAAACCACTGAGCTATCCCTCCCCCCAGTGTGAATGTCCTTTCCTATAATAAGGGCAATCTCATGTTTAACGTAGTGTTAGTTAGTGTTTTCTAACATAATGTATGTTCTCAGGGCACACTAAGCTAACAAAATTTTCTGGACCAACATTTACACAAATTATTCATATGCTAATCGTGGTCACCCTCAGCCCCAGTTGAAATTACTTGCTATGGAAACTGTTCTTCATCTAGAAGAATGGTATATTTAGGGGACATTTTTGGATGCCTGTCTGCTGCTAGATGATCAAATGGTGGGGGTGTCCTTTCTTTTAATCTTTTATTTGCTGGGTGTTTTTAACCATTTTTCTGCAGATGCGGACCTTCCTGCAATCGTCCATGGATTTGTCACTTCAGAACTCTACTACAGTAATGAACTCTACATCTTAAATCAACCCAGAAATCAGAGATGCTCTGCAGGCAGTATTGGCTGTTTCTTGATTTTTGTGTGGATGTACATTTGATTTTGACCTATAAAGTCTGAAATGGTTTGGGACCTATTTATTTGAGAGACTGCCCTTTTCCCAGTATAACACAGCCACTGCTGCCATCAACAAGGGTGCCTGAGGTGGAGTCTCCTCAGTTTAAAAGGGAGGAGATGCACCAGCTGGTCATTTTTCATAAGTGAATTTACTCCCCTGCTTGGTGTGAATTAGCTTGAATTTGTTGTGTTTCAGGGCATAAAAGGCCCATCTATTTAACCATGCTTCTGAGAGGCCAGGACATGATAATGGCTGGTGTCCCTAGATGAGAGATGTTACGGTCTGGGGTTGGTTATTTTCTGGTTTGGGGCTGAGTGGAAATGGCAGGCTTATTCTTTGTGATTGTATTTGTAACTTATGTCAAAGGTGCCTAGAGCCTGGGAGCTTTTTCCATATTTACTTAATCTTATTATGAATGAAAAGAGAGAAACTGAAATCAATAGTTCTCTCAGAAGGCAATTAATAAATCTACCTGAAGTGGACTAGTATCAGAGCAGTATACCATTCCTTCATGAATGGCAATCCTTCCATTAAATTTGTTACACTGAACAATGAAATTACCAATGTGGTGGTCATCTTTGTTTCCTAGGAACTAGACTGATACCATAATATCACTTTACATTCATGGGGAACAGCCCTCAAAAGATTTCAGTGGTAGCAGAAAAAATAGTGCTGAAAAATGCCAAACCCATCTAGCCAAAGAACCATTTCCCTCATTTTATTTGGAACTTTTGGGATTTCTTGTCTTCCCTAGTTTTGATTATTAACAGTCTTAACCTTGGGCGGTATTGTTACTTTTGCTGAGGTTCTATTCTAAGGCTGCAATACTTTTCAAATTTTGGTAAAACAGATTGGGTCAGAATTTATCAATTGTGAATGGTCCCAAACCACAAATTAAAGTAATTATATCAGTGCAATACCTTTGACTTTAACGAAGAGGAGAACATGGGCAATACTATGCAAAATAGGCTTTAGCATGTACATGTGTTCTGTCCAGCAGCTGCCCAATTAGCAAATAGTGCTGGCATAGTGTAGAAATAGACTGACCGAAAGAGGAAGGATGGCCTTATGATTATGGCACTGGTCTGGATTCCTCAGGAGACCTTGGTTCAGTTTCTAGTTCTGCAACACTTCACTTCAATACCTGTGCCTCAGCTCCCCATTTATAAAATGCATCCCTCTCTCACGGGGAGTTGTGAAAATAAATCTATTCTATTAACATGTATGAGAGTCTGCGGTAAAATGCCGTTCAAAGGAACCATAGAAGTGCAGAGATAGGTATGTGAGTGCCATTCTATCTCACTGCTTCTGTGGCTTCTCTAATGGAAGGCCTGTAAAATAGTCTTTGTGTTAGTGTTGGGAGGAGCCAGGATGGGAGTGGAAAATTCCCACCCTGTTCTCTCCCCTGTTGAATACAGGCTTTCTTCCTGTCAGAATTTGACCTATGTTTTTTCTACCTAGGTAGCAACTAGAACTACACTGCGAGCTATTTAGAAAATGCAAGGCTATTCTTATCAGCTCTGAGCTACGTGAAGAAAAATTTAATATTTGTAATGTTTATATAGAGATTTATCTCAGAGCCACTTCTCTCATATACATTATTTCCTGGTCTAATCTAATATTTGCTTGGACTCTTCCTTGTGTTCAATACTTTTTAGAACTGTAATAAATAATCCAATTCAATTTAAAAAATAATGTTTTCCTCCAGATTCTAATAATCCTGTGATACAATCTGTCCCCAGTTATAGTAACATGTAGTAATTTCCTTTCCTTTTCAATTTCTTTTAAAGTTCTTTTTTTTCCAATTAATTTCTTTTTTGTAAGAGGCTCTTTTGCTCAAAGGATTTGGAATGGGATGGCAGGATCTTTTTGAATTCATAGTTTCATATCTTTTTTCAATTTCTTCATTTAATGTACTAAATATTACTCTTGTAAAATTATATACAATTATTAATGGATATTATTGCTGACCACCACACACTTTTCATTCATACATAGAAAGTTAAATATAATAAGTGTCCTGATTGTTTTTTCTGTTTCATCATCTTGTGCAGCACACAGCAGAGGACTGTGTGGCATGGTTGGTTCCTGCATTGTTTTAGCTAGTTTAAACAGACATCCTATGTTCTTTTTATTAATGCATTGACCTTAGAGGATAAGGGGATACATGTCATATTTGGTAACATTATTGTTTCCTAATGTCACTCCAATATGTAGTGTTACTATATAGTCCCCAGCTCTGTCTTAAGATACATCTGCCCTGCAATTGGAGGTGTGACTGTAGCACATGTAGACATACCTGAGCTAGCTTTAATCCAACTAGCTTGTGTACAAATAGCAATGAAGCCATGGCAGTATAGGCTAGCCACCACCGTATATATCCAGGCTCCCTGGTGGGCTTGTACTTGACTGACTAGTTCGTACTGCAGTCTTTGCTGTTGTGGCTTCACTGCTATTAGTTCTGAATTAGCAACATTAAAGCTAGCTTGGGTATGTCTACATATGCTGCAATCACTCCTCTGGCTGCAGTGTAGACATACCCTTAGTGTTGCACTATTTGTACTAGAGACTGCAATCCACCAGGGATCCAATATGCTGAAATAAATGCCTAGCCTTTTGTCACCTTACCCTTTTTTTTTTAAAGTTATCATTTATTATTTTTGTACAAGCTTTTAAACTTTATTGTTCATTGCAAAAGTTAATGATTTCAGTATAGCAACATGTAGAACAAATCTTATTTTCTGTGACTAGCTAGTTATTTGCACAAACCATTTTAATGGGCGTGGGATAGTGGGGAGGAGGAACTAAGTTGTGTTGGCAAGTGTGGATAATCAGAGGGAGTAGTGCAAATCATGCTCTTGTGTGTTAAGGTGACTGGTCTCACAAGCAACTAGTACATGGATTGAATGGAACCCCTTCTCCCATCTGAAGTCATCTCATTCCCTGAGGAGACTGCACTAAGGGTAATACAAGGGCAGTTGATAATTAGAATTTTCTCAAGACTTGTTGTTGGTACATCCCATCTCTGGGGAAGTTATTATATTAACTAACCCTCCTGTGAATGGCACATGGCACTTACATGCAGGAGAAGTGGCAGGCTGGATTCTAATACCTGTGATTTCTCCATATAGCTCTCTGGTAGGCACTTGTTGTGCCCACATTAACTATCACAAATAGAGCATGGCTCCTGTGTGTTTGGCTTTACAGATCGTTCTGTAGCTCTACAAATTGGTTCATGATTGCTTCTATCACACCTGCACCTTTGCAAGAGTTTCTTCTGTGACATACAGAGAGCTACTCTGTAGGGCCCCGACACAGTCATTATTTCAGACACTCTTTCCCCTTTTACCACATTTGCTTTGATACTCAGTTGTGGGCACAAACTCAGGCCATATAATTGCATCCATAATGGCCTAATGTAGGGGCATTCAATGCTTTGAAATTTTGGTCTTAAGTGTCTCCATTTTTTTCCTGTGAATTAAATATGTCATTTCTGTGGCACATATTCCCTGCTCAGCAGAGATTGAGTGCCAGGTAAACATTGACACAAGTTTAAATGGGGTGGCTTAGGGAAATATTCTTTATTCCGGTAATCATTTAAAGGATACTACTGATTCTTGCAATTTTAAAGAGAAAAGCACTGAGGATTTCTACATGAATTTAAAACCCTACATACATTGAGCTTAGATGGGGATCTGATGTCTTTTTTTTTTTTGGTCATTTTTTCTTTTATGACTGACTAGCGTTTCTTCTTAGCTTGGAGAGCAAATCATTTTCTACTAAATAACTAGCACTGCTACGTGATGTGATATTACCTGGTAGAAAATATGCTCAGCAAAACAACTTCCCAGAACAGTCAGTCAGATCTTTACTCCCTGGAACAATCTTACTCTACAAAGTCAATCAACATTTTTTTTGTTTTTCTTCATGCTTCTAAGTCAAACCTTTTCTTTTTTGCTACTGTGGGAGACAGCTAAAAGACCAGTAAACTGTTTTATGAAAATCCTTTTGTATCAGATTTTTTACTGGAATGTTTTTCTCTCTCTAATTAGGATTATTACTATGTTGTAAACCTATTATTATGCCAAGCATGCTATTATTAAAGTATTATCAAACTATTATTATGTGATGATCACTAGAACATGCTTTATAACATTTAAGCAATGAGGCAAACTAGTATGTCTGTTACTGTCATAAAAGCACACACCCTCTCTAGATTGTATTACTGGGGATTAGGCCAAAGGATGCATGTTATCATCAAACATCAGGTGTGCTTTTGTCATGCATTATAAAAGAAATAGTTCAAAATGCAATTAAGAAACCAGAATGGCTAATGTAATAATGAGATATTTAACTCCTTTTACCATGGAAGCCACCATGTTGAAGTCTCCTGATCAGTGTGATTCTGGGTAAAGATGAGGCTTCCTCTTAACAGTTGGACCTCTCCAAACTTCAGGGTCCAGCCTTCTCCCAGATCCTAAAACTTTTCTGTTCCATTAAAAAAAAAAAAGATTATGAATATTTATTACTTATTATTAGGGCTGTTGATTAATGGCAGTTAACTCACGCGATTAACTCAAAAAAATTAACTGTGATTAAAAAAATTAATTGTGATTAATCACACTGTTAAACATTACAATACCAATTGAAATTTATTCTATATATTTGGATGTTTTTATACATTTTCAAATATATTGATTTATATTACAACACAGAATACAAAGTGTACAGTGTTCACTTAATTTTTTTATTACAAATATTTCCACTGTAAAAATGATAAAAGAAATAGTATTATTTTTCAATTCACCTCATACAAGAACTGTAGTGCAATCTCTTTATCATGAAAGTGTAACTTACACATGTAGATTTTTTGTTACATAACTGCACTCAAAAACAAAACAGTGTAAAACTTTAGAGCCTATAAGTCTACTCAGTCCTACTTCTTGTTCAGCCAATCGCTAAGACAAACAAGTTTGTTTACATTTACAGGAGATGCTGCTGACTGCTTCTTATTTACAATGTCACCTGAAAGTTAGAACAGGCATTTGCATGGCACTTTTGTAGTCAGTGTTGCAAGGTATTTACGTGCCAGATATGCTAAACATTCATATGCCCCTTTATGCTTCAGCCGCCATTTCAGTGGACATGTTTCCATGCTGATAATGCACGTTAAAAAAATAATGCGTTAATTAAATTTGTGACTGAACTCCTTGGAGGGAGAATTGTATATCTCCTGTTCTGTTGTACCCACATTGTGCCATGTTTTTCATGTTATAGCAATCTCGGATGATGACCCAGCACATGTTCATTTTAAGAACACTTTCACAGCAGATTTGACAAAACACAAAGAAGGTACCAATGTGAGATTTCTGTGGATAGATACAGCACTCGACCCAAGGTTTAAGAATCTGAAGTGCCTTCCAAAATCTGAGAGGGACCAGGTGTGGAGCATGCTTTCAGATGTCTCAAAAGAGCAAGACTCAGATGCGGAAACTACAGAACCTGAACCACCAAAAAAGAAAATCAATCTTCTGCTGGTAGCATCTGACTCAGATGATGAAAATGAACATGCTGGTCTCTGCTTTGGATCATTATTGAACAGAACCCATCATCAGCATGAATACATGTCCTCTGATATGGTGGTTTAAACATGAAGGGCATCGTTAGGGCATCTGGCATGTAAATATCTGGTGATGCTGGCTACAACAGTGCCATGCAAACGTCTGTTCTCACTTTCAGGTGACATTGTAAACAAGAAGCGGGCATCATTATCTCCCGCAAATTGTAACCAAACTTGTTTGTCTGAGCGATTGGCTGAAGTAGGACTGAGTGGACTTACAGGCTCTAAAGTTTTGTATTGTTTTATTTTTGAATGCAGTTATTTTTTGTACATAATTCTACATTTGTAAGTTCAACTTTCATGATAAAGAGACTGCACTACAGTACTTGTAGTAGGTGAATTGAAATATACTATTTCTTTTGTTTTTTACAATGCAAATATTTGTAATAAAAAATACAAAGTGAACACTGTACATTTTGTATTCTGTGTTGTAATTGAAATCAATATATTTGAAAATGTAGAAAACAACCAAAAATATTTAAATAAATGATATTCTATTATTAACAGTGTGATTAATCACAATTAATTTTTAATCATGCAATTAATCATGATTAATATTTTTAATAGCTTGACATCCCTACTTATTAATTCTATTGCACTACTGATATGCATGTCACTTTACAGACAAAGAGTAAAACAATGGGTAACATTTTCAAAGCACCTAGCAGCCAGACTTTTAAAGGTATTTAGATACCTTGTGGGATTTTCAAAAGCTTCTAGGCACGTAAAACTCATTGATTTTAATGGGTATTAAGCACTAGCTGTCACTGGATAATCCCATTTTCTGCCTAAGTACCTTTAAAAATCTGGCCCTAAGTGATTTAGATGCTTAAGTCCCACTGACTTTTAGTACAGCTTAGGCTTCTGAATGCTTAAGTTACTTTTGGGAATGAGACATAGGCTTATAGAGCGGGATTCACAAAGTTATTTAAGTGGATTTCAATGGCCCACTCCTACTCACTTGTCCTAGCTCCTAAGTGCTTTTGAAAATTTTACCCAAGATCCCTGGCCTACAAGGATTGGCTACCATGTTTATAGGCACTTTATAAATTTTTAGGTAAAATGGCTTTACAATCTAAGTCCCCGTTGCATCAAGGGGAGCATATTGACCTGTGTGTGTGTATAATACAAAGCATTAAAACCCAGGTCATCTGCAGAAAGATTGGGAATAGGTTCTGGTTAAGGTTTTCTATATTGATAAAGTTTTCTGGGTGGACATTTGACATTTTCATGAAATAGCACTTGAATTTATTATGATCAGTACTTTCACATGGAAGACCAAATTAATTCATAGTGATTGATGGGATACTTAAAGGAAAGTGTTAACCTTTTCATATGGTGACTAGGTGACCCAGCATCCACTTCATTAGTAATATTCCTTGTACTGCGTTTATGTAGAGGAAGAAGAAAAAATCAGTAGGCTACTGCACTCCACATTATGATGAGTAAGTCTACACTTAACTAGGTTCTACGCCATGCAAAGCATAGCCCTGCTTTAATTCACAATATTTTATTCTAATTTCTGAAAGATGTAGTGCACTTGAAATAGCCAGAATGAAATGAGCCACTCATGATTAAAAGTACGCCATAATTCCCCTCACAACGTTTAAAGGAGTGCTGCTTGTGTCTCCCGTTGTCAGAAAGACTATTTAATTTTGCTTTAACGAGTCAGTGGTGGATCCTGGTAACATGATTCAAATCATGTTCTGGTTAAATATTCATGAAGCAAAACTAAAGCCCTTAGGCCACTGAAAATGGTACTTTAGAATAAAGGTTATTTTCAAAGGTCTGATTTTTACTATTTAGAAAATGCAGAAAGTGAAAAAAGAAAACATTCCCAACTGTAAATTACTTGGTTATTTGAACACCATAGGTTTCAGACGCCACAGTTCCATTTAGTATTTGTACTATGACAACTATTACTCATACTAGAAATAAGCCGGAACCAACATTCTGGATATAAGCAAGTAAGAAACTTTGGGAAAGTTCGATTCTGGATCCAATCAGTGCGGCTCAAGCACATCTCTGATTCTTTCCAGTTCTATTATATATATATATAAAATAAATACACCCTTGTAATGCAAATTTGTATGAGATATATATAAAGCGAGTCAAATTTTGCTCAGAGTCCCCTATGTGCTTATACACTCCATATTGCAGAAGAGGCTTGATTAAAAATAAATGCTTTAAAATGACTGTTATGCTAATACATTGGGCTAATACATAATACTAACACAATGCTAATATAATAATGTGTTGAAAAGTAGTCAACTTTGGCTTCCGTCAACAGGGGTATGTGTAGAACAGAATGAACTGTGGCATGAGACAACTTTTAAAAAGAAAAACCTTTCCAATTTTGGGGGTCATAAGGGTTTTTTAACCAGGAAAGGGCGTTAGAGGAGGGAAAAGAAGGTGTTTGCTTCTGAATTAAATAAATAAACTATATATCTTCAGCAAGATTCTGCTTTACGACAAAAAGTTTGGAGATTTGCATCAGAAGCTTGGATATTACACCAAACTTCTTGGGTCTGGAAACTGGTCTGAAAGTCTTAAATAATAATAATAAACATTAGTACAAGAGTGCCAGCATTTCCTGCCTTGAGCTGGCCTCATTCTTCTGGTATTTGTTGTTTTGGTCCTTCCTGAAATCTGGAGTGGAAGTAGCACAGGTGATTTTAATTTGTTTTAATTTGAAACTGAACTTTTTCAAACTTTAAAAAAAAAAGTGGAAGGACAAATTCTACCGCCTTTGATATGACCGCAACCACGAGAATGTGACCCACAAAGTTGTAAGCCTGTTCTAGCTTTATCTAAACTGGTTCATCCTATCGCTGTATATTAACTATTAACTGGGTCTCAGCTGCAAAGTTCAGATTCAGATTTGATCTTGCCCTAGTGCTGATTGGGAATCATATTTTTGGCTCAGGACCAGCTCTATCTTTAAACACATTCATCTTGGCTGACTGAGTCACTCCTTCCAAATTTACCACCTGAGTGGGGGTGAGAAACTAGAATCTTATCTCCTAGGCCATTATTTCAAGCACTGGCCCACATAACTTCCTGGACTCTACCATACTACCAACAAAACAGTAAATCCAATCAGAAGCTTATTAGTGTCTCAAGGGGCATGGATTGCTACAGAACTTAGTATTCCTTGAGTAAATTGCTATAAAAGATCCTCTATGCAGTGGTGGTGTAGCTCTGTTGGTCCCTGGATATTAGACAGAGAAGGTGGGTGAGGTGATTATCTTTTATTGGATCACCTTCTACACAGAGCTCCTCTTCTTTATTGGTCTACAGAAGTTGGTCCAGTAAAAGATATTACATCACCCACCTTGTCTCTCTAATAAAAGATCCTGTCAACTGTTACAGCTTCTCTGTGGGATGTGATAAGACATAGCTTCAGAAGGAATTTTTTTTCCTGCTGAATATGGGAGCCAACTTATTTTGGATTTGACCCACTCAGTTCTTTAGTGAAGACCTAATTTAAATAATTACCAGCTGGTCCAGTCCAATCCTGAGAAATTCATATAATCCCTGGCATAATCATGCATCCAGATGTTTCTTCCTAGATGATCACAATGGTCCCTTCTGACCTTGGAATCTCCGAATCTTACTGTAATGTCTTATAGCCTATGATCTTTTACTGTCTTTTTCTAGCTTCCATGAACTCTGCGTATTCAGCTTACCGTTCAAGATTCATCTTCACAAACCCCAGTGGAAGTCCCTATTAATTAGGGGGGGAAGTAAACAAAAGCTTAACTAATCAGCTGTTAACAATCAGTACCAGATTACACTAATGCAGTTTGAAAACCAAATAAGGAAGGGGGAGACCCTTAACAATTCATGAAGTAGGTACTAAATCTTGCTGACAGAAGATAACCTTCTTCAGCTCTGAGGCAATGCAAGTGATGTTGATCTATATAGCTGCAGATGTGGCTCCAGGGTGCAATCTGTCCAGCTGCTCAATATCAGCACTGCCACATGGGCACTGCAACAGGGAAGATAAATAATAAACCTTTTAGTCAAGGAGATAAATACAATTGGCTGCCATTAGTTTTTACACCAAAAGCCTGCTGCTTCCCATTGTTAGGGAGAGAAAGTGCTACTGAGAGGTATCTAATGAACAGAGAGAAAAGAATAAAGGATTTTCATGTTAACGCTCTCATTTTAGTCAAGCAAGCATGGCTTTTGAAATTCAGTGATGAAATATTGTATAGAATTCACATTGCAGTCAATTTCAAATGCCATAGAACAGCCTAAAAATCAGGGCTAGGTGCATAGTTTGAGTACCAATCCACGGTGGCCTAAACTAGTAGCATTTGAGACTGCTGCCTCCAACCTGAATGTTGTGAAGTCATTTTGATAGACAAAGGGTTACTATTTGTGTCATGATGTAATAGGCTTCTCATGTTGGGCTGTGAGCCCTGAAGAATCCTGCATGCTTGGACTCTAGGCCTGGAACAGGACTAGAGTCCAATGCTGAGAGAAGGGGACTGGTTGTGTGTGTTCAAGAGTAACCCCAGGAAGGTCAGTAGAGCTACAGTGAGGAAGCTACACAGTGAAAGGAGAATTAGGCCCAAGCAGTTCAGTCTGGGGCTTTGTACGGGACAAAGGTTATGGTCAGCAGCTGATCTGAAAGGCAAGCCTTGGCAGGTTCAGCCAGCTTTTGTTAAAATTATCGTTAAAAACACTGACAAGTCAAATGAGTACAGGTTCTTACATGATCTTTTGCAGAGGACAGCTCCATGTCAGTACAAATTTTACCTGCCCCGTGCAAATTTATATCAGATGCCAAGTGCTTGATTCATCAGTTATAATTCCATCCAGAAGTTAATTGGTAAAGTATTTTGTCATTTTCCCACAACTCTCATTTTGATTTTTAAAAAAATTGTTGATTTTTCTTTTTGAAAGGATTAGAAACTTCTCAGCATGGCTTTTGCTTCCTGTGATCCACACACCTCATTGACAAACTCTTTTTGCCTGCTTATAGGAGATCATTTTCAACAGATTAGTGAGGTGCAGCAAAGGTATCACAATAGTTTCCCTTCATTTTATCTGGTGGGAAACTGCTGGTCCAAAGTTATCAAGAAGTCCCTGAGTGTGGGCTTTTAAAAAATTAATAATAGAAGAAAATCAAATCATCTTGCAGGCAGGCGGAAGGACACTGCCTGTAGGACTGTGTTTTCCAATGGCATCCCGTGAGATAATGAGTCCATGTCTATGGAAATTGATTCATTAATATTTCATTAACTCTGCTTCAGTACAATTCATGAACTGCTCCTAGAAATTCAATAAGTGAATTCAGTGAATCACGAAGCTTTACAAATTTGGAGCAAAAAGTAAAAATACTGGGAGATGGTAAATACCAATGGAATTGGCTGCCTTAACTGAGCCTTAGCAACAACACATTGGTGTTAAACTTAAACTAAATCCAAACACAGCAGCCACAACAAAGCTAAATGCAGCCATAGACCTGTAAAATGATGCTGAAGTAGAGAAACATGGAACTAGTTATGAGCCTGAAATTAACCTCAGTTCCAAACACTCCTGGACTTTGGGTTGTTTGAAATCAGCACCCACTGACAGCCACTATCGTCAAATGAAAGAACTCCTCCATCAAACGCTACTCAGAGAGGGAAAACTTATGGGACTTAACAACATAGAGAATATACAAAGAAAGGCCCAGGATAGACAAAGACGGAAGAGTATCATGATCTCTGGAACTGGCGTGAGAGGGATAGGGTGACCAGATGTCCCAATTTTATAGGGACAGTCCCGATTTTTGGGTCTTTTTCTTATATAGGCTCCTATTACCCCCCACCCCCGTCCCGATTTTTCACACTTCTTGTCTGGTCACCCTACAGAGAGACCATATTTCCTGGAGGGACTGTTCTTGAAGAGATACCAGGGAAAGAGAGAAGGGGTGGACAGCCGCATGGACAGAGAAGTGCACAGGGTTTAATAAAGTTCCATTTGTTCAACCTAACTTGCATTCATCTTCTCTTTTTGTGAATGGAACAGCGGGGGAACCTTGTTTGGACCGTAAGTGACATCTGACACCATGGGAATGAGTTAGACTGTCTTTATAATGAGCCTCTGATATGTACTACCCAAACTTTGGCATGTGCAGATCCAGATCAGAGTGCAAATTTCATGGCATGACTCTCTCAATATGTAAATGTGTGGGAAATTAAAGTTTTACCACATATACAATGGAACTCGTTATTTGTGCTTCAGAATCTTATTGTGTACCAGAGGATGCGGGACAAATGTGAACATACAAAACAGCTGGAAAGGAGGAATAGCCATTGAATAGTGCATAGCTGAGATTTGGTCAGAAACATAACTGTACAAGTGGCTCAATTTACCTCACAGCATATGCATCAAGAAGGGCTGATTAGGAAAACAGATTCAAATTACCTTGTTGGCTAAGTAATTGGTCTTCGGGTGTCCCTAAAAAGGAAACTATAAATTTTATTTTCATTTTGTATCAGTGTCTCCTAGCCCATGTCTAACTAACCTGTATTGATGTCTTTTAATTAAACCACACTTCATATGCTTACACTATAGTGGTGCATACTGAGTGTGCATGCTAGGAATTCCAGATAAAGTAATTATGCTATTTGCCACTGTCATGATTAATGTGTGACAGCTGTTATGACAGCTGTGCCACTGTTTTGTCACAACACTATGTTCATCCATAACAAAATTAGCTGTCTCGCTCCAAGGTACACACTTGCAGCTATTTCCTTAAGAAGTCAACAGTGAAGAAAACTGAGAAGGAATATTACATGAACTCTGTGACAAATAAGAAAAATGGCATCTTTATTTTTTTTTCTTTAAATGAATATATAGACTGCCTGCATTGGGAATGCAGATAGCTCACATTTAGTAAACAAGCTGTCACACTGAGCCAATCCCCCACTAATCTAACTAACAAGGTCTCTGTATGTGAAGGGATCACTTCATAATTTGAATTTACCTTGTCAGACCAGGCTTTAGATGTTACTCAAATTAGCACTGGATGTAACTTTCCTGTCTGTCAGGGTGGCAAACAGCAAAAAAAAGTATATAACAAAAGCAGAGGAGCACATCATCCCCTCCTTTAATAGCCAATCAAGGAGAAGGCAATAAATAACTTTCCAGGCATTTCCTCCCCACCCCCATCCCCAAACATGGAAACACATGAATCTCTACTGGGTTTAAGCTAATTCAAAATTGAGACTTAAATCATCAAATTAAATGCTGTTAAACTAATACTTCTTATGGAGCCTTGAAACTGCACTATAAAAATCATAAAAGACTGATGTGAAGAGACAGATGGCTACAATAATAGCATAATTTCATTATTCTCTAGGTTTGGGTGAATTTCTTTAAAAACAGAAGAACATGCTTTGATTTCTGTTTGTCAAGAAAAATAAATACTGAAACATCAGGACTCTTAGCTCTATAGAAGAAAAATCAAATCCTGCCAGACATGCACATTTATGTTCATAAGAGTGCATATTTAATAATAAGAGACATCCACTTCTAATTAATCAACTCATTAAGAAATGTTAATATCTGCATTAATTGTACCTTCTTTTCCCCAGGATTCAGGTCAAATAAGAGACATGTGGTGCCTCTTGTTGCCCCAGCCCACTCACAAACCCAGAGGAAGAATATGCACAGTGTTAATTATATTTTATCACATGCCTAAGATAAAGGGGACTAACTCAATTACTGTTATCACCAGACATTTTATGTCAGAAATCATAAGCAGCCAGCACTGCTGTTCACAGCTCAGTATTTAGATCTCAGCCAAAGTGGAATATTTGGAACAAACAGTTAAAAAGCATCTTTATTCCTAATTGGTGAGAGATGATGCATCAGAGACTTCCTGAATCAGCCTGAGGATGTATTTGATGTGCGGCCACTTCTGTTGCAAATGATTATTCCAGGAGCATGCAAACAAAATGCTTTTATAATTAAAAAAAATATTTTTAATTAAAAAAATTAAAAGGTAAACTGCAACCTTTGCATTTCTCTGCAGTTTGTTTCACTCTTTTTCTTGGCTACATAGGCGAGATTAGTGCAGCATGTTTGTGCCACTAATGTGGTGTACAGGGAAATACAATGAACTCTTTCTTTAGATAAAGAATGATAGTGCAGAAATTAAAACATAAAAACATGGATAATAATAATCTTCCACAAACACGATCTGCAGGTATTTCCTAGGGGAAGGTCTAGATTCATGGGACTAAAAACACACTATAAGGAACCCCCAACTTTTTAGGCTCACTGCAACATTAGCTGAGATTAATCACCAAGATATTACAATTTTCCAATTAAGAAGGGAGGCTGGATTTTGCACAGGTGGAGCTCCTCCTTTTATCAAGCCTAAATAGGCAGTCTTCCTTTTCCTGTTAAGAAAGTCAATGTCTTTAGGTGTTGAAATTGCAGAGTCAGGTTCTTCCTTGAGTGGAAACTACCCCACAAGTGAGTATGAATCAGCTCTGTTAATTAATAAAAGTCTAGTGTTTCTTTACAAATAATGGATATGGACAAAAGAGAATGTGCTACAGCAGTATAAACTGCCTTGTTCTGCTATTAATACCACTGGAGGATGCAAGAACAGCTTCCTTAAAAGCAAGCACAGCCCTAAGATAGATGTTCCAATTTTATAAAGCCAAACAAGCCTCAGTACTACTGAGCAGTATTAGTCATTCTTAGTCATAGGGAGGTTACAAAGAGCTTCTTCTCTAAAGTTCTCTTCCTTTATAGCTTTGGACTGGAAAATTAATTTGGTCTGAAAATTGCCAGGAAATATTTCTGCAAGCACAGTTCTGAATTGAAGTTAATTAAAAATTACCCTGACTTGGAATTTTGACTTTTGTATAATGAATGTTGTGTCCCAATCTAGTACCACTGTGGTTTGTGACTCGCTATTCCTTTTATGAACTTTCCATATATTTCAGTTTATTTTACAGCTCACAAGCTGTTTATGATTGAAGAAACTAGCGTATACTAGATTAATGGGTTTTTTCTTGTAGTTGTGGATAGTGTTGGGTTACATCTTGCTCCTACTGATTCCAGTTAGGGTTTGTTTATTCCCACTGAAGTCAGTAAAAATAGGGTCTTGCATTGTATGTGTTTGTGAGTATTTTCCTTTCTTTTGGCTGGTTGTAGCTTATAAGAAACATAATGAGCCTGTTAGATCTGAGAACTAACAGAAGTTGTATTTTAACTCATGTGGTAGAGGCAATTGTTTCCTTGAGTTGTAGGACTAGCTCTTCCAGTCTGTGTGGCTTGTCATGCAGAGGCAGTGGCCTCCCCAGAGTGAAGCTTGCAACCAGGGACTCAAAGTAAAGTTGATTTTGAGCCCCTTTGTAACTATAATATAAACAGATGACCTGGGTAAGTCTCTTTCTCACAAAAATCATATATAGGAACACCTGCAATAGAATTCAAGGTCACGTATCTAGGAACAATGTGAGCAATATTTACAGGGTGGTGGGTTGGTCGAATGGGGTGGCCTGTATCCTGGAATACAATGATGCTGAGAAGGTCTTGCTAACAACTATCATCTGACCTTGCATTCCTACTTTGATACTGTCGCAAAGTGGCTAATGTGATCTTTGGATGAATAAACATAGCCATAATGAATAGGGAGGTGAGGTTACCTCTGTCTAGGGCATTGGAGAGACCACTACTGGAATACTGTGTCCAGTGCTCGTGTCATTTTAAAAAGAGTGTTTAAAAATTGTAGAGGGTACAGAGAAGAGCTACAAGAATAAGTGATCTGGAATACATGCCTTACAAATGAGCAACTAAAAGAGCTCAGGTTATTGTGTGATGACTTAATCATGGTTGCCTTTTAACCTTACACCATGGTATAATTACCTACATAAGGAAAAGATAGCTCAGGTCTCTTTAATCTAGCAGGCAAAGATACAAGATAAGATCCAGCTGGAAACTGAAATCAGCAAAAGTCAAACTGGAAATAAGACATTTTAAAGCATCATTGTAATTAACTTTTGGAACAAATGATCATGGAATGTGGTAAATTCTCCATCAGTTAGAATCTTTAAATCAAGATGTGATTTTTTTTTTTTTCTAAAAGATGAGCTTTGGTTCCTACACAAGTTATTGAGCTAGATTCAGGAATGCTATGGCTTTTGTCATGCAGGTGGTCAGGCTACGTGATAATAATGGTCCCATCTGGTCAGAAAATCTATGGCTCTTACTAAAATGATATGTAACTTTGTGATATAACTCGGATACTGGCAGGAATAATTTTTCTAACTGGCATTAGACCCTAACAATGCAACATCAAGCATGTGTGTGAACTCTCTTATGTTCAAGAAAACTACACTGTTTCAGTGATTTGTACACCGGAAATTCTACTTTCCATTTATGTTTGAGTTCCTCTTTCTCTTTTACCGTAAACCAGGGTTCTCCCTATTGTAAGCTACAAAAGGTTTGCCGATCCAGCTTTTCTCAAAGTACTGGCATTTGGATGTGAACCATTTCTGGTTTCTATCATCTTCTGAGCCTGAAGTTCTTTGTATATGTTTTACTTATCTTTAGAATGTGCCAAGAATATGCCATGCTACCAAGCAGAGCTCTTTGGATATCCAGTGTGGACAACATCAGGACCACTAACAAGATCTGACAAACGGGAGGTAGTTCTTTGAGATGATAAAATCAAGTCAAGCTTCCTCCTGACTCTTGATATGCCAGTGAAACTTCTTCCCATGTTGTAGCTGAAGATCAGGTAAGGTGTTTTACATCTTACACACAATAGTTCTTGCTCTTTTTTGTACTGTATATGTTTTTAAAGGGAAATGAATTCCTCTCCCCGCTCCTCATGTAGGTAGACATTCTCAAATGGCAACGGAATGCCGGCACCTGAACTCATGTTATAGTAAACTTATTTTATGATAGGTGGCATGCAGCCAGCATACTCCTCCTGCTGAACAAAAAACAGTGGGAAAGACAAGATGCAGGAGGCTTGTGAGCTTAAGTCAGTTGTCTTAAGCAAAACACCAAGTATCAAAAAGTTTAATAGCTGCTGAGGTCATGTTAAATGGAAGGACTGAGTCAACCGATTCTGTCATATTAAACCAGTGTTGCTGTGCTTACAAACTATACTGGTAACTTTGTGCATGGGTGGGACCAGATGGATTCTAAAGAATTACAAACATATAATATGTTAATGGCTCAAGCCCAGATAATGAGTATTGAATAAAGTAGAGCATCAGCACTAAAAGTTAAAGGTTTTAGAAGTACAGTATGTCTAGCAGACAGTGAAATCAGATGATTTCACTAACAGTAATGACAGGAAAATCAGAGACGAGAAAAAGAAAGAACAGAGACAAACAATTACTTGCAGCTATCTTTCCAATGGTTAAAAGGCAGACATTTTGTCCATCAGATTTCTAGGCATGAGTGGAAAAGAACTTGAAAGTGGGTAGATAATACTAGAACTAGTGGCATGAATAAAATATAGTTAAACAGATAAGTTGCCAACTCCTCCCACCCACCCCATAAAAAGAAGAAAAAGAGAAAAACATTAAAGAGAATTAAAAGAAATTTTAGCAGACCTGTTTATAAACTTATGTTGCACCAAAAAAGATGTGAGAGGGTTTAGTTTAGACTGCAGATATTATTACTGTTAAACTATGGACTAATGGTTTTCACCCAATCTCTGTCTCCACTTACTGAAATTTGGATCCAGACCTGCATTGCACAAAGTCACACATTGCATGTTATGGGCTACTTTATATCGGAGGTTGAAAGAAACCTAGAAGAGCAAAACCCAGAATAGGATAACTTTTAGCTCATCTGTAGAGCTGTTTTCTAGAGCCCATGAGGATCTTAATTCAAGCTGAACATTTAGCCTGCACATACCATCTCCAGGCATTGGATGGAGGATTCTGATACTTAGCAAAGGCTACTCTAGTACCTGACCACTAATTGGAAGACCCACGAGTTGTGATGAAATTGTATCAGTTCCCAGAAAGAGAATGGGTGGAAATAAGAGATTCAAAGAATGACTTCAAGCTGAGACTGTAACTAATCAAATCCATTCTAGTGTCTGCCACCATGTCAGAAAACAATAACACATAGCTCTGTTTTGGTAGGGGAAGAAACTAGATTTGGCTTATTTGCCCCCCCTCCCCCCCCCCCCAAAATTGTGTAATTTCTGCTCCTACGAAATGCATTTCTTTCACCCTTGGCAATTACTGTTTAAGGATTATCTGCATGGTTTTAAATAGCATGAGATCATATTTCACATTCATATGCTTTGCATACTTTACAGCCTTGGAAGATGTGGTCAGAATTCATGACTTAAATAAGTCAGTAGGCAAAATGGAGCTTGCACATTATGCATAATCACCAAGCAGAACCAGGTTCTGTGCATCAAGTCCATAGGGGAGCAAAGGTAGAAGGCACTGGTGATCATGTTGTTCTCCAGCAAATCATGAAAGATGGCAGCACTGGAGAGGGAGAATGATGGGCAGCAACATGCTTGCCCAGGCTATCATACAGAGAAAGAAATTAAGCTGTGAGGTTGGGATTGTATTGTGGTACAGGAAAACTACTGTTTCCTGCTCTCATGCCTGATTGGAGTGTTGCTGTATGGGAGCACTCAGGATGTAGAGTACCTCTCACTGAGGTCTGAGAGAGGAGATTTTGTTTTGCTTTTAGCAGGGGCTGTTGCTCCCTCCCAGTCCTCCTTTAAACCATGACCAGCATTGTATAAGAAATTGGTTTTTTCGAGAATTCACCAACAGTTCAAGATTTCAGTCAAACAAAATAATGTAAACTTCCTCTCATTCTGTATTGACGATCTAGCCTGATCCTGGCTGTGGCTAAACTTTCTGCACATGGGTTTCTGCACGTGCCTTATTCTTATCAAACTGTTAAATGCTTGTATAATTGTTAGCCTTCTCTTACTATCATAGAAATTTGATTCAAGAGCAGAAAAGTGGCATGCAACAATCTTGAATATACTCACTGTAATCTATAGGCAGATGGACTTGTTCAGGCAGCAAATCTTCACTTTCAAGAATTGCAGCTCTGCTGTTTTGCCTATATTCATATTTTAGTTTTTGGTTTAGTTTCTCTCACTCAGTTTTTCTTTTTTCTTAAAAAAAAAAAAAGCTTGATTAGAATTGGTATTGCCTTTCTATAATATTTGGTGTGTTTGTCTCTCTCTGAATGCATAAATATGCTTATATATTCTCATTTTACCTTGAATGTAACACATTAGATTCCATCCCTGCAAACACTTATGTCTGTGTTTCCATTTATGCTATTGCAGTCAATGGAACTACTCATTCCATTGAGTTGTGTGTGCTTATGTGCTGAATCATACCTTAGTTTGCTCAATGATGTTTTTAAACACAATTTTGCCATCATATAATGATAGTGAAAGAAAACTGAAAGAAGTCAAAAAAAAAAAAAGTCAGCTACGTAATTTAATTCCTTCACATTTATTTTTTTTTCATTTTCTAAATATGAACATGTAAATCAGATTGTCTTGCATTTGTACCAATATTCTATCAGTGCTCCATACTTGGAGGCATATGGGAAAGATGACCCTAAAAGTTCCAGGGAGACCTGGAGAATAGGGAATGGAGCTGAGAGTAACTTTTGGGGTCTGGCTTTTGAGGGGGGAAAAATAGAGAATTTCAGCTAAAATGTTGTCAAATTGCTGTTACATGAAAGTGATTTGTGTAAGTAAGTATTGTTGGTTAAAACATCCCCAAAAAGCACCACATGACCATGCTCTTAATCTTCTCACACATCATAAATTAGATTGAAAAGACAGTTGTAGGCAGTGGCCATGGGACGACCTGACAGATCTTTGTGAAAACCAGCAACAACAAGGCTTTTCTGCAAGGCCATGATGCAAGAAATAAGATTAACATGATGCCCTTGTTGTACTTCCCCGCCAACAATTTTCAAAAACCAAACCTAACCTGAACTTGGAACAAGGACAGGAATATTTAAGCTTTTACATCTCCCAATGCATTGCTTTAAAACTACCAAAGTGGCAATTAGACCTTAGGTGCTGCCTTTTCTGATTATCCGCTGTTATTTTTAAATAGCTGGCTTGACAAATTAGCAAACACACAAAAAGATCAGTCCTGGCCAACACCCCTCTTCCTTATTATTTTAAGTGAGTTTTGCTTAACTGTACAGCCTTGCAGAGAATAACAAAATAATTGCAGAGTGATATCCTGACAGTGAAATGCCATGATTCCAAATAATCCATCACACATTGATGCAACACTCTCTAATGCTAGCATCACATTGCACTGGCAGGACATTGTATCATCATTAAACTGTGTCTGGAATTCCACGCAGTCCAATATCTTATCCTGCTCCTTCCTCATGCCTGTCAGGAGGCATGAAAAGGGAGCCTGGCAGCTTCTAGTCCATTAGTTTGTCATTGTGTGTGTCAAAGAATATCAGGAGTGCACAGTTTACTCTGCCTATGGATGTTCTGATCAAATCTGTGAATTCTAGAAGAACTGGATGCAATAAACCATTACACAATGTGTGTGTGTAATAGCCATTTCAAGTCTTGTCCAACTGCATTATTTAGATATGTTTTGCTGATTACTTACCAAACTACAGTGAATACTGTGAGTACTGCTATTCCCCAGCATTGTTCTGGGCACCTTAGTGACAGGTCCTGCTAATTTTTATCACCATCATCTTCTATTGAACAACTCTGTGATATGTTGTGAAATCCTGATGACTGGCAAGTGCAAATCGGGTCTCCTACTCCCATGAGCATTGCTTTAAAATCCTATGTATAGTACCTGCAAAATATATTGATCAGATTAGGTAAGAAATAATCCCAGACATTAGCAATGCTGTATGTCTACTAATCCAATAGGTTTCTACACATATGCACCAAAAGTTAGAGAAGTATTTAGCAATCACAGTCTCCACATCTATAACTGTTCCCTATTGGAATGTATTTTCATTCTGCTTAGTGTAATACCGTTTTCCTAGCCAGTAAAACCTATGTAGAAAGGACTACAAGAATATCACTTTCTGCTGTGTGGCCAGCTTTCTGCCATAGCAATTTTTTTTTTTTGTCCAATTTTTTTTTTTTTGTTCATTCACTGGGTTATCACACATGGCACCATCAAAGGTTGCTTTACTGCTTTGTCAATGGCAGCTAGTCAGAAACTAACATAAATCAAATCCAAGTCAGCATCAGGAATGTTACGCAACACTTGCTTCCAAGTTTTACTTTAATACCTGAGGTTTGCGTTACTGATATTAAATAAAAATTCTTTGCAATGAATTTTAAATGAAGCAAAAGCTCTCACCAGAGATTTGTTAAAAGCAGACTAACAGTTGTTCGTTTTTTTTCTTGTTTTTTTTCCTCCAATCCTTTTTAGTAGAAGGGCTTTAAATTATATATTAACCAAAAAGGTAAACAGAATAAAATGGGCAATTAAATATTAATGGAAGATGTAGTGGAATTGTCCTGTGGTGCACTTAAAATGGCTTGAAAGATTGAGCTGTGAATTGCTCTCCCTTAGGTATTGAAATATTCATCAGTTCTATTTAATAAATGTTCGTATTCGTAGCCACTCATGTTTACACTACAGCACTTGGAGGAGAGTGCTTACTAAAGAAAACACTTTAATGGAAGGTGAACTTTCCTGTACAGTGAGTCACCTTAAATTATACAGAGTATGGAGCAGAGGAGACTGAGAAATCTCTGAACTGACAAATGTGAAGCCTGCATAACTTAAGAGCATCTTTTGTTAAAAGAACTGCCAGTGGCTGGGGAAAGCACCTTATGGTTCCAAGACTATTTTGAAGCTTTTAAAAATTCATTTTGTTTGCCTTTTAAAAATATCTAACCTTTCCTGCCTGTGCTGAAGTTGTTTTCTGTGATTACTGTAAAACCCATCTGCCGGATTGGAAGAAAGGAGGACATGCAGCAGAATAGAACTTGCATCACAAATTAATTAAACAATTGAAGAAAAAGAAGTTCTTCAGGTGACACAGCACTGGCTCAGTTTGTTTATACAGTGTGTTAAACTCTATTAAAGTATTCATTACCAATCATATTGGGTTAATTAATGACCACACCAATGACTAAGAAATAACAATGCTTAATGCTGATATAGAAACAAGTAAACATCCAGTGATCTCAAAATACTTTATGAACGTTAAGGACTCAAACATAGTCCTGCACTGGGGGTGCTAGCAGACTGTGTTTTGCCGTTGGGGAACACCTGGAGAGGATTTCCTCCCATAGCTCCTGGATGCACAGAACCTATGCATTCCCTGATAGCTGACTGAAGGTAGTAAGTGTATAACTGTCGCCATTTCCTCGTGTGTTTGGAGAGAGGGAGAATACGGCTTTCTCCACCATCCTATCTTTTCCATGCTCCTGAGAGGATAGGCATGGAGCAGCCCCTGTGCTCTCCCAAATGACTGCAGTTCTGCCTGGCCTTTACTTTAGGTATTTAAGGGCGTGGGGGGCTGGGAGGGGGAGATTTCAAAATTTTACAGCAGCTTCTTCTGTGAAAGCTGAAGTGCTTATAGTGAACCTGACTTTCAAAAGGGCAGAAACCATGAGCCATGTATAAAAGTACATGGCTAAGGGGTACTATATGTACAGCTGTGAGCTTCATTTGTGCAATTATCATGACTACATGCATGAATCATCTGGCAATTTGCTTGTGCAATGATGATTACCAAGTGTGCAAATGGGCACACAGATGGTATGCACATGGGCACGGTCCAGAGCTGCTTCCCTGTTGGAAATCAGTCCAAGGGTGAAGCTGACTAGAAACTACAACTGTGGGCATTCGGTTGGCTATATCAAGAGCTATGGTATTGGGGAAACCAGTTTGGAGAAATTGGTCTAAAATGTCAGTTAAAACTCAAACTGAACTAAAATCTAAAACTTTTCTCGTTGAAAATGAGCGAACCTCAATCTTCTACATTCTGGAGTTGGGGGGCGGCCGGCCGGGGGAGAGAGACTCCACTGTGTCTAGGACCGGCCCACAACATTTTGGCATCTGAGGTGGGGAGCTCAAATGACGCCTCCGTGCCCCCTTGCTTGGGCCAAAACTGACTGTATTGCACAATCTAGCACCTGGTTAAAGGATTCAACTTTGAATTGTTGTTTGGGGTCTGTTATGGGATTATCCTGTGCCTCGTAATCAAAATGTCATCATCTTCGGTGACTCTTGTATTCCTGAATGGGTGGGAAAATAGCTTCAGTGTGAAGTTCCTCTGCCAACTTCTGTGCACTCTTCAGAACATTTTGAAATCCCTCATCTGACTGGTAAGACTGTAGGTATGACTTTGCTTTGTCCAGTTGTTCCATTGCTTCAGATATATCAAGGTTATCACCTTGGAGTCTCTTGCTTACAACATTTATTTCAAACAGTATGTCATGTCACAACACTAAGCCACACAGAAATTTGAAGTTATGTATGTTTCTGGTGATTCCATTTCCCTCTGCCACTGTTTTCCCATGAACAATTCCTGTCATAGCATTATCCTCCATAATGGCAACTATGGCATCATCTATTTTCCCAATTTGGTGTTTGATAGGCTTTATTGCCTCCACTTGGCTTTCCCATCATGTGGCACTCAGTGGTTTCAGTGTCAGAGAGGATGTTCCCAGATGTTGCTTCAAAATTTGCCATCGATGAGTTGATGCAGAGAAAAAGACATAGATGCTTTGAATTACATTTAAAAATTCAGCAGCCTCATTAGAAGCTGATGCTGCATCACTGACCACCAAGTTCAATGAATGAGAACTGCATGGGACAAAAAAAGCTCGAGGGTTTAACTCTCAGATCCGTGTCTGCAGTCCTCTGTTCTTTCCTCTCATGTTGGCACCATCATCGTAGCCCTGACCTCTCTTGTCAGCTATTGCAATTCCCGTATCTTCCAGCTTTTTAAGAAGCACGTTTGTCATACCGGCTCCTGTAGTATCATCAATATCAATAAATTCTAGAAAATGCTCTCCGACAGTCACCATTGCAGGGACATTTTCACTAGGTTCTGTTGTTACAAAACGCACCATTAAAGTCATTTGTTCCTTATGGCTGATGTCAGATGTGCAGTCCAGAATAACAGAGTAATATCTTGCTGACTTCAGGTCTGCCACAATCTTCTGTTTGACTTTTGGTGCCAGTAACTGTATGATCTCATTTTGACTTGTTTTTCCAAGGTAGTGGTGTGTGTACATTTCTTGGGTGGTGACTCTTCTTAGATGCTCCCGGAGTACAGCATCAAACTCAGCCATCAGCTCCACAATTTTAAGGAAGTTTCCATTGTTTGGCACATACAGCTGATCTGAAGTGCCAGCAGTGCTAGGTTTTGGGTAGCAAGCATTCTCACAATGGCAATGAGCCTTTTCAGAACATTTTGCCAGTAAAGAGAGACTGATGCAATCTCCTCTTGATGCTGATTATCTATGGTGGCCTTTAACCTTTAGTCTCATCTCAAGCTCTTTCCACCTACGGAATGCTCTCTGGTGATTTGCTGCCTTCTCATGGTATGCCAGATTTCTAGCCAGATTTTTCCAGTCCTTTGTTCTTGTCGAACCCAATGTGGCTGGAACATTAGACTGGAAGAGTTTGCAACAAAAACAGTATGCAGCATTCTGGGTTTTTGAGTACATAAGCCATGGCCTCTCCACTTTGTTACCATTAGGGATTTCACGCCAGTAATGTGTTGGATGGAAACTTCTATTTTCATTGTCTTTGGGGAACATGAAGTTTTTCACTTGCTGTGGCCCATGCAGTACAAGGAAGTCCCTCAGGCTACTGCTCAAGTGGGTCCACAGTCCTGGATCATCTAGACTTAAGGAACTAAACTCAGCAGCAGCTGCTCCTTGTGCCTCCACCACGCTCTTCAGGAATGTGCATGTTACATCCATTTGGGATGGAGATGTGGATGCTGCAGTAGCTGTCAGGTCACCTGCACTCTGACTAACTGGAAGATCAGGCATCTCCTCACCACTCACATCTTCACTGGGGCCAGAAGGCTCACCGTGAACATTTGTGTCTATGTATCTCAGGAGAGCTCCTTCCTGCTTAGATAGAAAAGCTTCCTTTGCTTTTTCTTTTTCTGAATGTTGCCCCAGAGGGGCATTTTCTTCTTTCACTCATGACTGCTGTTCTGTGCCAGCAATAGTGGCTCTCGACACTCAGTTGAAGGGGACAAATAAGCAGGCTGGTAGCAGGGCCTGAGTGAGGGAAGATATCGGTGTCTTAAGGGCCTAACTGGCTCCTACTACTTCAGTTGACTGCCTGTTCTCCTCAAGTGGGTTCAGGGAAGCAGCAGGAAACAGGAAGCTCCCTGAGAAGTTGGTGTCAGAGAGGTACATAAGAGGCTCCTCCTCTTCCTCTCTCCCTGCAGCTCCTGCTGCTTTCTGTTATTCCCTCTACCTTTTCTCCTCCCTGCCTGTTATGTCTCTTGTGCCCTCCTTCCTCCAGCACAGCACTCCACCATCTCTGTGCATCTAGAGCAGAGAGAATACATATGCACCAGCAGCAGACACAATTATCTACTCTCTGGGTCCTAGTGTCCCCCTCTGCCCCCCACAGTCTGGCACCTGAGGTGGCCGCCTCAGTTCACCTGATGGTAAGGCCAGCCCTGACTGTGTCAAGTCATTTAGCAGCCTGGGCCCTATCAGAGAGCCTGGCTGACAGAACAGTGTTAAGCCCATTCAGCAAAGATGACTAATTGAACTGATAAGCCCCACAGATCTTCAATGGAAGGTGGTGACTAGAGCCTGGGAAAGAAGGAAGAAGCTAACTGTGGTGCAGATATGGGCAATTGGCTCACCTAGAAACTTCCAGGGGAATGTGAGGTTAGTTCAAAAGACTTGGATTTCAGGATAAGAATCTGAACTGTTGTTTCAAGCTGATGCATATACCAATAAAAGGCAGGTATTGTCACACATGCTTGCCTGATTTGCATCAAACCCTTTGAGTTTTGCCTGTCATTAATTTTATTTAATGAATGATGCTAGAACTGTGGGTTGCTCCCATTCAGATGACATGGTGACAAGTAGAGGATATGATGAAGTGGTGATAATACAGAGTTGAACATAGAGGCTGAGTAGATCTGCTACATATCTCCCTGTGGAAGGTCATTTTGGTTATAAAGTAGTATGTTGAAGTCAGATTTGTCTTGATTGCAGTACTGAAATCTGTCAGTAAACTGATATTTAGTTGTTTTTCACAGTTTAGATTTTAGCTGATGTGTGCCATTCAATGTAATTTAACATAAAATCAACTTTTTCAAAATTCAGATCTGGCATCCAAGGAACACTTCTCAGAAGTTAGGAGGTTATTTTCAAGCTTCAGTAGCAAACGCTTGTCACAAAACAAGGATACGCTAATTATGTTCTAGTTCTGAAATCAAACTTTTCAGTATAAAGTGCTACCCGGAAGAGTTGAGTGGAAAAGTTGTTACCATGAAATCCTGCTTTACTCTTATTGATGTCCCTTAAGTTGATGCATGTACCAGTAAAAGTGTAGCTTTACCACTGAAGTGAAATTACAATTTTACAAGATAAAATTGTCTGTCTAAAAATTTGAGATTCTTCTTAATTATTTGCCTTTTTAAAAAAAAACCAGATAAGATGAACAGTGCTTAAGAAAAAAGTGTATGCACGGAAAAAAAATTTAAAACAAGATAGTTTTAACACTTTTAAAACTCTTTGCCTGCAAAGCCTTCTAAGAAGGCAGAAGAGCTATACAAAACATGAAAAATATAGTCTGAATTCATTCAAAACTAATCTGGATTTGGTTGTCATTAATGAACCAGAAACTCACTCCAGGTTTGTGTATAGGTTTCAGGGCCTTTTATGCGGACGCATTTGGGGAGGAGTGGTAGGAGCTGCAATGTTGGCAAGATGCAATGTTTTTGTTTTGGTTTTTTTTGTGTGGGAATAACCTGTAGGCAGAAGCTGTGCCTAAGAAATTATTCTTAGAGAGAGATTTAGGCAGAACAAACTTTTCTGGTGTTATACTCAGCTTCTAAAAACTGCCCCAGAGCTGATGGGCTTTATTTCAAAAGTGGATTGTTAAATTTTCACTTAGTGTTATTGTTATGCTTATCTGCAGTAATGTTGTCTGGTTTCTCCCAATAATCTTACGACGGCTCTTGCACTTCAAGCCCGTGAACTATAGTTTGGGGATGCCGCTGGGTTTTTTGTTTTGTTTTTTAAATGACAGCACAAGGGATCATAAAGCACAAGGACAACACAAGAGATTATAGAACATCTCTCCCCAGGCTAAAAACATGTGGCTGCTGGTAGGAGAAACAGAAGCTTCAGAACTGTATATAGGCAGAGGCTAGGGCTTACACTATCAAAATGTATTTTGGAGGGCAAGAGAGAGAAGTTACAACAGTTACTTTCCCACCATAGATTCAAGTTACAGGAGAGTGGTTGCCCAGCATCCACGTAGGGACTAAATGGGCCAAAAGTGGACCACAGTAAGAAAAGCATGGCTTGCAGGTTGGGATATGCTCTTCCTCTAGAAGCATTCAGTGGTACTGGAGTAAGGATCCTGGGATTGTGATTGGGGACTCAAGCAGACACCCCCCCCCCATCCAGTCCCCTCAAAAAGAGTAAGCTTGATTAAGCCTTTTAAAGTTTCTGGAGCAAAGTCTGTTTTCCAAACAAACCAGCTGACTCCTCAAAGAAATTAAATCATCTTCTCTCACATGTGACACAGCATTGCCATTTCCTCAGGAGAAAACCTAAAGTGAAATCACAGATTTCCTCACAAAGCTATCTGTCTGAGAAAGATGTAGCATTTAAAGAATTCTTCATATGTGCATGGAAATAATGGACCTCTAGCTCAAACATCATAAATCACATTGTTGCTATGCATAATATTCTTGCTAATTGCAAAAGTGAAGGGAGTGTCTCTCTCTCTCTTCCTGTTATCCAGAGCTGGAATTGACTGATGTTGTAGAGCACTCTAGTTCCTGTTTTATTTGGGGATGAATATAATCTGTATTTTCTTCAGCACTCTGCTCCCACGAACACAGCTCTCAGGTTCCACTGTGTGACTGGAAAATGCAGCTGTCTTTGTAATGAGAACATTGAAAAGTTGTTGGATCAACTGGTTTAAGGCCATCCTGCCTTCAGAACAGAATGGATCAAAGAAATTTTCTGGAAGTTATGACAAAGAGGCTGCAAATCCCATGCACTATGAAAAGCAGTCCACATACTGTGTTGCAATTTCATCAGCATCCTTTCAAAGGCAGAATCACAATAGATCCATACAAAGTTCTGACCATTGCATTGACTAGGCAGTGTTGCCTTATCTTGTACGGATGCAAGCATAGAATTATTAGTGTTAATACAAGTGTGTACTCTATTTGAGAGAAGTACGGTCTTAAAAGTAGGAAATCTTCAAGGCACACACAGAACACTGCTTGTCTGTCTTGTCACAAGTATAATGAAGCATAACCATCCTCCATTCTTGAAATTTACAGTTGCTCCCCATTCATTTATCCAGTTTTAAAAATGGTTTTAAGATCTTCCTCTGTAGATTGACTTCAGGCCACCTCATGAACCTCTGTTTTCTATTCCCCTCTGTTTATTTAGCACCAGGCTCCCCTCTCCTCATCAGACAATTGCACTATTATTGGCATATGAGTCTTTTTCTCTGGAGATCATCTAGTGCAGAAAAGTTATTGTACCTTTCAATCTCATTTCAGATCTCTGCTGAAAATTTTTGTCCTGTACCTCTTAATTTATTTCTTCCTTTGCTGTGCATTATTAACATGGTACCTGAATTATTTACAGACTTGGTAAAATGTCATTAGTGAAAGCATTTTCACTGGTGAGGAGAGGGTGAAAGCCTGGTTGCAGGAGGCTGAAGAGGAGAAAGGAGATGATGGAAGTTAGACAAGCCAGGTGGAGAGGAGAGAGGGATTTTTAGGAAGGTGGAAATAAAAGTTTAGAGAGGAAAGTGCTTGCAGGGGAAGAGAAGATAAGGATAAGAATGAGAAATAAAAGGTGGAATAGCATGGCCATTCACTTGGGGAGAAAAACAGAAGAAAATACTAAAGGGAGTTAGACATCAGGGTGGGGTATTGAGTTGAGAGGATAGGCACTCAGATACAGTGGTGATGAGCATGGAATGAAACCCTAGATGGGGTGAGGTTGGAGGAAGACAGGCTCATTCAATAAAGGAGGAGAAGCCTGTAAAAGGAGAAGGGGAGGAGAGAGGTGCTGAAGAAGAGCTTGTGTTGGATAGTGTTGATTTTTGTTTTGAAATAGTCCACGAAATCTTGAGGAAATGGAAGGCGATGGAGTAGCGAGTTTAAGGGGAGAAGCCAAAGTAGAGAAAGGGTGGCGATGGTGAAAGGCAGTAGGTGTCCCATTAAGGAAGGAGAAGAATAGTTTTAGCAAGGTAGAGATTTTGGGAGAGCAGTACCGAAGAGGAGAATCATATTGAAGGCAGACAACTTCAAAGAAACTCCACGTAGGAGTGAAGTTATAAATAGAAACTGTGGAATCTAAGAGGGGAAGAATACTCACACAGGAGGGGAAAGCTGAAAAGGGAAGCTGAGAAGTCACTTGAGATTCTGAAGGGAGTTAGCAATGATGGAAAGGAAGAGTAGTTGATAGAGAGGGACCTTGGAGAGAGCAGCTGCTGGTGAAGATCACTTTGTTCCACTTTACCTGAAAGAAGTTTCCATTTTCCTTGAAATCTTTCCATTTGACCCCACCCCCCTTCTATAGCTGTCTCATATGCTGCATTTTGTAACATATACCTTTAACATCAGCCAGTATCTCAACAGAATCCTCAGTACACCTATTAAAGTACACCTTGTCCTTCCCTAAACCAGATTCAGTATATTCTCAGATTTTGGTGATTCCCCCCTTAATAAATAGTTGTGGCAATTTTAGTATTCCATGTGCTTTCTGTAAAAGATTAGTCCTTATTCCATAGATAATGGGGATATTTTAAACTTCACCAAGTGAGCTTGCATGAAGCGGTTCTGTCTTGGACCTGCAGACTTCATATGTAATTACCATCAAGGTATGTAATATATCTGGCTTGCATGTAAATATTCACACTGCAAAATGGTGTGCAGTGACATGTTCACTGAATCTTCTTTCTTAAACTGAAGGCGCCATCCTGTCTGCTCTCTCCACGCATAGCTCCCGCTGAGGTCACTGGGAATTCAGATCATGTGCTGGATCAGGCCCCAGAACTGCATATCATTTGTGAAGAGAAGGGAGGAGAAGAGTTTAGATTCTCAATCCAAAACCAAACATGCAATGCAGTTTCTTTTATAATTAAAGTATATTTGACTTCATTTCCCATTGAAATAAATAAAATCAAATAAAATAAAAATCATGTGAAAAGGTGCTCTAAGAATGTACTACAAAAGTATAAATTTCATCCTGTTCTCCCATTGAATCCACATGAATCTGCAACGTGAGCAACAATCAGTCGCTGGTAGGTGCGGTTTCAGTGAGAATAGGGGTCTTGCATCAGGAAGTGCAAGCAATATTTTCTTAAATGTGGAAAAGCACAAACATATACAGCCCCTGAAGACTCAACAGATTGGTGGTTATCGCAGCAATCTTCTCAATATGAAACATCACTATTGTGCGTTGTACAGATGTGTGTTGGTGGCAGTTGGAGCTATCAGTAGAAACAGGTAGATGGGCAGCAAGAATTTGTTAGATGAGTGGATAATGTGAATTCTGTTCTGTTTCCCAGGTGAATAGCTAGTCGCAAAATGGATGTGGGGGGTGGAAATTGTTAAACTGAGTTCCTAGTTTTGATATATATTTTTTAAAATCCTGCTCTACCTGTAAGATATAATAAATTATAACAAGACTAATGGCCCCAACCACACCACCTTTTGGAAGGTCATGGCAGCATTTTCTACGGTTTTCTGAAAAGGATCAGGATATATTTACAGCCTTATTATGTTCCCTATCCCTTTGCTCATAAATTTGCATAATTTTTCGTGTAACTTGCATTTATTTGCTCAACTGTACTGTGGACCGAATCATAGAATATCAGGGTTGGAAGGGACCTCAGGAGGTCATCTAGTCCAACCCCCTGCTCAAAGCAGGACCAATTCCCAACTAAATCATCCCAGCCAGGGCTTTGTCAAGCCTGACCTTAAAAACTTCTAAGGAAGGAGATTCCACCACCTCCCTAGGTAACGCATTCCAGTGTTTCACCACCCTCCTAGTGAAAAAGTTTTTCCTAATAGCCAACCTAAACCTCCCCCACTGCAACTTGAGACCATTACTCCTCGTTCTGTCATCTGCTACCAATGAGAACAGTCTAGATCTATCCTCTTTGGAACCCCCTTTCAGGTAGTTGAAAGCAGCTCTCAACTCCCCCCCCTCATTCTTCTCTTCTGCAGACTAAACAATCCCAGTTCCCTCAGCCTCTCCTCATAAGTCATGTGTTCCAGTCCCCTAATCATTTTTGTTGCCCTCCGCTGGACGTTTTTCCAATTTTTCCACATCCTTGTAGTGTGGGGCCCAAAACTGGACACAGTACTCCAGATGAGGCCTCACCAATGTCGAATAGAGGGGAACGATCACGTCCCTCAATCTGCTGGCAATGCCCCTACTTATACATTCCCAAAATGCCATTGGCCTTCTTGACAACAACGGCACGCTGTTGACTCATATCCAGCTTCTCATCCACTGTAACCCCTAGGTCCTTTTCTGCAGAACTGCTGCCTAGCCATTCAGTCCCTAGTCTGTAGCGGTGCATGGGATTCTTCCATCCTAAGTGCAGGACTCTGCACTTGTCCTTGTTGAACCTCATCAGATTTCTTTTGGCCCAATCCTCTAATTTGTCTAGGTCCCTCTGTATCCTATCCCTACCCTCTAGCATATCTACCTCTTCTCCCAGTTTAGTGTCATCTGCAAACTTGCTGAGGTTGCAATCCACACCATCCTCCAGATCATTAATGAAGATATTGAACAAAACCAGCCCCAGGACTGACCCTTGGGGCACTCCGCTTGATACCGGCTGCCAACTAGACATTGAGCCATTGAGCCTGACTTTCTATCCACCTTTATAGTCCATTCATCCAGCCCATCCTTCTTTAACTTGCTGGCAAGGATACTGTGGGAGACCGTGTCAAAAGCTTTGCTAAAGTCAAGGAACAACACATCCACTGCTTTTCCCTCATCCACAGAGCCAGTTATCTCGACATAGAAGGCAATTAGATTAGTCAGGCATGACTTGCCCTTGGTGAATCCATGCTGACTGTTCCTGATCACTTTCCTCTCCTCTAAGTGCTTCAGAATTGATTCCTTGAGGACCTGCTCCATGATGGAAGAATTGAACCTATATTTTCCCCATCATGAGACCCATTCAGTGATGATGATGTAGATGAGGAAGACCGCATTGAAACTACTCTGCTTTCTTGCTCTCCTGCTTCCTCCATGGATTAAATAATTATATGAAGTAAAATAGGTGTCATGATGACTCTTCTACCAAAGCAGGCAAACACACAGACCTCAGTTTACAGTTTCCACAAGAATACAAGGGAGATCTTGTTAGTTCAGGTAGAGCATTAAGGATACAGTAGAGTAAAGAATCCAGTAGGACATTAGACATTTTTAAAACATGGAACCAGTGTGAATTCTAGGTCATAGCTGGTTTCAGAGTAGCAGCCTTGTTAGTCTATATTCACAAAAAGAAAAGGAGTACTTGTGGCACCTTTAGAGACCAACAAATTTATTTGAGCATAAGCTTTCGTGAGCTACAGCTCACTTTGTCAGATGTATTCAGTGGAAAATACAGTGAGGAGATTTATATGCACACCAAACATGAAAAAATGGGTGTTATCGTACACACTGTAAGGAGACTGATCAGGTAAGGTGAGCTATTACCAGCAGGAGAGCGGGGGTGGGGGGAAGAACCTTTTGTAGTGATGATCGAGGTGGGCCATTTCCAGCCATTGACAAGAACGTCCAAAGAACAGTGGCGGGTGGAGGGGGGGAATAAACATGGGGAAATAGTTTTTACTTTGTGTAATGACCCATCCACTCCCAGATTCTATTCAAGCCTAAGTTAATTGTATCCAGTTTGCAAATTAATTCCAATTCAGCAGTCTCTCATTGGAGTCTGTTTTTGAAGTCTTTTTGTTGAAGAATTGCCACTTTTAGGTCTAATCGAGTGACCAGAGAGATTGATGTGTTCTCCGACTGGTTTTTGAATCTTTTAATTCTTGACGTCTGATTTGTGTCCATTTATTCTTTTACGTAGAGACTGTCCAGTTTGACCAATGTACATGGCAGAGGGGCATTGATGGCATCTGATGGCATATATCACATTGGTAGATGTGCAGGTGAACGAGCCTCTGATAGTGTGGCTGATGTGATTAGGCCCTATGATGGTGTCCCCTGATAGATATGTGGACACAGTTGGCAACAGGCTTTGTTGCAAGGATAGGTTCCTGGGTTAGTGGTTCTGTTGTGTGGTGTGTGGTTGCTGGTGAGCATTTGCTTCAGGTTGGTGGGCTGTCTGTAAGCAAGGACTGGCCTGTCTCCCAAGATCTGTGAGTGTGATAGGTCGTCCTTCAGGATAGGTTGTAGATCCTTGACGATGCGTTGGAGAGGTTTTAGTTGGGGGCTGAAGGTGACGACTAGTGGCGTTCTGTTATTTTCTTTGTTGGGCCTGTCCTGTAGTAGGTGACTTCTGGGTACTCTTCTGGCTCTGTCAATCTGTTTCTTCACTTTGGCAGGTGGGTATTGTAGTTTTAAGAATGCTTGATAGAGATCTTGTCATAGCTGCTTATTTATAATCCGCATAAGGAGCTAAGCTAATTAAATATTTTCAGTTTTTAAACTGAATGTTGATTATTAATGGAAGCTGCAGAAAATTCAAGAAGAGAGCAAGAACAAAACATGAAATGTAATTTATTATATTATATCTATATTATATAGCAAAGGTTTAAAAGTAAGATCAATGTTCATATTCTTAATCAAGTAACTATATTGAATCCTCTAGGTGTAGTGGATAGGGTAATGGATTGAAAATCATGAGACCTGGTGCTACCACTCTGCAAACTTGGACAAGTGATTCTACCTCATTTTCTCTCCCACCTTTGACTGTCTTACCTATTGATATTGTAAGCTTTCTGGGACTGGGACAGTCCCTCTCTGTGTGTCTGTGCAGTGCTTAGCACAGTGGTTGCCCTAATGTCAGTTGGGGTCATGAAATGATGCTGCAATATAAATAATATTTGATCATTAACTCTTCTACAATAAATTAAGAGTGAGATTAAAATCTGTTTTTGAAAATAAAAAATACAGTTCCATAATAAACAAAATGGCTGCTCCTGATGTCTAGTAATACCCTATGAAAGAGTGATAGGGTGAAACTCTGGCTGCATTAATGACAATGGGACTTTTGCAATTGACTTTAGTGGAGCCAGGATTTCACCCATAGGTTCAGGCCCTCCTGAGCGCTACCAGGTGATTAGCACCATCTGTCTGTAAGCTGCTGTGAATACGTTCAACTCTTATTGACTTTAGTGGGAGTCAAAGGCACTCATCCCCTCATAGAAGATGCTCAGCCCCTTCCAACCTAGGAGTTAGGGAGCTGCACAAACATGTTTTTAAAAAGGTATGTCCGACATATCATATCTCAATGGAATGAAGACTAGGGATAGTGTTGTCCCTAGAGAATAAAGTCTGGTCTACACTAGACTTACATCGGTATAACTACGTCACTCAGAGGTGTGAAAAATCCACACCTCTGAGCAACCTAGTTATACTGGCCTAACCCCTGGTGTAGACAGTGCTATGTTGGTGGGAGAGCTTCTCCTATTGACATAGCTGCCATCTCTCAGGGAGGTGGATTAACTACGCCGATGGGAGAACTCTCTACCATCAGCATGGAGTGTCTTCATTAAAGTGTGACAGTGGTGCAGCGGCGCCGATGCAGCATTTTAATGTAGACCTGCCCTAAGTGAATTACAAAATGAAATATGGTTATATCTGGAATGAAGACATTTAAAAGGTAACTCGGGGCAGGGAACCAAAAAACAAGTTGTTAATATATACACCCACACACGCTCCCTGTTTCAACTGGATAATGTGCAGGGGGTTCAGGTGGGATGGGATAAAGCTCTTGAGGGGAGACCCAAGAATATCTTCTTATGTTTTCAATTCATGATGGGCAAAGCATGCACTTTATTAGCTTATTCCTTTTATGTTAGGTTTGGGGTGGGAAGAGGGGAAAGGGAGAACATGAAATCTTCATGGGCAAGAAAATTTAGTGCATATTTTTCCCTCTAAGATCCTCCATCTTGAATGGAGTAGCCTCTGAGCACTACCTCTCCCCAGAAGACTAGCACAGAAGCTACTGATTTTAAATTAGTTGTTCATAGAAAAAACAATATCATCTTCCATACCTTCCCATATATAACACATTATAATGCTTCCCCACAGGGAAGCTTTCTGGCAAGTACATGCTAGTTGGTGCATCATGGAACACTTCAAACATAAATATTGTGGTCTTTTAAAGTATCTTTGTGAGCCAAGGATAAGTCATTGCTGGAAGAATTGCTTCTAAGATGCAGATGAATAGTACTGGAGGCATAAGAGTTCCTGCATCTCTCTTTTCCATTCAAATACCAACCAAACTTGGTTGAAATGCTTCTGTTGGTGTCACATGTATTCCAATCAAAGTCTCCATCAAATAAATGTGAAGTGCTAAGGGGATTTATATAGCCTGCCTCAGTGAATCACACTGTGCAGAATACTTATCCTGAATACACTTCTTTGGAATATCTAAAGTTAGTAATACAATTTGTCATACAGTGTGAACAGTGAGTGATTTGACTATTAAATGGGATGGAGATCCTCTGGCACAAGCTTTTTGAATGTGAATGCCCCTTATATTGCATGTAAAGCAGGCAAACCAGAGAGACACAATCAGTCACCTGTTAGAAGGGCAGTGACAGTATGTATGCTGTGACAGATAAAAAAAACCTGTCACAAAAGTAAAATGTTTTTTCTTTTTTGAAGTAGCATTCTATAAAAATGTTTCTCAGAACAATCTTCTGGTTTGAATGTAGCTTTTGTGTCAATGCAAACAGAACAATAGGGTAATTTTTTTAAAATTTCCGTACGTTTGATTATATATAGTCATAGATTCCAAGGCCAGAAGGGACCATTTGTGATCATGTAGTCTTGCCTCCTGTATAACACAGGCCATAGGACTTCCCCAAAATAATTCCTAGAGCAGATCTTTTATAGAAAAACTTCCAATTTGACTTTTAAATTGCCAGTGATGGAGAACATAAGAACGGCCATACTGGGTCAGACCAAAGGTCCATCTAGCCCAGTATCCTGTCTTCTGACAGTAGCCAAAGCCAGGTGCTTCAGAGGCAAAGAACAGAAACAGGTAATCATCGAGTGATCTACCCCCTGTTGCCCATTCCCAGGTTCTGGCAAACAAAGGTTAGGGACACCATCCCTGCCCATCCTGGCTAATAGCCATTGATGAATCTATCCTCCATGAATTTATCTAGTTCTTTTTGAACGCTGTTATAGTCTTGGCCTTCACAACATCATCTGGCAAAGAGTTAACACATGTTGACTATGTGTTGTGTGAAGAAATACTTCCTCTTGTTTGTTTTAAACCTGCTGCCTATTAACTTCATTTGGTGACCCCTAGTTTTTGTGTTATGAGAAGGAATAAATAACACTTCCTTATTAACTTTCTCTGCACCAGTCATGATTTTATAGACCTCTATCATAGCCCTCCTTAGTAGTCTCTTTTCCAAGCTAAAAAGTCCCAGTCTTTTTAATCTCTCCTCATAGGGAAGCTGTTCCATACCCCTAATATATATTTTGGCACAATGGGGAGACTACCATCTCAAAACCCACCATGACCCTTGGTATAGTGATGGTTAATTATTCACTGTTAAACATTTAGACAAATTCAGACCAGAAATAAGGCATATCTTCACCTTCCAGTCATTTGTGTTTATACCTTTCTCTGAAGAGCCCATTATCAAATATTTATTCCACATGCAGGTACCTATAGACCGTAATCAAGTGACCCCTTAACATTCTGTTTGTTAAGCTAAATATAGTGACAGACTCAAGGAGCTCAATCTGAGGCAAGGTTTTTTAATCCTTTTATTATTCTTGTGGTTCTTCTCTGAACCATCTCCAATTTAGTAGTAGTATTCTTGAATTGTGGACACCAGAACTGGACACTGGTGCAACCCCGTTGGAATACAATGTCAAATATAGAGGTAAAATAACCTCTCTGCTCTACTTGATATTCCCATTCATGAATCCCAGCACTGCATTGGCTCTTTTGGCCACAGGGTTGCACTGGGAACTCATGTTCAGTTGAATATACATGTGATCTGGTGGGTGGTCTCCTGCCTAGTGATTAGTGCCTATGACATTAGTCACTCTTAACAGGTGTGGTTTAGGGGACGGTAACTCTGCCTAGTAAATCCAGTTCTTGGGACAGCAACGAGTACGGTGCAGGGGGAGGGTAGGAGTAGGGGAACCCAGGCCCTTCCACTCGACTTGGTTCCAACCCAGGGCCTTGGGAGGCTGGTTCAGCTGCTCATCTGTTCTCAGCCTGAAGTCAGTTTCCCTGGGTCACTTCCTACCTTGGTCTGCACCCCATCCGGCTGCCGCCCATCTCTGGAGAACGTCTCTTTCCAGGCTTTCAGCCCTGGTCACAGTCGCTGGGTGCTCTGGCTCCTCTGCTCTCTGGCTTGGTGTGGGCTCAGTCCATATCCTCACCTGGAGCTCCCAGGGCACACCCTCCTTCCTGGCTTGCCAGCCCCTGACTGAGCTGCCTGGCTGGGTTTTAAACCCTGCCTCCAACTTGAGCACGCTCGGCTTGGGCAGAAGGGTGGAGTCTCCTTAGCCCAGAGTTGCTTCTTAACCCCCTCTGTTCTAGGGATTATATACCCCATCACAATCCACCACAACCCCAAATATTTTTGAGTCACAGCTTCCAGGGATGGATTCCCCCATCATTAAGTATGGCATACATTCTTTGTTCCTAGATGTATACATTTATATTCAGCCATATTAAAATGCATGTTACTTGCTTGCGCTCAGCTAACCAAGTGATCCAGATCGCTATCAGAGATCTGTCCTCTTCCTGGTTTATCACTCCCCCAGTTTTTCTGCCATCTGTAAACTTTATCCGTGAAGATTTTGTTTTCTTCTAGGTCACTGATAAAAAAATATTAACTAACATAGAACCAGGAACCAACCCTACTGGAAACAAACCTGCTCAATGATGATTCCCCATTTACAATTACATTCTGAGACACAGCAGTTAGCCAGCTTTTAATCAATTTAATATGTGCCATGTTAATTTTGTATCCTACTAGTGTTTTTTAATCAAAACTTCATTAGGTACCAAGTCAAACACCTTAAAGAAGTCCAAGCAGAAATCCAACACTATTGCTTTTATCAACCAACCTTGTAATTTTATTTTAAAAATCAAGTTAGTTTGACCTATTTTTCCATAGATCCATTTTGATTGGCATTAATTACATTATCCCTCTTTAGCTCTTTTTTAACAGAGTCTGGAATCAGCTGCTCCATTATCTTGCCCAAGATCAATGTCAAATTAACAGGCCTATACTTACTCAGATCATCCCATACCATTTTTAAATTTTGGTCCATATAGTAGTATGCAATGGGTATTTCTGCAGTTCTATTAACTTTTCAGCCTCCTGCAAAATAGCTTTTGTGAGTCTTTCTTTTGTTGCTGGGTTTCATGTAGAATTAAACTCTAAAGAATTGTGATTTAAATGAGATCATGAATGCTGCTTTTATAGGTTTAAAACCCAAGAAATTGCAGTTTTAAATGTAAAATAGAACCCAGCCACCCACCACTCCCTATGTGCATAGGTATCTCATAGGTCTCACATCAGTGCATGACAGAATATCCCTGTATATTATGCATATACTTCAAATCCGGGAATGGAGAATAATTAACATTAGTTATTCTCTTCATTGTGAATGTCCTTGGTTGTTTTGTGTGTGGGTGGGGGTTTATTTTGTTTGGGTATTTTTTGTTTGTTTTGAGAGAGCGAGAGAGAGAAAGTAAATGAGAATATCTTTTATTGGACCAACTTCTTTTGGGGGAAGGGACAAGCTTTTGAGCTTCACAGAACTCCTCTTCAAAAATTTGCCCTTCTACCTATAGAAGTTGATTCAATAAAAGATATTACCTCACCTACCTTGTGTGTCTCATATCCAAGGACCAACGTGGCTACAACAACATTGCAAACAACTCGGTTTTTTTGTTTAGTTGTCCCCTTAAAGCAATTCGTCTCAGTTGGATTTTTTTTTCTATGATGGTATTCAATATCTCTGGATTCTGTGCAGGTCTGCCTTTGAATACGTATTTAAGTTCTTTCTTTTAAATGTATGTTTACTAAAGTAGGATGTTGAAGAACCTTGAGAGCAATTAAGATGAAGCATGGTATAAATACATGGGGACATTTTATATTCCAGGCATTATCTGTATCCTTTGGAGCCCTCCAGACCTGTAACTTCTTATTAATCCATAGTGTTGAGTCATTGCCACCTAACGATGCCGTGTGAACTCACTACCTTTTAAGTCATCACTGGGATCACTATGTGCTCAGCATATCAGGCCAGTTTTAATTACATAACTTCTGGCATCCAAAGCTGAAAATTTTGGATGTAGTTTTTGTTGCTGCTGCTCTGAATATACTTTGTTGAAATATATGTATCTATAAATGTAATCCAGTCTTTCAGTACCACAAGGCAATGTGCACAGAGATAGTATTTACAAAAGCACACTACGTTGGCCTAACTCTGCCCCCTTGAAGTCCATAATAAAACTCCCACAACTGAAAAGCATACTCTATTATATATATTTATTTTATTATGACCATAGCACCTAGGAGCCCTAGTCATGGACCAAGATCCCTGTTGTGCTAGGTGCTGTACAAACCTAAAACAAAAAGATGACCTGTGCCCCAGAGTTTGCAATCTAAACATAAGACCAAAAGATCATTACAGACAGGCCAAAGTAAGAGTGCTAGAGCTCAGGGGTCACATAACTAATTATGGACTCAGTCCAGTGCTGAGCCCATTTTGAAAACTTCAACCTAGATGTCAGGAGTACATTGAGACTTTTATTTCAAATCATAGATTTGAAACTTGGGTAGAGAATGGTCATGGAAAGAGGCCAGCAGTCCAAATGACTGGATATGTTTAGAAGCAAAATGTGCGCAGGTCCAACATCAAAAATTGCATCATACCAAGAGAAGAGGAAACATCTAGTCCTGCAGTTCTACACAACCAAAACTCCAATTGGTTTCAAAATGATAGTGGGATTGGACCCATTGAGAGGGCCTTGAGTTTGCTCACATATTCTGAAGCCAGTAGAAACACGTCTGTGCCTAACTCTAGGCTCAGGAGTTGCTTGGTGGGGGTGGGAACCAGTGGAATAGCAACTCTCCCTGCAGGAAGTTTCCTGGCTTTGTGAGAAAGGAAATCCACAGGGTTGGAAGGAGATTCAACCTCCCAAATCTTTTGCCATCCCTTCCCCCTACTGCTCTCAAACCTGTTCTCCAGAGAGGGCACTGCCAAGGGAATTCCATGGTATTCTCTTCTCCCCTTACCAGCTCTTATCCAGATTTTCCCCTTCAGGGAAAAACTCACATCATTTAGGAAATATCATTTTGACAATTACACTGGAAGTTTGCATGGTCCCTTGGGGAAATATAGGACTTGAAGAAAATGCAGTGGCTGGAGATGCTGAGTAGCACTGAAGTTGGGCAGGCACATACAATTCTGATTAAATACATTCATGCGGTAACTTCCAAGCCTGATACATTGCTTGTATGCCAAAACAGAACACACTGCGACATGGCAGAAAAGAGGTACTATAATGTAACTGCCAGGATAAACAAGCTATTCTCATTCAGTCGGAAGAAAGGTAGGCAGAACTGATTCAGTCAAGAAAATGTCCAGGCCCTGTCTCAATTTTCCCTCTAATATAGTACAAATATCTTCAGAGGTTGGAGTGGGAAGAGAGCAAAAGTATCCTGACAAGCTTCAACTCCCGTTTAACCTGGTTCCTCTTAAAAACATTGTCAGAGAGAGAGAGACAAAGTACGTTTGGTCTTTTTTAAAGATTAGACCCTCAAGTCAATGGGAAAGTCTTGGTAAGTACTGTTGAGAAACATGAATCAGAAAAAATAAGAGACTGCAAATCTCCGATTGGGACAGCTGAGCAGGACTGTTTTTATCTAGATTGTAGGAGAAGACTAAGAACAGCAGGATTGGCTGGGCACTAAAAATCACGAGTAGCTGGATAGATGTCCTGGACTCTGATGGATTGTTTGGCTAAGAAGAATAGAATGGTATGTTTATCACAGCTCTCTCGATTCTACAAAGCATGTTTTTAATGCAAGATTGGAAACAGCCTGTCCCATAGAATCAAAACACATCAGCTCTATATAAATTGCTGTACTTTATTGCTGTTTTTTGTTGTAGTTTCAAACTTCCATTCTGGGGCTGGGGGAAGGGGCATTCTACTGGTGAGAAGAGAATTCACAGTGCTCAGTGCCTGCTTGCTGCATTAATAAAAATCAAATGAAAAAAGCAATCTGATTAAATTATGTGTGCCTTTTCTTATGCCAATGGAGCTTAACTAAGCAAACAGAAGCAGTGAAGTAAATCAGTGTTGGTTTATTAAAGATCAGAATTCAATATCTCAATGGTTGAAGGGCTTATGCACCGATGTGCTCACTGTTTAGCTTTTCTATGCAAAGAAAGTAAATGCAATGGCATTGAGGGAAGTCTTGTTAGGAAAGCGAGACAGAAGCCTAGTTTTCTAGCAAGGAAGATGCTGTTCTCTCTGTTGCAGCATGCTCCTTGCTGAAAGATTAAAATGGAAACAATCTTCCTACTGCTGTTTACTTATTGTGACATCATGTGCAGTAAGAGAACCCTTACTGACCCACAAGCCTTAAGGAGTCCCAAAGGTATCAGCCTACCTTGACCTTGAATAGCTACATGAAGGTCAAAACTACCTGCGCATTAGGACTTTGTTACAATAGCTATTGTAACAATGTAAAACTCACCTTGTTTTTTCTAGTGAAGGCACTGTTTAAGTTTCAGAGTGAGTATAAGACCATCATTTACTACAGTTTATTCTGATTAGACATGGAATAACCAAAGCTTGGCTGTTTTGGTTCACAGCAGTTCATAGAAAAACTTTTTTTGTTTTCAGTTCACTTGTTTTACTTTGAGCACCTGTGAGCTCCTGCTTCCTCCCCTTTTTTGTTCACCATGCACAGGGACTGAGCATAGTCACAGTCCTTGGGCTCTACACTAGTCATCTCCACTGCCTCCTTCACCCCAGTCAGAGGAGATAAAAGGCCACAAAGAGGAAAGTTCCTAGGATGCTCTTCAGGAGCATACCAGCAGTAATGCTCCTTCTGTGAACCAGGAACCTCTTTGGTGTACATTATACTGTGTGCAAGCCACAGTACCTCAGTGTGCTCCTTCTATGTGGCACACCTTTGTGTGGCCCCAAAATGGACTAGTGCTTAAGAAACCAAATCCTGCCCAATGTGAATATCTGGTAAAATAATAGAGTATATTGCCTAATGCTTCAAGTGTGAGAGGATATTAATGAAGAATACATGAGTAAGAGCTAGGTAACAGTAAAATCATTATCTTGGATAAGATCTGAATCCAAAACTTTGCCTGAAGTTGGCAAGAGATTCCTCTTCCTTTAAATACCTGTTTTTTTCAGCTGTGTGCATATTGCATCATGTAGCGCAACATGTGCAGGGTGAGTGTGATAGGGTGAGATGCTCATCATACCTGAAAGGCCAGGAGGAGACCTTCTCCCCTCCTTTCTTCTGAAAATAGTATCTGCTGCTCTTTCTTGCCCATCTCATACCAAAAAATCCTCTCTACTCCTGATTCAGGGTGAGGGGAAAGCTGTGCCTGCAGCTGCTACATTGGCCTAACTCTGGAAAGAGCAGCCAAAGCAGGGAAGTCAGGCAATTCAAAGGTGGGTTTCCCCTGGTCAGTGATGAAAATCATATGATGTCTGGGACTTCTTGCATCCTCATTGCCAGACCAGCTCCAGCAGGGGCTAAAACCACAAGAGTTGGCAACGCTGGATAAGTTCTTAAGGGGCTTGGTTAAGGCATGGTTATGGAACTCTGCTGTCTCTGGGCTGAATTCTTCAGTGCTTTGCAGCCAGTTAATGCCAGCTATGCTAGTGTAAGGTGGCTGTGAAGGCCTTGTAGTTTCCTTGAGGAATATCTCTGACATTGAAGACTTCTCCAATAGGTGCAGAGCTGGCTTCCTCACAGGAACCCTGGTAGTGTAGTTGGCAGGTGCGGTGAGAGGAGGCAGTACAGTTTCTAGCTAGTTTCTGTCTGCTACAAGGCCAATAGGGGCCCCAGCCACGAGGGTTCCACTAGGAGCGGTCCTCAGGCTGACCTCATCTATGATTGGGATTGTATTGTCCCATTACAGCCCCTAGAATATGGAGGTGAAGCTACTTCCATTCAGTTTCTTTGAAAACAGAAAGGGTATAGGGGAAAATGGAGGCCCCTTGGGTACATGGGAGTTCCCCCTTCATATGCAGGGAGAAAAGGAAGAATTTGGGCAGGACCTTTGTGTTTTGTTTTGAATTTATTTTTGAATGCTGGATGGGAGGGGAATTTTATTGTCCAAAGGAGTCTCTGGGTGCACATGCTGCTGAGAAGGGAACAGTATCTCATGAGGGTAGGTGAACTTGGTTATAGTTGAAGGGAATGTTTAGGAAGATGAGCGAATCAGCTGGCCTCACCTCAAACTTTGCAGGAAAGGTTTTTTCTCCTGAATTGAGTGGTATGTTTGAGAGACCTTGTGTTTGCTGAAGTTCATCTCATGGACTGTTGGTGGTGGGTTGTGGTTTGTTTGTTTTTCTGTCAATAAATGGCCATTTTTACAACATCCAGGACTTTGAATTTTATTTACCAAGAGCAGGATTCATTGACTATCTCGGTCACAAATGAAGAAAACAAGATAATATCTAATGGCATGTTCCTTCACAAAAGCCAAATTGTCTAACAACTGGGGTCATGTTCAGAGCCTAAAATTATCTTGTGGTTTCTGGACAGAATCCAAACCTTGCGCTATTTTTTTCAGTCCATCTCTTGGCATTTAAAAAGAGAAGCTCACCACCAAATCTGTGAACAGTGGTTGGGTGTGTGTGTCAGGAAACTCTAGAAAAGGTAAGTGAATATCATATTTAAACATTCAAGAGCAATGAACCCCACAGAGAATTGGAATTGCCCATTACTTCTAGAATGACCTGAAATGAATATTAACTTTGATTGGATACTGTAAACATCTAAGATTTCCAAACTGCTGGATTGTTTGATCACAGTTACAAATTCTTGCCAGCTGTAGAAAATAGAGAAAAAGTTGTACACTTACTGAGCACAATGTGCACCACACAGTATTAATAATAGAGTGTCAGTATATAAACTATTTGCAATGTTGTAGCCATGCTTGTCCCAGGATATATAGATAGGAGTGAGGGGGTGGGGGGAGGGCGTCAGGCAGGCAGGCAGGCTTGCTCTTCACAGACCAGGACACACCAACTCAAAGTGGCACCAGCCTCTGCCATAGCAAAAGACACACAACCTGTAGAGCTATCTCCACTGCTATGATGATCAATAACCCTTACAACACACCTTTCAGTGTCCATGGTCCTATGCATGCCTGTCACATAATGTGGTATGCCACATCCAGTGCATCAAATATCCCAACAACTATGTGGGTGAAGGAACTCTCACAGAAAATGAAGACAAATACCAAATCACCCCTGGACAAACACTTCACAAAGCAATCGCTCCATATCCGACCACTCAGTCCTCATTCTCAAAGGAAACCTGCACCAAACCTTCAGAAAGCAAACTCGGGAACTTGAATTATTAATTCTGCTAAACACTAAAATCCATGGACTAAATAGATACACTGGTTTTATGGTTCATTACAACAATTTGTAACACACCATACTGCTTGCTAACCCTTACTTGCCCACATCATTTTAAGTGTGAACCCCTTATTCTTAACAATGTATTTCAACTTGTATTTAACTTAGAGACACTGGTTACCTTCCCCAGACCTGAAGAAGAGCTCTGTGAAGCTTGAAAGCTTGTTCCTTCCACTAACAGAAGTTGGTCTAATAAAAGGTATTACCTCACTTACCTTGTCTCTCTCAGTATATAAATTATACTAGTTCAATGATGGAACATTAACAGCACCTGAAAGCCACTGGTAAACAAGCCAAGTTGGTAAGATGAGGTCATGGATATGCTCCATAGTTATTTTAGGATGCATGCTGAATATCAATATGGCTCTTTTGATAGCACCTGCTTTCATTCAGAAGACTGTATATTCAATTCCCTCAAGAGCTGGGCTCAAACCAAGTGCTGACTATACAATCCATTACTAGGTAAATGCTGGAGTCTTAGTAGGTGGCATTGACCTTTAGCTGAGACATTAAAATCCTTTTGCCAACATTCCCACCTAATGCTCAATTGGCACTGTATGAAAGGCGTTGCTGAGGGAAACAGCACCAATGGTTGCCCACAATATTAACACAGTAATATAAGCTTGTAATTTATTCCTCCGAAAAATGGGTGTGTAATAAAACCCGGTGTAATAAATCTTTCTGCAAAGATTATGATGGCTGAAAGTAGGTGTCCCTCAGCCTGCTTATAACGTGGTTGTTTCATCCAAGAAACTATTTTTTATTCCATTGCAAAGTCAGAAATCTTTGTTACACTGTAGCCCACCCTATTTGTATGTGAAGATCGTGCCTTTTATTGGGTGAGAGTAGTCCTGTTATCAATACACAAAGCGAATAGGAAATTTATAAACATTTTTAAGGATACATTTCCCACTAAACGTCACAAATGGAACTTGGATTCAACGCCAAACACTTTCATCCAAGAAGACTTCAATAATTCATCTGAGATATGTTTATTCTTTTTAAAAAAAACAAACCATAAAATGAAGTCACTTAAACAAATATGTGATATTGGAATGGATCCTTTGTGTATTAAGTTAATGGAGCACTAGAAATGGGTTAAACCAGTTCAGCAAAATCTAGTTATCTTTGAAGAGAGGGATTTTCTGATGCACGTTGTTTGGGGGTAGGGAGTACTTTACCTGTACATCACCTACTTATCACCAGTGGATTGACTCAGTATTGATCACAAGTGTCTGTGGAGAAACATTCACTGCTTCATTCATGTTCTATGAAGCTGCTCTGAAAAATTTTGACAACCATTTTCTGTTAGAAAATGTAGTTCCATTAAAATTGAAATAATTCACAAAATTGCATCAATTTCATTTTGGAAAAAACAAACATCAAAATACCTTGTTTGGATATTGTCAAAGCAAAATGTTTTGGTCTTGGTTTTTTTTTTGTTTTTTTTTTGAAAAACCTTTACATTTCTAATTTTTAAAAATTATATATTATAATATAAAAGTTAAAGTAAAAATCAAAAACGCATTTCAATTTTGTTGAAGTGAGTTTTGATTAATCTGGGAAAAAATAATAAATCAGAATTTTCCTTCACAATTTTGAAAATTTCAGGGTTTGTTCTAATTCAAAACAAAGCCAAATTTTGAAATATCAAATTCCTTCACCAAACAAAATTTCTGTTCTCTGTATATCACTAACATTTTACTTTCTTGGCTCCAGAGACCCTCCTTTGAATATTATGGTCTTAGTGGCTTTTCAGCACTGTCCAGAGTCACTTTTACAAAAGTGAATGCAAGCCATGTCTCTGTGAAATGAAAATTTGTTCAATTTCATCCTTGTGGGTGGAAAAACCATGGGCACTCAACTGGTAGTAAGGGGTAAAGTTCATTTGACGTGAAATGTGCCTTTAGATTGATTTGCATATCAGAAACTATATTCCCAGTGGGGTTAGCATGGAATGGAAGGGTAGTCATACAAGTATCAGAGGAATATCTGAAGAATTTTCTAATGAAATAACAAAGATGAAATTTGGTTCTTGTTCCAATGTCTTTTATAGCAAAAATAATTTTCTATTCAGTAATAAACACCATACAAGTAAGAGGGAGCTTTAACACAAAAATCTAATTTCACCAAAAATGTCATTTTAAAAAGGATAAGGAGGTTATGGCTGGCTGATGAACCAATGAATACTGCAGGTAGAAAAATCCATCTATCCTCCTGAATGCGCCTAATACAATACTTTCAGGTAGAATTTACAACTATAATGCTATTGAATGTACTAGTTTACTTATCTTAACATGTTAAGTGATGACTACATAATGAAGACCCTCCAAGCCAGAGTAAAGGGAAGGGGATAAAAAGTATACCCACAAGAACCAATTGATCAAAGTTGTCTTTTTCAAATGAGCAAGAGCCAAGGTTTAGCACTTCAAGGCAGAGAACCAAATTCTGCTGTTATAACAGTATAAATTGGGAGAAACTATTTTGTGTTCAGTGGAGATACTCCATAACTGAAGTCAAGAAGAGCAGACTGTGATCCAAAAACGTTGGTAAACTTGTAGGACTAGAATGATCCTACCATATAGAGACTCCATTTCCCATTAGGGAGAGATCCTGCATCCAGTAACCCATACCTTCTCTAAAACTAAACTTCTGAGGAAAAACCCAGCAACAACTACTACTGTTGCTCCTACGATGTGTGTGACAAAGAGCATAACGTTCTGAGACACTATCCTTTTTTGTTTGTTCATATTCAGGGGTTCTCACGTTTTCATACATTGGACCACATTTTAATTGAGATTTTTCTTGTGGATCACCTTAGTCGGGATGGTTATAGGGTCCCACTATAGGGGAGGGTGAGTGGGTATTTTGGGGTCCCTGTAGGTCACTATTATTTTTTAAAAATCCCCATCACCACCTTCCAGAAGTCCAGAGGTGAGTTAGACCACTGGAAAACTTTGACTATTAAGTGTTTTAAAAAATTTTAAAATTTGGCCACCATGTCAGTATTTTGCTGAGACATAATTTTTATAAAGGATGCTGCTGTTCCATTGCTTAACATCAGATACCTTTGTACATCGTTTGGCCTTTATCACAATTTTGGGCCCCTTGAGGATCATTTGGGGGAGCAAATATTCCCTTTACTCTTTCTCCCTGCCCCCCCCCCTTAGCACCAGGTCAGTCCCACCAATGTTGAGCAGACCACATCCTCTATCTCTGACTACAGAATAACATCCCTGTGGCAATTCCGGCATTTGAATGCCTGGAAAAATCACACGAGGAAAGTACTTCATGTGTTTTTATAGCTGTCTTTCAATGTGATTTCATAGGTGAGATAAGGAAGAGGACCCAGCCATCATGTGACCATCCAGCTCTCTGCAGACCACTAGGAAATGTTCTTTGTAGCTCTAAGAACAAAAGTTACTGTCTTTGGCAAAGAATATTGTACAAATTTTATAGCAGAAATTGCAGAGCTCCAAGTCTTCTGGGGCAAACTGAAATTCTGTGAATTTTCTCTAGGGGACCATTGCCATGTTTACCAAGCAATGTCACCAATTTTCCAGTAAAATGACTTCTTTTTTCTGGAAATGCCTGCAAAAAGAAACAAACCAGCTGCTTCCCTTTTCTGAGGATGAGTAAAAATAAAATTATTTTCCCCACCAAGAGTTTCTTCTTATCTCACAAGAAATGTGATTATTTTTCACACTGTTCTTGGTAGAGACATTGATGGCCCCTGTGAGTCTGACATGACAAACATAGTTTAGTTTACAATGGAAATGACTGATGAGACTAGGTCAGAGTATTCACCTGCTATGACATATCAATCAGACTAGTGGCTGTTTGTGTCTCACGTCTAAGCAATGGAGAGCAAAATAGTCAGGCATTGCTATATCTTGTTCAGTGGACTGGTTGTCAGGTACAGTTATTGCTGTAATTTAAAATACATATGATAAAATCATTATAAGGGGGGGCCTCACAACTGGCACCTGACAGCACCTAAAGTCTCTGCTGCCAGTTTATCTCTTTGCTGGTATTTCACAATCACATTATTATCTAGGATTGTATCCCTCACCCCTACTCTCTCTCTGTAGTTCTTGTCTTAAACTGTAAGAACTTTGGGGCAGGGACGGTGTCTCCTTACGTGTTGTCACAACTGATAGCAGAAGCGAGACCACAGATAGCAGAAGTGGGACACATTACTAATTGGAATCAAATTGGAACCCATGTAGCACACCCCCAGTGTGTCCCCACCAGTCCCTTCACAGTGACTATCTGAGACCAGTGCAGGGACCCTATCTACAGAGTGAATTGCCTGAGCTCAGGAGTCAAACTAGAGGTGAAGCAGAAAGAAGGGTAGCTCAGCTGATGGAGGTACAAACATTCAGCGATGTTATAGAAGAGAATAACCCGGCAGACTGAACTGGTGGCAGTTGTATCACACAAACCACAGAAGCAACAGTTGTGATGACTTGAGCTTATATAATGTGCTTATGTTGTACAAGACATACTCCTTTGGAGGGCATCTGTGCTGCACTTGAAGGATAAAAAAGAGTAGGAAATTCAGTGTAGCAAACTGTTAATAGTGCATTATAACCTAGCTGAGATGCTGCACATATAAAAGCTGTAAGGACCCTGTTTATTTGTTGGTTGGTTGATTGATTGCTCTGTGGACAAAAATAAGCTCACAATTTCGTGTGCAAAAATGGTGTCTGAGGCACCAAAATATTCACTTGCCTGTGACAATTTGACATGTATATGCAGTTGTGATGCATGCATACAAAAGGAGATGCTTTTGTGTGCACGCACTCCAGGCCCTCCTAGAATTTAGCACTAAAGCTAGAATCCTTACATTAATTCCACATAATAAATGTGTACAAGGGGCAGAGCTATTGTTGCTGTTGGAACTATAACTTAGAATTCTAGGCTCTTGCACATCTCAATATTAACTCATTTGATATACTCTGGAATGGAAGTGGCCTTTTATAGAAGGCATTTCATACTCCGTTTCCACAAACAATGCATTAGATCTTGATGATGAGATGACCCTGTAGAAAAACTCAACAGCTACTACGTACTCAGCAGTAAATCTCATTCAGTCTCAGACAACCAATGTAATTGAGAGAGAAGGTTGGCCAGGATAGTGGTACTATCCCGTCTGCCTAATCACAGGCTTTTGGCCCAAGACTTGGGCTTTTAGAGGATTTCCCAGGGCCTCAAAAGTGCCTTCAAAACCTTAGGAATTTAATGATGCCATCGGTACAATGGAGTATCACAGCTGTGAAAGGGGTGATGAATAAAATAGAGGCAAAATGGAGATTAGAAAAAGTACTAGAGTACAGCGATGGTACAAAATGCAGCATTGTTTTGGGTAATCCGTGTGGAATGTTGTATTGCTTAGAAGGGTGTGCGTTGTCTAAGCAGCCTACAGAAAGACTGTACTTGGCTTCCTCACCACTGTTGTTTGACTCTGTAAACTAGAAGACCTATTTTCCTCATTTAAAAAAGTAATTTCAAGAAAAACTATTTTCCCCCAGTGGCAAAGTATCTCCCCACCCCCAATGGGGGCTAGGTGCAGGTGTCAACAGAAAGGAAATTGTCCATCTTTGCACTTTTGCCATTATAGGTGGAAATGCTTATTTCCTATTCTTTTCAAAGTGTGCCCTAGTATCTTTAACTTTCATCTGGATGGCTGACATCCTAGAAGGGGTCCCTGGTTTAACAGCTGACTCAAAGGATGAGACTTTACTTTCTTAAAGTGCCCTTCCTTTAGCATTTACTATACTGCTAGCTTGAACCAAAGTCCTGCAGTGAACCACTTATTTCAGCTGGACCAGGATTTCAACCATATGGAATTTGAACCCAGAACCTTTTTGTTTGAATCTGAGGATGCTACCTCTTGATGTTATGAGGAACTGAGTGCCTTCTTTGTTGATTTGACTGTTGAATTAAAAATAGACTGAAATTGTTAACTGACCTTCAGTGGGACTACCCCTATACTTAGGCACATGCTTAAGTACAGCTGAATCGGAGTCTAAATAAACAAGCCTACTTAATGAGCACAATTTGTTTACACAACTTTGTCAGTTTTACATTACCGTATGTAAGATTAAAAAAATCTCTCTTAAATGAGCCACAAGTAAAAATAAATCTTTTGAAGGAATAGATTTACTGAGCACTATCATTATGTATTTAAGAGGTCCCCTCTCTTGCAGTTATTACTGATGCAATCAGAAGTAGAGTAAAAGATTGCTACAAATGATTAAAGGTGCTTTATTTTAGATTGATAACTGCAGTGGCAAGTGTGGGAAGGAAAGCAAGGGTGAAGTGGATGATATCATTGTGTACCTGCCTAACATCGCTTGCTTAACATTTGTATTTTAGACCATCTCCTGCCTAATAACACCATGTAGTGAAATAAAGGGTCCATTCTGGAGGTAATTGTTATGTGGTGGAATATAAACAAGTCCCATTCTGCAGTATATTTACCACAGCACATATTTACGAGTTGGGTTTAATTAAAAGTTGGGAACACCAGAGCTATTTTTTAACTAGATGCCTATTATCTAGTGTCAAATGCTTGGTTTTAATCACACATTTTATATCATCGTGACCTAGATCACTGCCTATGACATACGAGTTAGTGTGTTGTCTTTCCTGAAAAGATGTAGCCAAGCTTGATGGATGTTTTCTCATTCCTAACCTCATTACTACTGGCTTCCCATCCATCTAATAAAATGCTATGATAGAGAGTGGGAAGGTGCTATAAATCATAATATTCTAGCTGCTTCGAGCAAATTCATTAGGAATGCTGACTATATATCTCACAAACAGAAAGTCAACACACAAAGTAGGTTGCTGCTTCTTCCTGGGTTGGAGTCATCTACCCTCCCCCATCTAGTCCAGCTAGCATTTGTTTTTAATGGCAATGATGACATTTAATGAAGTTCTAGGTGGCAGGCTGCTTTGACCTGATTAACCCAATAAATATTCCAGCCACTATTGGTTTAAAGCTGTAGCCTGTTCCTTCACTCAAGTTGTTAGCAATGATGCATTCTCAGTAGTGGGCTAACTAATGAACTATTGTTTGCATGAGGCAAGGGAGTTGGTGTTTTTCTTTTTTTTGTTTTTTTATTATAGTTTTTATTAAATTAAACAAAAATCATTCTTCCTGATGAAATTATTCCTGTTTCTCATTAAGTTTGGGCCATGTCTCTCCTGGCCCCCAAGGGAATATGTTCATCTATGTCCTTAATTCTATGAAATGGAAAAAAGGCTATTAAAGGGTAAATGTCCCAGACCTGTGCCTGAAGCAGAAGGAGCAAACCAGCTGCTTTATCTGAAGTACAAGCTCTGAATCTGCACTTCAGGGTGTCACCGTGTTTTCTTTCTTGATTTCCGCTTTGGAGCAGTCTCCACATGTTACAAGAGGCGACAACAACTGTGATCTTTGCAAAAGGAGCAAGGTCACTGGGGGGAGAAAAATAGGAAAAGAATTTTAACAAATTCAGCTCTAAGAATGCAGTGCCTTATCTGTCCCCTTTGGTTGTTGCTATACCAGGTGTTTGGATTTTCATGTGCTTTTGTTACAGCTGCCCAGAGCTGCTGGATTTAGCTGTGCAATATTTCCTTTGGTAACCAGGTGATAAGTTGTAGCCTTATGAATCCTTTTATCCTTACTCTGGAATTTGTTGGCAGCTCAACCTGTACTAAAGGTCCCGCAGAGATCATTCCTTTAAAATTAGTTCGTTCATTGTACTGATGTTTCTCCCCCCCCCGCTTAATTATACTATTTATTTTATTATATAAGCATAATCAACTTTGTTCTCCGAAATAAAGTCAAAAGGGATCTGTGGCTTTAAGGGACCTCCTAGAATTGTGTGGCCATGTTTACACGGATGGTGGAAATGAGCTGTCAGTCAAGCACAGGTAGTAACAGATTGATTGGAGGCAACAGTACAGACAGCTTTGAGGAATTGTTCAGGGAACAAGTCTGGCCACCCTTTGGTTTCTGTCTCTTTCTGTGTTCTCATTAGATACTCAAAAGCCATCCCATACCATATTTTGAATGAGATAGTGAGTGAGTTGGGAGGATGAGTATGGTATATGAGATATTTAAGGGGGAAATGCACTTATATTTTCATGCAGTCAGAAAGCAGTGGTTTTGTTATAACTCTGTGATCGCTAGTATTTAGTGTCAAACTATTTGGGGGGAAATGATTGATAATGGTTAGTAATCCACAGCATTATGAATGTATAAATTAAAAGTAATCAGAAGTTTTGTGTCTGTTAATATAATTCACTTGTTTTGAAATGTACTACAGAGTAAAATTCATCTTTATTGTAATAAGTCACAGCTTTGTTGTAATATTGTTAAATGTGTGATTGTAAAACAAACATATACAATGCACCTTGACCGTAATGACCTGATTTGCAGAGTTACTAGCCACCAGCAAATCGCACTCAGTGGGAGCTGCAAGTGCCCAGCTCTTTTGAAATTGATATACATGTTGATATTCTAACAGGGAATTAGAACTAAGGAAGTAAAATCTCTTTGCTGTTAGACAGTTGCCAGTTACCAAGCTATCACTGAGTTGTGAGGCAGTGAGAAGACTGTGTGAGGGCAGACATCCCTGATGAACACTAGGATTTACTCTAGCTACTGAGGTCTTTCTTTATGGTCACACTAATGACTGCACCCTTTTTTTTTTTTTTTTTTTTTTTACAACATATAGCCATATTCTACAGCAAACGCTCCAAAATTGAAAGAAGCACTTTGGACCATTCATGTTGGTTAAAAAAAAAAAATCCTTGAAGAGAATTTCAGGATCCAATCAAGTCAGACACATTGTTTCCATGGTACCATCATAACCATGGTATTGTATTAGTGTGCAAGTACTAGGCACACTTAAAAATTCATGCTTGTTTCAGATATAGTACTGATTCTTGAAGTATTTGTCCATTTAAGCTGAGAAAAATAGCTGAAACCAAGAATATCACCAAAATGAACTTTAAGTGTCTACTGTGAGACTAAATTAATCGTCCTTCAGTAACAATAGCTGTCTCAAGCAGTACTAACACCATTTTTATTAGTGGTGTATGAACTTCACTTTATACTAGAAATACTGAGATTTAAGGGTTAAGTCCAAGTCTGCATTGGAAAATGCATATCAAAGCAGAATTGGACTGTTACCTGCCACATTATGAAAAAAAAAACTTATAAAATGGGATTTTAACATTTTGAAATGCCCATGTGTAAAAAAAAAAAAAATATCCTATAAAACAGCTAGGGATAAAACCAATAGGAAAATACTCTAAATCCCTATAGAATTTAATACGTAATATAACAGGCTTTCGGGGGGAGGGGCGGGGAAGAGAGAGAGAGAGACTCTCTAAGTTCTATAGAACTTTTCCATGACAGTAAACCTGGAGAACACAAGCTTTTAGTTTTGTTTGTATGTTATGGCACTAATGAAGTAAGTGTGCAGAATTTCTTCTCTTGCATAACTGGATGCACATTATACCTCCTGCAGAAAAACAATTTGGGACACTTTGAATGTTCTGTGGCAAAAATAAATGAAATGTCAGAGGTATAGCAGTGGCCCATCACTCTGTACCTGTATGAAACCTTGTTTTGTGAGGAGCTTGAGTTATTGTTACTTCAAGACACATTCATTTAGGTTCAAATGTTGGCCACTTCTGCAGGGGAGAAAGCTGTGGTGATAGGTTCCTCCCTGGCTATACCCCTTAGCAATGTTGGCACTGCTAGCATAACACCTCATGGTAATCTAATCTCAGAAGAGCAGCCATGGGGCTTCTATCCGATTGGGAGAAAGAGTCATGGTGCAACAGATATGCCATTCTCTTATGCCTTTGAATGCCCCTCCCAAATGAATAAAATTTGAGGTCACCACCCTGCTCACAGAATTAATGGAAACATCATCTACAAATACAGAGACCTTAGAATGTCTATGGCAGAGACATTTATATTTACACTACAGACCTTATGGGGGAACAGCTGTACTGCTGCAGCTGCTCTGTTGTAAGGTCTCCCACGTAGCCACTCTATGCCGATGGGAGAGAACTCTCCCGTTGGCATAATTAAACCACCCCCAACAGGCAGCAGTAGCTATGTTGGCAGGAGAGCATCTCCCGCCGACATAGCGCTGTGCACACGAGTGCTTATGCCAGCAAAACTTATGTCACTCAGAGGTCTGGGTTGTTGTTTTTTTCCAGACCCCTGAGCAACAAAAGTTTTGCCAACATAGGCCATGTTTATACTAGCACATCTCACTGAAATGTAAAAATACTATCCTTGTCAAAGGCAGTGTCTCCTATGTTTTGTCTGACATCTGAAAGAACTGCTATAACGTAAATTGTACTGTTTCACACCATTTTTGCTAGAATTACTCTGGAAATACAAAACAAAAACAAACTCCAAAAATCCCTCTGTGACATTGCACCCCGTATTCTTCATAGTGATATTGTAAAGATATGGTTATAGCATAATGATGATGCATTTTCTGCAAGATGTGTCATGTGAGGTGTCATTGGAAAAGCTATGATTTGCTGAATAGGATTATCCTATTTGTATGCATGTATCACTTTTGTATTTGAAGTTATGAATAGTGACTATCTGTATTTCAAATGTAGTTCTACCTGGGTAACGCCCACTTGACAAGATTCTTTCAGTCTGGATAGCTGGTTGGGAATGAGCCATTAGGGGGAAATGAGCCATTAGGGGGAAAAATAGGGCTTAGGAGAAGATTATCTCCCGCCTGGTGAGCCTTCCTGAGAACACTCCAAACAGCCTGTAAGCAATGGCTGCTATGACGCTACAAGGATATGTGACCAGGCCACATGATGCTGGACTCCATCTTGTGATGTCAGTATTTTTCCACAGATGGGTCTGGGAACCAAGCTTTGGAACAAAGGGTTCCTGCCATATGCAAAAGCTATATAAGGCATGGAGTGCCATCATCTGGTGGTCTTCACTCCCCACACAAAAAGACTCCTGGAAACACCTAAGGAACAAAGACTGAACTGGGGGAAGTGCTGTACCCAGACTAAAGGGATTTCTAGTTTGTGTATAAAAACACCTGGGCATTCCCAGATGCAAAGCAGGTGCAGCTTGCCCCTTAAAGATCTGCAGCCTGCTTGCATCATTTCTCAGGGTGAGAATCTGCTAATTCATATCCAATCTATTTAATATATTAAGCTTAGTTTGTGTTTGTTTATTTGCTAGGTAATCTGCTTCGATCTGTTTGTTATCACTTAAAATCTATCTTTTGTAGTTAAAAAACTTGTTTTTGTTTTACTCTAAACCAGTGAGCTCTGACTGGAGTGCTTGCAGAAAATCTTTGCTTGGTTACCACAAGTGTGCATTGCTCTCTTCACATTGAGGGAGAGGTGGACTGGGTAAACCCATATACTGGCCAGAATTGACCAGGGCAGGTGGTACTGCTCTGGGGTCCCAGGCTGGGAAGCTGGTGGTTAGAGAGAGCCTGCATGTAACTGTGTTTGCTGGTGAAAGTGCAGGCTGGAGGGCTTTACAGGTGTGGTGCAGTGCAGTGTGAGAAGGATCCCAGGCTGGTGGGTCTGGGGCGCTCAGTGGTACCCCAGTTCCAGGTGTCACCCTGGGAGAAAGTCATTCCCTTGGGCCCCCCGCTCCCCCCCCCCAAAAAAAATTCTGCAGAATAAAATCAGATTTGTACTAATCAGAATGCATTTGCTTTTGAATATCAAAGACTGCCATGCCATGCTGATTTTAGCCAAACTGTACAGAGATAGATGTTTCAAAGGTACACAGAAATTCCACATCACTGGGTAGCAGCACCCAATAATATTAAATAGTAAAGCAAGAAGGATTTATACTCCTGTTTCTAGGTAAAAGTGCTGTGTTAAGGGAGCATGTATTCTGAATCTCCTGGCTTCTGAAAATTTAAACTGGAAAGTTAGTGGTGTTTGTATAGCAGAATAGATGGGCACCTGAGATAAATTACGGGCTTTTAGATTAGCATTGGTATATTTTTTTACAGTGGGATATCATGAACTGTAACAATATTGGTGCAGAAGATGCCATAGAACTCTAAATGTTTTAAAAATATTAGCAGTTACTATTCAGAAAAGTTTTTGTAAATAGTGTTTCAAACTACTATTTTTATCCAAAGAACAGAGAAATATGAGGAAGATCAAGCAAATATATTAAAGAGATGGTTTTTTCAGAGCTATGCAGGAGTTCCTCATTGAATGTACCAAGAAATGTCTTACTACATCTTCATGCAATCCTTTGAAAATTGAGAAATAAATGGTACAAATTGTTGAGTAATTTCTGTAGTTTTTATATGCACTTTGATAGACCAATTTTTTTTGCTATCTACCCTCACATACTATATATGGTTTGTATTTTCTGGGTTTTGTTGACAGGTTAAAAACCATATGAATTTCTTTCATTTTCATGGTTTACAAAGCAGCCAGAAACCTTTGTTAAAATACAGCTTTCTGTTGGGCAGGTTTTTTTTCTATATTTAAATTACACTCTAGAAGAGAGAATATATAAAACATATAGACTAGAACAGATATTTTCCAGTAAGAAGCTTGTCTGAAAAGCTGGCCAACAATGGGAGATAATGGTCAAAGTTACTGGGATGACGGGCATCATCATCAGCTTTGGAGTAAGTAGTCTCCAAAGGGAACCCTGAGTCTTCAGGGACAAAGCTTCTGGCATGGAAGGCCTGTGAGACCCCCAATGGGAAAGAGTGTGAGTGTGGACTTCATGGCTATTTAAGATCTCTATATGGGGAGTGATTTTGTTATTTAATAAATCCATCCCCCATGAGGGATGTTGTTGACCCAAAGAAGAATTTGTTGTCATAATTTGATTGAGAGAGCCATAAAATGCGGGGAACTGAGGCAGGGCTGCTGCAGAGTGACTTCAGGCCACCAGGGGATGCTTGGGAGGTGACTGGCCCTGCTACAGTAAGATCATATAAATTTTTTTTTCCCCAAAGAGCTGAAATGGGAACATTTTGATTTAATCAGAACCACAAATTTTGATTGACCAAATTGTTTTAGAATTTTGTTCCACAGGAAATCTTGGGGTATTTTGTTCCACTTTTGAACAATTTTTTTCTTTGAAATTGTGAAATTTCCTGTGAAACTGAAAATCCAGTTTCCACCCAGCACTAGTAAGTAAAATGTCATCACTAATATTGCATTAACACAGCTTCTACATTTCTGTTCCTTGGTTTAAGAAACCAAAACCAAAAAAGAACTTTTCAGATTTAATACAATCATGTGTTTGACCACATGTTCAATGTGCAACCATTTTCTCTTGCTGAGAAACAAACATATGTGACCTCAGAATCCAATGCTCTAGATATGGTTTTTATGTGAATGATTGTGCTTTTGGGATGGGATTTTCAAAAGCATTTCATGTTGGCCTAACTCCTCTTCCCTTGGAGTCTATGATAAAACTTCCATTGGTTTCAGTGAGAGCTGAATGCTTTTAAAATTTCATCCTCTCTGCACAACCACCGGGAGTGTTCATGCCTCTGCAGCTTCCTGCCTCTCTTTATAAGAGGAATCAGCTCCTCCCTACCCAGCTGATTCTAATAATTACATCCTGCACTTCATCCCATGTGGTGGTGGTGGTGGGGGGGGGGGGGGGGGCGGGGACGGACTATTTGGACAGGACTGGCTGCTTCCAGGTCTCTAACCCTTAAAGAGCCAGGCTGCCCTGTTTATAGTCTTTGGCATATCTAACACCAGTGCTAGTTTACTGATTTACGTGTAATCATTTAAAATAGGTACAACTCTGTTTCTTTCAGTGAAACTAGCTTACAGGACTGTGCCCCCAATGCAGGTCGGAACTGAAAAGTTAAAACAAACGCTGAAGTTCTTGTTCAGCCAAAACTCCTCTTCAAGTTGCTGGGAATTTACCCTGTTAATGGCTGAGTAAGAACATGATTTGGCCCAAGGAAAGTAGCATTGACCCTATTTCGGCAAAATCACATGCGTAAGTGCCTCCCCATTCTGCAAGCCACCCAAAACATGTGTTCACCTTTACAGTTTTTTACAGACAACAAGATATAAGCATGTGCTTAAGAGTGTTGCTATATTAGGAAGGACTTGAGCATGTATTTAAGGGCTCTTCTGAATTGGGGCCTTAATGAATAGTATTTAGTCAGTTCTAGCTGAGAATGGCTGAAATTTGTCATACCAGAAGGCAGGTTTGGGAGGAGACTTGTAAGTGGCTGGAAATAGGGACTTGATTCTGCTCCCATTTAAGTCAAAGGAAATTTTCTCCTTTGTTTAAATGTAGCAAAAGGGCAGTTTGGGAGGGTTCCCAAACCAAGCGTGTGACCCAGCAGACTGGATTATAGCACTGCTCAGGTTTGGCCTGGCTACCCCTCTGTCATGATGGAGGGGCGGCCAAATCAAACCTGAGTGGTGCTGTGTCCCCGCATGCCAGGTCACAATGCTTGGAGTAGGGAGCCAGATCCAGGAGCTGCTGCTGTGGGATGACTGTAGGATGGGCTTGTTCTCCAACATGCCCTTCTCATCCCCTGGAGCCTCCTCACAGTGGTCACTTTTTTGAAAGGAGGGGGGCTTAGTTTCAGATTTTGCCCCAAGCCCCCAAAGGTCTCTTTGCAGCCCTGGGATCAGGCCCTTAGAATGGAAGTCATATTATAGTTCTGAGCAACCTAAGAGAGGGAGAACACCACTTCTTCTACCAGCAGTTCTTTTCCTTTTCTTCTTCCTTTGATTTGTTCTGGTTCCTGTTTCGGTTCTAACAAATCATTACTCCCCCCTTCCTTGCTTCCATTCCCCTTATCTTCCTGTTAGTCACACTAGTACTGGGTATCCTATTGAGCTGAAGAAGGTGGTGGCTTCCGATTTCTGATGCACTCCTTTTGCTTGACCATCACAAACATCCCAGGTTCTCTCTCTCCTCCCTGCCTCCCCTTTACAATCTCTTTGGGACAGTTCTGGGAAACCACCCAGACTCTCAAATATGGGGAAATCTGATGTCCCTACTGGGTCAGAATTAAGGGAGTGGTTGATTGTACACGGATATATGTGATGCTTGTGCTAGTCGTAAAGTTTTTCTGTGGCAGGAGAAGTGGCATGGTGTTAGATGCTTTAACCAAGTGTGACAAAGCTCTGTCCTTGCCTCCGTGGGTCCCCCATTTCCTGACTGATTTTGCTAGCCTCAGAGGCTCACTGTGACCCTCCACATAACCCTTCTTTCTCTAGAGACAAGGGTCACAGTCTACTGAGCCATTTTCATCATAAGCCAGCAAGGGAGGTGAGGAGAAATTATCCTTCCTTGCACAGTCTTTGATGTCTCCCAGTCTCAGTGATTAATCAGGGGGCAAAGGTGGGGGAGAGGGGGAGCCCAGGCCCACCCCCTACTCCAGGCTCCAGCCCAGGGACCCTAATAGTATCAGCTATGGTAGCTGGCCTTTTAGAAACATGACATGTACAATTCCCTGGGCTACTTCCTCAAGCTCCACTTCACCCTTACCTCAGGGCCTCCTTCCTTGTGCCTGATATGGTGTGTACTACTCAGCCTCTCCAACAGCACAACTTCCTCCCACAGCTCCTGACATGCACACCCACCTGACTGACTGGGAGGCTTTTAACTAGTTTCAGCCAGTCCCTGATTGGCTTCAGGTGTCCCAATCAACCTAGCATTCTCCCTGCCTTCTGGAAAGTTCTTAATTGGCCCCAGGTGTCTTAATTGACCTGGAGCAGCTTCCATTTCACTTAACCGGGTACCAGGGATTTGTTTAGCCTGGAGCTAATATATCTATCTCCCACTACTTTTCTATAGCAATCTGGCCTTGCCCCATCACACAAGGCAATTAAGTTTTGTGTGAGGTATAATATGTGTAACCTTAGATGATATACAATGTAGTGTATAAACATAATATAGATTCATCTAATCCAAATTCCTCTTTTCTTATCTCCTCTCTTCCTTTCAGCTCTCCTCCTTTATGAATGTATCAGTTGGTGCATTGTATCCTCAGATTATCTGCATGTAATTTAAACACAGCAATTAGGTGAATTTAGTCTTGCATTATTCCTAAGCACCTATATTCTCAACTAAATTGCTGTGCAACCTCTACAGGTTTTTAAAACTAGCAACAGAAGCAAAATCTAAAATACTCACTCGTAATCTTCTAAATCTCTTCCCTGTCACCCACACACCTGCTGTGTAGTGGCATGATATATAATCAAAAAGTTCAGGTGCTCAGTATGATTGAATTGAACCCTTCCATTTAGTCTATTGCAGTTCTAATTCAGGACTGATATACAGTGGGTGTGACTGAGGAGATTGCTCTCTAATTATGGAGATTTTTCTGTGCAGTGTTAGAGGATATTTTTGGTAGTATTTACAGTGTTCTGTCTGGCAGTAATATTTCTGTCTGACAATGACAATTACATTGCTCTTGACTGGTGTAGATCAGATATCTTTAAAAAGACTGTGTGTATCACATGTCACTGGCAGACATATTAATGTCTGAACTGAGGAGTGCAAGTGATGTAACAAGATTAGATGGCACCAATATAAAGGACCAACTCTAAATCCATGGATAAGCAAGAAACAGCTAGATGACAACTGTCAATTATTTATTGCCCTTGTCCAACGTAATATTAATAGCAAGGAGATGTCACTTTTCTTTCTCTTTCTCTCTTATGCTTAGTACTCGACTCCTCAATTTTACCACAGTAACATTCTTTTCAAGGCATTTTGCTCTGAGTTCTCATTAAATGACCAGCAGAAAAAGTGATGGGTAGTTTATCCCCATGACATGTAAGAGAACCTCGTTAACCAGAAAAGATTAGTTTCAGATGCCTGCCGTTACCTTAAACATTAACACATCACATCTTCTCTTTGCTCCTTCTTTCACATACTAGACAAAACATTAGACAATCTACGATTTCAGAAACAATTCTGCCATGGAAAGGGCATTAAGTAATAGGATTTTGTCTCTTACCTCTTAGGAATCCTGTACACACAATTTAATGAACTGCTGATTAAACAAAAGTTCAAAGATTTCAAAGAAAAACATGATCTAGCCTTAAGTTGTGCTCACATGTATGAGAATTAAACACCCAATATTTTTTATCACTGGACCAATGAGGAGCTGTACGTTATGAGTGCCAAAAAAAAGCGAAATTAAATCTTTTGTTTAGTTTTTACATCAATTTTTAAATTTTGCCTTTTTGATGCCATTTGTTTTTGCTAATTTTTTAAAGCCTTTTCTTATAAGTGGAACTCAGATTCAGTGACTTCTTATAGCTGGAACTAAATAGTATAAGTGATATATAGGACAACCTCAGCGTGAGCCTAAGCCTTAAAGTATCAATATGATAGAGAGGGTAACTTTTGTATAAATGTAGCATCAACCTAACAGTTCTTATTTAGAAACAGCTTTGACTTGTAAAAATTCACCTTACAGGTTTCATTAACTTTGACCCACAAGTTCTACTTAATAAGTCTTTCGACATACTCCCGGGGCATTAAGTCTGCCTCTCTGAGGAGATTGTGTTCATCTGCACTGCTCCCTACTGAAAAATATGGCTTAAAACCAATATTTTAGCCCTTTGTTTTTGAGGGGATTTCAAACTCCAATAACACAAATATTACTCTTTGCACTTCATATCTGTGTACAGTTTAATTTATTTTTTTATATTTAATCAATTAGTGAGCAGATAGTTATTTGCAAGTTTCTGTCTACACCTATAATAAATCTACTGAATGCATACTTACTAGCAGGACTTTTTCTGCCCTTTTATAGATTAAACTGCTTTCATTTTCTGTTATTTAAAGACTTCAGGGATGTAAAAAATGATTAAATATTGAGTTCTAAAAGATAGAAAGTGATACAGGAAAGACTCAAGGGGTTTTAGTCAAATATACATTATGCCATCATCTAAACTTGTTTTATGTTAGAGAAAAGTACATTTGCTAGCATTTGTGTGGCACACCTGAAAGAGAGCCCCTGTGTACTGGCAAATAGCTATAAAATACATGACAATCTGCATTGAGATAATAATTGGTGCCCATTATTAAGGGGGTGAGACTTATAATTCACGAGCAGTGAAGCCACACATGTATTATAAAGGTCTTGTCCTCCTTCAGTGGAGATAAATGAATCTTCCTAGTTCATCCAATCATATGGTCTGTTTAGAAAAGGTCTTCTCTGTCTACAATCTTTTTTCATATTAAATTGTGTTCCAGGGTGGATGCCACAGGAAACAGAAAATAAAACACTCACACAAGGTTTCTTCCTCTACTCTCCTGTTGGAGCTCTGAAGATGTTGCCATTTTCCTTACCCCAACCATATATCAGATTCACCATCTTTTGTGACAGAATTAGGAGACAGGACTTTCCTTATCTCTTTTTTGTAATTAGCTAGATAAGTTGCTTTTATTGATACAAAGCATTCTCATCATCAGTAAAGAAATACACTGACTCTGTGACATTCATAGTCTCTTCTATTTTGAAGAGAACTGGAGGTGACCCATCTCCTTTAATATGACAATATAGAGTATTACCAGTGGACCACTGGGTGAGACCTGTCACACAAAGGGAACAAACCCTGAAGTCCTTCCTCAGCCTTCCTTAAGGGCTTGTTGTGCTGAACATCTATAAATAATTGAGGCCAAAGAGATGTAATGATTATCAGACTAGTATTTATTTTTAGAATATAAGCATTCAAATGCACTTATTTTGGATAATAACTAAGGCCTTATACTGGTGTAAATCACACCAGAGTTATATGAGAGTGGGGCTGTTTAAAATCAATATAAGTGAGATCAGAATCAGGCTTTCAGAGTATTGAGGCTGTGATCTAAATGTGCTTACAGGCAGTGCCCAACCAAGAAAATTGATAGATAGCAGGTTTGAAACAAAACATAAGGAAATACTACTTCACACAATGCACAGTCAACCTGTGGTACACACTGCGAGGGGATGTTGTTCATTGAGGCTAGGTCCATCAGTGGCTACTAGCCAAGAAGGTCAGGGATGCATCCCTATGCTTTGGGTGTCCCTAAACCTCTGCCTGCCAGAAGCTGAGTCTGGGTGACCGGGGATGGATCACTTGATGATTGGCCTGTTCTGTTAATTTCCTCTGAAGCATATGGCACCAGCCACTGTCAGGAGACAGGATACTGGGCAAGATTGGGCCATTGGTTTGGCCCAGTATGGCCATTCTTATGAGTTCAATTATAGTAAAACAAAAGAAAATTTATTTAAGAAAGAATAGAGATTCAAATAGAAACAAGTGTGAGTGATGGGAACAAATGGTTACATCCAAAACAAAATCATTAAATGTGAACTAGAGCCTACACTTATTAATAGTTACCTTTATCTACTAATAAAGTAGATTCTGATCCCAGATTTCAGTCTTTTGCTGTGCTTGCTAGCCCCAAGGAGCTAGGATTCAGTCTTTTGTGAAATTCTTCCACTCATCAAGGTACCTTCTCAGTTAATGGATCCAGGATGTCTGTCTCCACTCTGATACACTGAATCAGTCTTTTGCCTTCATTCACAGACAGAGCAATCCCCTCACTGTTATATCATTCCTTTTCATGTCCAAGTGATTCCGATGTTTATAGTTTGTATTTGCTGGCTGTCCATTGACTTTTCCAGTTGGTGCCAAAGTAGACAATTGAGCAATGCATTATGTAATAGGCAAGCTAGGGAGGGGTGACAATTCCCTCCCGCTTGAATGAGTCAGCCCCAAGACATATTCCCTAATGACTAACGTTCACCCCAAGGCCATAAGGGTATAATAGTTACATTATTCCTTAAATATTACCTGTACACACAGCTTGCAATGATTACAAGCATTGATAAGTTACAAACCTTCAGTAGAGATCCAGCATATTACTCTTTATGGAGAAATATTTTGAAAGCTGTGTATTAGTTGTAGTGAGTTTGTCAGGTCTGAGATAGGAGTTCTTTGTAAAGGACAGTGAATCCTTTGCCAATTGGAACCAATGGGTATTTGTGTCTCACTCAATTCCCCATGTGCAAATTGGGGATAATAACACCTCAGCTCACAGACCTGTTATGAAGGTAAACTTGCTGATGTTTGTAAAAGAACTAAGAGTATTTAATGACAGCACCATTGTGACCCAAAGCACTCCTGTATTCACCCCCTACACATTATGATGATAAACTTTGTGCAAATTATCCCTTGTTACGTCTCCTTTAAAAACTAATAACACACTGATCTTCAGTATTCTTGTGTAATGTATTCTGAAATGTGTGTTAAGAGTTGTGTACATACACTGTAGTCATAATTTCAGTTTATTTACTGGAAAAGTCTGGGAAGCGGGTAAACCAGTTTCTCAAATAAATTGTGAGGTTGGGTCGGTCGGTCTCTCTTTCACCTAGAAGACCAATGAACTAGCCCTTTGACTTTGGGGGGCGGGGAGATCCTGACCTAGAATTTGGTCAGCCATGTTGCTGGGAAACACATGGTAAGGATTTTACCTTAAATCATGTCCTAGTTTATTAAATTTTACCTACTAGAAAGAGTTAGATCTTTATTTCTCTTGTAAGCATTTCTGACTTTAATAGGATTTTAAGTGAATTCAGGTATCCTATCTTCTTTAGTCAATAAACGTGTTTTATTTCTTAATCTGAACCAATCCAGTTCTGTGTTTAAACGGAACTGTTTGGTAACTCTAGTTAAGGTAGCAAACTATTGAATATTGACCCTTTTCAGAGGCAATGGACTTCTAATATCCGAAATGTCCAGGAGAGGGCTGGACAGTGCAGAACACACATTTTTTGGAGAAATTTTGGACTGGGAGTGTGTTGGGGCCACCCTGCAGGTAGTTACCCAGCTGGTGGAAGCCAGAGTGTGACTGGAGTGTTGCTGACAGGCTGTTGCAGCCAGAGTTGCTAGACCAGGCCGCAGCTATACACAGACACTCAAGGTATGACTTGCATGCTGTAAGGCTGTTTTTGAGTGGCCCAGCTTGGGAGCTACAACAGTAAACCATTGTAAGGCACCCAGGGTTATGGGGCAGGCAGTGACAAAACCTCTCAGTGGTCTGGATTGTACCCTGCAATGTGACAGTTCCTAGAAAAGCCTATGAAGTTACCGATTGTATATTCAGCGCAGGGTTTGGATGTTGTGTAGTAAATAATGCATGTGGCCACACACTGAGTGTTGAGGATAAAAAGAAATATTGAATAGCTATCATTCAGTGAGCACCATCCATCCCGTGCACTAAATGAGGCCAGAGCCTTCTGGACAAAATAGTATGTGATCATGTAATTAAAGACTGTGTTGTAATACATATGCACATGGGGGCTGAATTAAGATTGCATGGGCAACCTTTTGAGTCTTTAACTTTTAGCTTGCAAAGTTGTTTTAAGATGTAATATACAATTATAATCTCCATTTAAAAAGGACAGGCAAGTAAAACTCATGCTTAGGCAGGTTTTTGCTTTTCAGCTTTGCAAAACTGTGGTAAAATTAACAGAAACAGATCTGAGATCTTGACTATTTATTACCAAGTGTACTAGAATTGTGAATAACACCATTGACTTGAGTGGGGCTATGCTTGGGAGTTTGCAGGAATAAGCCTTAAAATGGTCTTCAGGAAGAAAAAAGTACAAATTTCAGGTTGCTACAATCAATGTTTAGGATTAAATTGCCCTTGACAGTGAATTCTATTCTTAAAGGAATCGTTTTGTTCCATGAAAAATAATAAACAGCTTTGCATTATCTGAGGCATTTTGTGGAACTGAGTGAATGGGCAGCATTTAGGGAACTGCAGTTTGGTCTTGAACTTCATGTTTACAGAAAGAAATGGCCTGTCTTCCTATGAGTAGTGATATCCCCTATTACCCTACTTGTTTGTTCAGCTTAGGGGTTCAGAGTTTATTTACATTCTGTAATGCTAGATGAATGCTTTTCTTGGTATTTTTTAAATACTAAATTAAACATGCCTTTTTGCAGAAAAGATATTTTTGGAAAAACAGGGATGATTGCTGCTCATCTGTGTAAATATTTTATCAGATCACATAAATAAAATTTAATATACACAATTTTTAAGGCTGCATCTGAAATTCTCAGAGCCATCATGAAACCCTCAACTCCTTCTGCTGTGTTTTCTATAGGGCTCACAGAGGTCTGAGAGCACTGTGCTAAGGAATGGCTCTACATAGTCAAAAACATTTAAAATGTAAATATTTGTGCAACATCCAAAAATGTGCTAGGCACCTTACAGACAAATAGGAAGTCATGATCCCTGCCCCAAAGAGCTTACAACTACCTTCCTCCTGCTGAAGTGAAGTTATGTCATTTGACTTTAATGGTTGGCAGATTGGGCCCCATGGTAGATAATTAACTTAAACATTAATAACCTGGACATCTATATGTGTATTGTACAAATACTAAATGGGTCTAGTCAGGGCCATCCCTAAGAGGGTGCGGGGTCTGGGACATAGGCACCGAGTTTCTAATCTGTCGGGGGATGCCTACCCCCATTCCACCAATTCCCCCAGGGCTCTGCCCCTGCCCTGCTTCTTCTCACTCTGCTTCTTCCTTCCCCCCTCCCCTCCCCCTATGTGCTGTGCCCTCAGTCCACTCCTCTCCCCATCTGATCGATGGCAGGCAGTAGGCACTGAGAGGGAGGTGCTGATTGGCAGGACAAGAGGCGCTGGGGGGAGGTTCTGGTAGGGGGGGCTCCTCCTCACCCACCCGCCTGCCCTTCGCCGCCTCCTCACCCCAGTCGTCTGGCTGCCTCATCTCCCCGCCCTTTAGGGGCCCCCTAAAGCACGGGGCCCAGAGGGGTTGTCCTGATTCGCCATACCCAAGGTACGGCTCTGGGTCAGTTGACATCTGGAAACATTTCATTTTGAGACACACTCTCAATCCTGCAGAAAAACAATTGAGAAGTTTACTTCACAGTTTGGACTACATAGGAAGTTTAAAGCTGCTCTCCGCCAGTGGAAAGTCCAAAGGGAGAGTGGAAGGGGTTATACTGCCTGCATTCCACTAGCTAAATCTCACTTGGGCCAGGCTGGTACAGGGAGGTCTAATTTACACCTTCCTATGCAACTTCATTGACTCTGACCCATTATCATTTGTGTTGGTGACTTTGTTTGCCAAATTCCAATTCCTATAAGAGAGAAGTTCCAAATCCTGAAAGAGAAGGGTTTATAGTGGAAATGATGACATCTTGAACTATAATGAGGCTAGCAGGCTCTACAGTTTTTAAAAAAAAACCCACACCCCTATTTCCTAGGTGTGGGTGTGAGTTACTTTTACAGTTTGTTTCTTTTCTTTTGACAAATCAAGGCTTAATTAACCAGCTGTCATATGGCGGGGAGAGAGGAGGTAATGGAATTTTCCAAGGTCTGCCCATGTGAGTTGCCAGAGTGAGGTACCCTTCACAGTGGATTCCACAGATGTGAAAGATGATCATGTGTGCCGCTTGACTCCACTTGGCCCCTCAAGTCTGGCTGCCACTCAGTGGGGCTTGAATAGACCCACGTCTCTGCTAAGCTCCTTGGCTTTTGCTCTTTTTCGGTGTAGTTTAAAAAAAAAAAAAAAAAAAAAGGGTGGTATCTTTCAAATACTAATTGATTGTGGTACCAAAATGAGATGACATTCATGGTAAATTGTATGGATCTGCGATCCTCCTCCTCCTCCTCCTTTCTACATAAGGAATGAAAGTTAATAATGGTGATATTTAAATTATCATCTCTGGGCATCTGAGTTAACCCCTCACAGATGAATGGGACAGTTCTCACCTCTGAGTTGTTCTGGGCTCTTGTCGTGCCCTTCTCATGGCTCTCTACCCAGCTTCATTGAGTGATTCCCAAGTCGTAACCTCCTTGTCCTTGACAAGCACCAACCTCCCTTGAAGAGACAGGAGTTAATCCTAGGATTGGATACTGCTCTCAACAATAAAGCAGTACTTAAACCAAGCAGGGCAAGCTGTCAGTCTAGAGCAGAGAGGTCAATACCAGAAGGAGACCCCCTATTGGGAGTTACACATACACAGTCCCCAGGAATAATACAATGTATCCATTCCCCAATGTCTACACATGCAGATTAATGCTCTCTGAAATTATTAATAGTTTCTATAACCCACACCCAATCTCTCTTTCCTTTGCAGAGTACGGATCACACTTTTTGCTTTAGTCACTGGTGTTAGGGCACCCAGTGAACTCATTGAGTGGTGAGTTCTGATTCCTCCTGGGTTGGTCTAGACCTCCTGGCTCAGTCCTGATGTTCTCTGGATCAAATCCCTCCATTGCAGCTCCTGGCTGTCTTTCTCTCTCCTCTTTCTTTCAGCACCAAACCAAACTACCCATGCAATAGCAGCATCTTTTCCAGCCCTCATCCGTATGCCAGCTGACTGGCCTATAGTCATCCAGCTTACATCTAGCCAATCCCCTCTGTTTTGGAGAGACATCCCTCTCTTCCAATGGAATTCAGGTCACCAGCAACAACCTTTTCTATGTTCAAGAGTGATACTCTACACCTCCACTGGGAATTGGCATTTGATAGCCAATCGCCTGCTACCATCCCACTCCCACAATAGGGCACATTCCATGTTGGGAAGATGGGGGCAGTGCCCTTCCCTGCTCCTCATCAATCAGGGGCTTTCCCTGAGGAGCAGGGGCTCTGTTTCACTCCACTGACTCATCTCCGCTTCAGTTAACCTCAAAATGTGAAGTGAGAATTTCACATAAACCATAACAGCAATTTCTTCATCTTTTTTAAAAACTGTTAAAAGGAAACCTGAGATTGTGAAGAACAAAATAGCACCTTCAGAGATGAGCTGGTGCAGTGTGTGGCTGTTCCCAAACCGGGTAATTAACAGGAACACTTCGCCAGTATACTGTGTGAGCAAAGCACCTCTAGCGTGGACATAGCTAGACTGGCAAAACTGTGCTTTGTACTTTGTACTGTGCTTTTACTGGTAAAACTACCCCAGAAGTGAAACAAGACGTACTGGCAAAATTGCACTTTTACCAAAATTGTATTTTTATACTGGGGGGGCTTCTGACAGCACAGCTATATCAGTCAACATATTTGACTAATATATAGCTAGATATATTTATATCCTATTAATATATATTCTCTGCAGCATGTGTGTACATACAAATATAAGTATGCATAAAACATAACATTTAAGCACAAATATTATAACAGTGAGAGAGCCTAAACTGGCTTGTACCATAACACCCTTCATTTGCTGAAGTAAGTATTTGGTATAAGCAGATAAGAAACTTGTGAAAATCAAGATACTATGCTTTAATCATTGTATGGCTTAGTAGAAGCTAGGGACGTGCCTTCGTGGAGCAGTACCTGTAATGCTGGTATCCAAAACACACATAAGAAAGGATCGAAACAATAAATTAGGGAACTTGGATGAACTCATGGGTTGAATTTTAGTGACCGGTAAAGAGATGTGTAACTTGTATAACCAGCATTTAAATAATAGCCACTGAAATTTTGTAATTTTGGGAGTGCACCTTCTGCAAAAGGTGAATGTAACATAGCTTCTCGGAGAGACTAGTATCGTATAGAACTTTCTTTCTATATTAGGTTATTATTGGTTTAGAGCAATAAACCTCATTGACATTGGTTATTTGGTCTCTTGAATATATTTCTTAATGAACCAAAGTGTGGTGAAGCAATTGACTATACAATTTATTAACAGATAGCAGAACTCTCCACTCCCCAACCGATTTAGCTGTACTGACAGACATCTGTAGCCTAATATTAAAGATCTGCATCCAAATTCTCAGTTCCTCCATTCCTGGGACTAGGGAAGAGGAGTAAGTTAGAGCAACCACAAAGCTTAAACTGTTTAAAAATTTCTGATCAATATATTTATTTTTTGTGGAAAAATGGCTTTTTTACAAAAATGAAATTTTTTTAAGATGAACATTTTTTAAAACTATTTTTTCAAATTTTCAACTTTAAATGAATAAAACTAGCCTTTTTGTTGTTGTTGATGGTGATTTGCCTTTCTGATGATTGTGTCCTTTTCTTGTGTACCATTGTCAAGCACTCTCTCCTCTACTTTCATTTTTGTGTTCCCTTGTTGTGCCTCTACATACTCTTGTTGCTGGGTTCAAATTTTTCTTGTTCTGTGTGTGTTCATTTTTTTATAATTGTACCTTTCTTCCCGGTCTTTGATTGGTTACCATATAACAGAAGTAGAGGGGGTTCAGAGATAGATGTCAACTGACTAAAGTCATAGAAAAACTCTCATAGGAAGAAAAAGAGACAACACTGGGCCTATTTAACTATCAGACGGAGATGAATAAGAGACATGATGATAGTAAACAGAATAACAAATGAAACTGAGAAGGTAAATCGGGAATTTCTCTACACCCTGTCTCATAATACAAGAATGAGGGGACATTCAATTAAGTTGAAAGCTTGCAAATTCAAAACTGATAAGAAATATTTTCCAGTCAACACACAATTAGCTTATGGATCTCATTGCCACAGCATACCACAGAGGTCAACAGCTCAGTAATAGTGTTTTGGTTTTTTTTTTTTTTGGTTGTATTTTTTTTAAAAGGATTGGACATCCAAAGGAATAGTATAGTAATAAATATTTTTAAAAAGGATTATTTTGCATAACATTTAAAGCAGGAGTGTGGACTCTAAATAAATTTTATTTTAATTTTTTTAAATGTTACTTGTTTTCATTTGCATCACTGTTTTCTAAATAAGGATTTCTGAAAGTACCAGTAGTAGGAAGAAACATATTAAATTTGGCTCCTAAAGTGAATATGGATGAGAACAGACAGGAAATGTAAGGTCACAATACTTGTTTATCTGAATGATGTAGTGCAGTGTTGACTTTGATCATACTGCACATGAGAGAAATCCAAGCTGCCCAGTGAATATGAACCAAAGATTCTTGATAGCTAGTTGCCATTAACCTATTTGTTTAAAAATAAAAGTCTGTATTAGTGTATCCCATGGAGTTTGTTGCAGATTAAACATTTTTGCAGTTCTTTATTTTTTAGTATTGCTATAGTTCATTTTGTGAATGTTACATTTATGTGTTTAAACAGAAAAATATATTGGAATGTGCCATGTATAGGAGGATATTTTACTTGGAACTTGAAGAAAAATTGGATTTCCAAACTGAGTAATAGTGTTGGAAATAAAAGTTTTCCAGTTCTGTGGTTCAAATAAAAATAGTTGTGACTTAAGCAATTAAAAGACCTACGGTGAGCCATTACATCCTGGGGACCTGTAGCCTCCAGGGGTAGGCCAGGCTGGCAGATCCAGATAGAGAAATGCATACTGTGGCTATATAATAAAGATGAGGGTGTGATTGCAGACGTACCTGTTTTGGTAAATGGCAGCCCTCAGGTTCTTGGCAATTTGCTCAAATGAAGGCTGCACGGACAGTTTGGACATCCTTTATCAAAATGAACCTAGTGGCCCCATTCTTCTTTCTGGCTCTGGACAATGAATAATGCCAGCCCTGATATTAATACTAATGATGATGCTGAAGCACATCAGAATCCCCTTGTGTAACAGACTAAAAGCCTGAGAACTATTTTGCCTGTGTCTTGACAGCTCTTCAGGCCAGGGGGCATGATGCCTGGTAGACATACAGCACCACGCACACTGTTGCATTCAATAAATAATTGTGAGCCCAATTGGAATAAATCTTGTCACTCTCTACACACCGTGTTTCACAAACATGATGCAAATTTCTCATTTTTAGCATTACGTGTCTTCCTTTTCCAGTGTGTAAGTCCTGCTCCAGAGCGACAGATTTTAGTCCTACTGTCACAATCTCTAGTATACACCTATTAGCCATTCACCAAGTGAATTTGGGGTGGGAGGATTATTTTAGAGGTGCGAGTTGAATAAAAGTAAAGGCCATGAAATCAGCACTTACTTTTGTCATATAACAGTCTCAGGATAAGGGTTAATTCCCTGATTTCTTTCTAAAAGGTTTGTGTGTTTGGCACATTATTCAAACTAAAATAAACAATCTAAAAGATGCTATGGATGAAGACCTGGCCCCACTGAAGTAAATGGCAATACTCCAATTAACTTCACTGGGGTCAGGAATTTACCTAATATATTTAATAGCTTGTTTCAGTGATGGTCAAATTAGACTTGTCTTTCCGGCGATTAAAAAACAGCAGCAAAATTGTAAATGAATTAATTTGAAGTCTACAAAAACTGGGGACTAAGTATTTACAAAATAGCAAGAACGAACCAGGTGTTCAAGAGCAATTACGATAAGATAAACACTTCAAAATAATTAAATGCAAGAAAATCTTATCAGAGATAGTAAATTTTTATAAACCTTATCAAGAACTAAAGAACACTTATTTTCCTACCTGAAATCCTATGCTAAGTAATAGTTTTACCACAGTCCACTTCTTCAGGAGCTTCTGTCCAACTACTCATGTAGCCTATCATATCAAAGACGTTCATTCTTTGTCTCTTGCATTTTCAGACACAAATGGATCATCCAACTTCAGATCCAACTATTCAGCCTTTAGCCCATGAGTTGGCCATTCCATCTCCTCCAGGACTCCTCCTGGTGTCTACTCTGACACTCTGAGAAACCCGCCACACCCTAGTGGGTTCCAGCCCCAGATTGGCTTTACAAATCCAAGCTATTAAATGCTTTCTACAGCTGTATTCTCAGCCATGAATAGAGATAGGCAAACTATTTGCAGTGAACAGCTTGTTCAATACATTATATTTGTATGACTTCTTCTGTAAGTGAATAAAAAGGATCACAAAACGCTGTAAAACCAGTGAATGTTTTATTCAGACGTATGTTCATGAAGACTTCTTTTTTTTTTTTTGGTACTATTTGCCCAGTGCAAGTAATGATTATATTGTGCAGTCAGCTAAATCTATGGCAGCTCAAACTGTATTTTTTAAAGCAGAGTATCTGAAGAGAATTCTTGTGGCTCAAGGTTTTATTGCTTCTGTGGTTTGTTCATTTTTATGTATTGCTGTTGAAACTTTGATTCTGTGGAGGGGGCCTTAAGCTTACTGGGGTTTTGTTTTGTTTTTAGTGAGGTTCAATAACATGGATTTCCTCAGAGATAACTAATTTATGATGCTGCCAGTTCCATGTCTCTGATTCCCTAATTTCATTCATGTGTGCAATTCTTTTTAATTTACTCCTATTGAAATAGATGGTGCCCACTATAGGTCTGCTTAGCAACACCTGGGGAAGGGAAAAATTATTTTTAAGTGCCTTCACAAACCAAAAATATCTGAAATTGATAAAAGCTCCCCATGTGTTGTCATTTTTATACAATCTGTAATCCGTTTGTCAGAAAGTGTGAATTGTTCCACTCATGTAATTCAGCCCTTACCTCTACAATCACCACCATTATCTGAATAAAGGGTGGAGAATAAATGTCTTCTGAGTGGCTTGCCTCTCCCTCTCCTTTGATACCCATATATATTATTAGTGCAGCCTTTCCAATATATCTGTTAATGCGGGGAGCAGAAAGGAGTAAGGTATCCACTCTCATTGACAGTCAATGGGAGTTGGGTGCCTACCTGCGCTTTGTGCCTTTGAAAATCTCCCACAAAAACTTCACTTAAGCAAAAGTGTGGACTCAAGACTTAGCTTTGTTTCTCAAAACTTTTTACATTAAGACTCCTCGTCAATACAGATTAATGAGTGAGGGATGGTGAGTGGGAAACCCAGTGTTTCTGACAGTCAGTCAGGTTCATTTTGAGTTTTGGGTGAAGGTTTGGGTTGGTGGCTGCTTTATTCCAGCTCATGCCCTCTCTCTACTATTTGCTCTACACTATGGTGGCAAGAAGGCTGAGAAAAGGCTGCGAAACTTACACTGCTCAGTTTCTTGGTATTTGTGGGGTTTTTGTTTGTATGTCATTACGTGTCATGCCAGATTTTAGATAACATGGCGATAGGGGCTGTAAAACTAAAATAGATGCCATTCAGTCATGACAAAATATGGTTGTAATACATAATAGTGAGCATGGCTAGCAACACCACTGAAGAGGTAAACTTGATACACTTCTAAGGGAGATTGGAGCACTGCACTATAATGCATGAAGTGGTGAGACCTGTAGTAAGGGGCCTTGTTTACATATGGAAATGTGCAGGGAATTATTCTAAGACCCTGGCTCTCTGAGATGAAGGTCACATAACGCACCCCATTTCTGGCTAGCTCCTGTATGCTTAGACATTGAAAGATCTATATTTTCATGACTTGAAGTGCAGATTTTTCTGATATCAGGTGAATGCTCCTCCAGCAGCATTATAACTTTCTATCCCAGTCCTGTAGTAAGTTATGTTTCCAGAGTAGCATATCGAGTATTTTTGATTTGCTCTGATCCATTCCAGATTAATTCAGATCACACACTTTTCAGAGTTTGCCTGTCTTCTGTGATTCTTCTGTGTGGGTCCATTTTCGTGTTGTAAGTTTGTGCAGCTACAGGCCAAGGAGAATATTTTGGCATGTACGTCGTTGGAGCATTTGTCCTGTTTTTTTGTCTTCTCCTTCAGCCTTTGCAACCTGTCTGACTTTTCTTCCAGCCACAACCATACTCTGTGAGCCAGATATTCCTTCCACTCCTTCTAGTGTAGGAGATCAAAATCGGGTGAGAACTGAGTTTGGGAGCATGGAATGGTGAGCTTCATGGGGGTGAACCTCAGATAATTTCAGGAATTCATTTTGCCCTTTCCTGGATTAGGAGAGGATGACTGAGCACTGTATGCTTTCCTCATCCTTTGTCTAATTTTCACTTCTCTTCTTTTATTTGAATAGTAAAACACTCAGTAAAATACTATATGGGCATAAAATGCAAAGCACAAAAGACAAAATACAAACATATTAATAATGAAATAGATATCAGTCTAGCTTGGGTACATTATAGAGATAAATGTATATTTACTGGACCCTGTTTCAGAGGTGACATGTAAGATAACATAAATCCATAAACACCAGTAAATAAATATGAATTATTGTCAGGTAAATGCAAAAGGGATCAGTGTACGTTAACATAAGGGGTGCATGTGTGCTGCTGTTTCTGCTACAGTCTTGTTTAGTTTGCCCCATAGTCTGATGTAAATTATTCATTAAGTTAGTTACACTTACTGGTTGAAAGGGAGTTTAAATAACTCCTGCTTACTCAGGTGTAACTTACACTATCGTACACATAACTTCTAAATTTGTTAATGTGTGTATGTTGCTCTATTCACAGCACACACACAGATAAATTAGATATAAATTCTGTTGCTGGAAGGTTGCAATGCAACATTACTTTATTTCTTAGAGTTCAGTATAAAAAGAGAGATGCACACAGCTCCTTAAATCAGAG